>NC_048896.1:86491312-86791312 GCF_011077185.1 Oxyura jamaicensis | reverse complement strand
TAATTTATCCATTTGTAATTTTATTTTTGAAGTCGCTTGTAAAAAAAATGTAAACAATGAACCTTGTAATATATTAGCCATTTCAGTGTCAGATGTGTTCCTATTCATCAGGTCTATAAATTCAAGTAGAGTTGGTTAAGCTGCTTTTCTTCCTTTTTGGATATCATTCTGCATAATAAATATATTAATCTGCATAATAAATATGAGGGGTAAATTAAAGCTCTAGCTTTCATCTTTGATTTCAGTAACTTGGCTGTAAGAATAACTATTAGTAACTACAGAGTTGGGAACAGGAACTAGTTCATCTTCATAGGCCCTAACAACATGAAAATGATTTCAAGCTCATGCCTTCCCCAGTTGATCTGCCTCTCTTGAAGAGGGACATATTGCTTCAGAAATTCAGAATTCAGAAATAATAATTCTGCTTATTATTTTAGTTTCTGATTTAAAAGGAGCTGATAATGATTTATAGGGATTTAAGGTTGTATGCATGTATCCCTCTTAAGCTTAGGAACTCTCAGTGGGAATGGTACTTCCAGGACTTCCTTTAGGATACAGTGGTGGGAGATTCTTGAACAATCTGGTCAAGTTGCTTCTCTCTTCCTATTGTCTATGGACAAGTCTACTGTAACTGCATTAGTGCCTTAGCTATGTGAGTAAAATACTTAAAAGTTAGATGAGATTCATTTGGTCATTATATTGGTCAGCTAGTTGTCTGCTGCTGTTCTTTTCTGTAAATACCTTTCTCATTAGTGTTAACATCTTTGTATTCTAATTGATGTTTTTGTTTTTGTTTCAATACCATCCTATTTAATCCTACTACATTGTTAGATATCTAACCTATTTTGTTTCATCATTTAGCCTACAACTCTGAAGAAGACTTTACAGTGCTTAGAGGGGATACATCTCAGCCAGTCTGGGGCTGTCTTAACATTGTATGTTGATAAGCTTCTGTGTACTCCATTCCGCGTGCTTGCTCGCATGGTTGACACACTAGCTTGCCGTCGGGTAGAAATGCTTTTGGCTGCAACTTTACAGGTAAAGATAAATATATTCATTTGCAAATCAGTTTGCGTAGTGATAGTAATATGATCAAATGTAACGTTTAAACATCTTAATTGATGAATTTTAGTTTCAGTGATTTCTGTGGAAAAGAACACTACTATATGAATGATTGCATTTAACTTTATCTGCATTTGAATTTCCTAATCTGTTCAAAGTACATATGGGTAGTTTACTCATTTTTGTCCTTTAAAATTCGTGTGACTCTTTCCTATAGAACAGCATTACTCAGTTACCAGTTGAAGAACTGGATAGAATTCAGGAATACCTTCAAAACAGTGGATTAGCAACAAGGTAAATAATACCAGTACATGTTTAGATGTCAAGCTAAGTAATGTTCTAGTAGCAATTAATGATTTTCTTGTAAGGTAAGATAGTAAATCCTGTTTGGAGGTAAAAACAGAAGTGAAGTCTCATTTGAGGTGTATGCATATTTTGACTCAAGGACCATTGTGTTGGTTGAGTTTAATTCTTAAATATATCACAAAATCAAGAAAGCCAAGGGCTCACAGACATCAAATTCTCTTCTCTACCCCATCCCATTCAGAATTTAACTTCTTAGAGAAAGTCACCCCAAATTAATTATTTGGCAAAAGTTGCATTACTGAAAGCAATTTTATCTTTCTCCGACTTTTGCATAATTTTGTCAATCCAAGCTGTTTTTTTTTTCAGACAACTGTGATAAAATTCTTAATCTCTGAGATTTTTAAAAGTAAAATACTATTATAAAAAGGGGTAAATCATTAAATTCTTGGAAAAACCTTATTTGATGTTGGAAAGAGTAATATAATCTTCCTGATGTCATTGCTGTTTGTGGTTAATATCTGTTCACTGAAATAGGAAATAGAAGTAGAGGGAATGAATATAAAGCCCAAGACCCAAGATGGCAGTAGATTGATAGTAGAGTACCTTCCTAGGTAAGATTAGATTTGGCTTAAAAATAAAAAAGTGTGAAGTCTCCAAATGACTTTAAGGTACATGCTTTTGATAGCAGTACTGGAATCAGAAAAACAAACAAAAACCTTTAGATGACAGTGGCTTTTAAATCCACAAAGTGAAATTCTTAATCCTATATTTAAATTAAATTTTACTATATTCTCCATTTTCTTACAGAAGTGGATTATTTGGTATCTCTTAGAATATATTCATCTGCAGTCAGATTTGTACATTAAATTTAATTCTTCTTTTTCAATAAAAATATTTACTGCATAAAGTAATTGAACAGCTTGTATTTTATGCATAAGCATTTGCAAGTTCAAAATCGGTATCAATTCGTTATTGTTGGTAGTATGGAGTTCATTTGTTTTGGTACTGTTAGCTGATGAAGTTTGCAGTTACGCATTATGTGAGTGCATGTATCCAACTAAGAACTTAAGACTCTAGTGCTTTTCTCTCACAAAATTAGGGTTTGTTCACTGTATTTGTTTCTATTTTCAGATGATTTATGAAACTAAGTTAGATCTTTGTTGATTTGTTCTTCTGTTTTCAGACACCAAAGACTTTACTCGCTCTTGGATAGGTTTCGGCTTATGGTAGCACCAGACACAACTAGTCCTTCACCTGTGGTTACCTCACACCCACTAGATGGAGAAGGCCAACCAGCTTTAGAGACTGTAATTCTAGACAAAGTAAGATTATGTTTGGAAGTTTCTTTGCTCAAAGAATCTTTTGCTCCTTGCAAAATATTTGGCCAGTGATTCTTCCTTTTTTACAGTATTTTTATTTTCCTATTACTGTCATGTTTGACTACTTGACAGTAGTTATCAGTAGGTATAACAGTGGTTATTTTCTAGACACTCATCAGCTTTACAATCCTAGCATATCTGTGCTATATGCTAAACTTTCTGTTACCTTGTTTGATGTCCAAACTCCATGGAAATAGACAACTTGCCAAGAATATCTATTTGTCTATTTTAAGATGGTCCATTCACCTGTTACCTGTTTTGCTTTTTCTCATGTTTTCCTTATTGCTATTTTTGTAGTTTCTTTGCTTTTTTCTTGTTGTTGACATTAATGTGGCCTAGTAATCTCTTAAAAAGAGCACAATTCAATGCCCACAGGCAATCTTCCCCCATCCCTCAAAATGTTATTTTCTGAAAACAAATATGTACTAAATTTATTTTTTTCAATTATTAAAGGACTGGTATGTGTCACTAGTGAGGTCACAGTGTTGCATCAAGTCAGACTCAGCACTACTAGAAGGTGCGGAACTGGTAAATAGGATTCCTCAGCCTGACCTGAACTCCTTCATGACCTGCAAGGTAACTTTTTTGTCAGATCTGAATCAGATGAATATGTTGTAATAAAATATTTCTAATGTTCTAATTGGTAGTATTAATAGATCAGGTTATTTAAATAAAGCGTTTCAAATTTATATCATACTGGTAATTGATATGCTGAATTTCACTTCATTTGGGAAACTAAAATACTGAATATTTTTCGATTGTCTTTAGCAATGCTGTTGATAATACTAATACTACAGGTTAGATGTATAGAGTGGAAATGAAGGTTAGTTTATATATTACAATAACAAAACTCGACAGTTTTATCACTTTACATAATTTTCTCATTTTGTCATACGGTCTTTTACAATGCCAGATGCTTCTGAAATCTTTATCTGTGCTAGCTGACTTGTAATATGGCTCTAACAGGCCACAGATAGTAAATATGTCATGAAGTACAACTAGGTTTTCTGAGAATATATTTTGCTTGAATTTTGTCCAGTACAATTGCTGCTGGTATGCAGAAATAATAGTGGGAAGCCATTTTTGAATAGATCTTACACTTCCTCATTTTGAGAAGAAACGTGGTTAGTATTCAAATATCAATGCTGTGGAGTTTGTAAGTTGTAGTTATCTTTCTAACTTCTTTTAGAATTTAAAATTCAATTTACTAAGAGTTATTTCAGAGATAGACAATAAAACTTGTAAGCTAAATTGTGACTTGCCATTTTTTTTTCAAGTTTATTTATTTATTTCTATTTGTTTTAAAGAGGAAATTTAAGATTTCTGTGATGTTTGCGAATTGATGATAGTAGTTATTCTTCTACCAGGTCAAATATGGCAGACAGTGACTTGTCCAAACATGCATATCAAATAACTCATAGAGCTTGAACTTTTTAGCCTTGTGCTCAACTACTCATATTTCTGCCAAATTTTAATATTTTGAGCTGAATTGCTAGCTGTTTACCTTGATATATTTTGGAAAGTTCTGGCAAAAGTGGTTTAGGAACTTCTGAGAATAAGGTTGAGGAAAAGGGAAAAAAGGGAAATGCGTTAAGTTTTTAGGCAAAAGACAGTAGATTATTTTATACTTTGCATATCAGGGATATAAATTCTCTGGGACATACTGTCAGCAAAAGGTCCCTTTTTGTCCCCATTGAGGAGTTTGCAGTTTGTCTGTGATGAAATCTTCTGAAAAATCATTTTCATAGACTCACAGAATGGTTTGGGTTGGAAGGGACCTTAAAGATCATCTAGTTCCCACCCGCCAGCCATGGGCTGGGACACCTCCCACCAGACCAGGTTGCCCAAAGCACTTCCAGGGAGGGGGCATCCACAGCTTCTCTGGGCAACCTGTTCCACTGCCTCACAACCCTCTGAATGAAGAATTTCTTCCATATACCTAATCTAAACCTACCCTCTTTTTGTTTAAGACCATTACTCCTTGTCCTATCACCACACTCCCTGAAAAAGAGTCCCTCCCCAGTTTTCCTGCAGCCCCCTTAAGGTACTGGAAGACTGTTATAAGGTCTCCCTGGAGCCTTCTCAAGGCTGAACAACTCTCTCAGCCTGCCTTCATTGGAGAAGTGCTCTAGCCCCTTTACAGAATCACAGAATAGTCTAGGTTGGAAGAGACCTCCAAGATCACCGAGTCCAACCACTGACCTAATGCTAACAAGTCCTCCACTAAACCATATCCCTAAGCTCTACATCTAAATTTACATCTACATTTATCATCCTCATGGCCTTATCTAATAGGTCCATGTCCTCATTATGTTGGAGGGCCCCAGAGCTGAACGCAGGGCTCCAGGTGGGGTCTCACAAGAGCAGAGAAGGAGAATCACCTCACTTGACCTGCTTGGTTGGTAAACTCACATTGCCAGTTCATGTTGACCTTCTCAGCAACCAGCATGCCCAAGTCTTCCTCATCGGGGCTGCTCTCAATTCATTCTCCATCCAGGCTGTATTTGTGCTTGGAATTTCCCTGGCCCAGGTATGAGACCTTGCACTTGGCCTTGTTGAATTTCATGAGGTTAGCACAGGCCCATCTCTCAGGCCTGTCAAGATCCCTCTGGATGGCATTTCTTCCTTAGAGTGGGGCAATCGCGCCACACAGCTTGGTGTCTTCAACACTGTCCATGGTGTCAATCACACTGTCCATGTCACTGGCAAAGCTGTTAAACAGCGCTGGTCCCAATACTGACCCCTGAGGAACACCACTCATCGTTGATCTCCACTTGGACATTGAGTTGTTGACTGCAACACTTTGAGTGCAACCATCCAGCCACTTCCAGCAAGTTGTCCATTTGTCAAATCCTTGTCTCTCCAATTTAGAGACAAGGATATAATGGGGGACAGTGTCTGCACCAGTCCAGGTAGATGGTGTCTGTTGCTCTTCCTCTATCCACCAGAGCTGTAACGCTGTTGTAGAAGATCACCAGATCTGACAGGCACCATTTTGCCCTTAGTGAAGCCATGTTGGCTGTCACCAATTGCCTTCTTTTCTGTATGCCTCACCATTGTTTCCATTATAGTTAAAACTTGCTTGGCACCTATTCTTGAAGATTTCATATATACAGGACATCAGAGCTTTATTCACTTATTGTTCTGAAAACTTGTACTGAATATATTGTTTTTCCTTTCCAGTCCAGCATATTGGTGTTTAGAAATTAAATATAACAAATATGACCTTAATTATGGTGTTGTTACATAACATTACAGAGTGGAGGTCTTACAAGTTAATGAACTATTCATTTACCACTATATTAATTTGCCAGAATAGTTCCATCAAATACTTAGATTCTCTTTAAAAGCAATTTATTTACTTTTTATTTACTGTTTGATTTCAGGAATTCAACCTAAGCTTGTTAGCACCTTGTTTAAGCCTTGGTATGAATGAAATCTCAAGAGACCAGAAGAGTAGCCTCTTCGAAACAGCTCGGAGGGTAACTCTGGATCATGTGTCTACCACTGTACTAAACCTTCCTGCCAACCACCAGGTTTTCCAACCACTATTGCCAACTGAGCCATCAGCCTACTGGAAAAAGCTAAGCGATATCTTTGGTAATAGAAATAGTGGTCTTTTAAAGTTTATTATCTCCTCTGCAAAGGTAGCTTACAGATATCTTGTTAATTCGTGAGCTTTTTTAAAAAAATCAAGATACTTGTGTGGTGGTTTTACCGTGCTACGCAGCTGAACGCCACAACCGCTCTCTCACTCCCCCTCCTCAGATGAGGAGGGGAAGTAAAGGAAAGAACAACTCATGGGTTGAGATAAGGATAATTTAATTAAAGAGAAAAAAATATTAAGGAAATATTATTATTAATTAAACAATTCAACTAAAGGGAAAAAAGGGAAGGGGGAAGAGGGAGGAGGAAATGGAATAACAAAACAAAACAAGTAAAGGCTATGTGGAAGTGCAGAGGAAAGAAATTACTCTCTACTTCCCACAAATGAGCGATGCTTGACCACGTCCTTGAAGCAGGGCCTCAACGCACGTAGCCAGTGTTCGGGAGGAGGACAGACATTTTCACAACGAGAGCCCACCCCTCCCCTCTTCTTCCTTTTTCCACCTTTTATTGCTGAGTGTGACATCATATGGTATGGAATATCCCTTTGGTTGGTTTAGGTCAGCTGCCCTGCTGATGTTTCTTTCTCACTTTTTTGCCCACCCCCTAGGAGGGTTAGAGAGAGTCCTGATGCTGTGCCAGCACTGCTCAGCAGCAGACACAACACCGGTGTGATACCACTGCTGTTCTAGCTCCAAGTGCAGAGCGCAGCACTGTATGGGCTGCTGCAGGGAAAGTTAACATCCCAGCCAGACCCAGTACAACTTGGCATAAAAGCGCCTATGAAATGATTCTGAAAAATATTTGTTGATAGGAAAAATTCAAACTGCTAGATTTCATTCAGTCTTGTCTTCTAGGAGATGAGGTGATGTATTGCTCAGTGATGACACTTTGTCGTGCTCTGGCTCAGTATTTGTTGTTACTCTCAAAACTACCAACCGGTCTCCGTGTTCCTCCTGATAAAGAGGATGATATCCTGAAATTTGTGGTTATGTCAGTAGAGGTAAGAAACTAAACCATAAATAAAGATGTAATGAAATACTGGTAGAGGAAGCAACTTTGACTTAAATTGATCATCATGGAGTGACTTTTGATTTGGACAACTTTCTTGTTTTACTGTAGAAGTTTATTCAGTGGTTATTTTACTTGATCTGTGATAGAAAACCCAGTTGGCTTATGGGGCAAGGGTAGCTTTTTACAAGAAGAGGTTGACTGAATGATGCAATGATCTTGGTATTTGGGAGAAGTGCCCAGCACTTTTTGGACATTGAATAGACAAGGTTTTCCTTTGACTTTTTTTGTTTGTTTATTTTGTTGTTTGTTTTTGTTTTCTTTTTTCCAATTTAATACTCGTGTTTTTTTTGTAGTTTTCTGCTTTCTTAGGAAAGAAACATACTCTATACAATTTGCTAATAAAAACCTTACTGTATAAAAAAAATAGGAAAAAGAAACAGCTTTCAGCTATAAATTGATGTATTGCGAGAATTTGATATTAATGGGAAATTTTTACTTTTCCATAGGCATTATCGTGGCGTTTAATGCATGACCAGCTTCCGCTAAGTATAGATCTTCAAGCTGCTCTGGATTGTTGCTGTTTGACATTACAGCAGCCTAACCTCTGGAATTTGTTGGCTTCTGCAGTTCACGTGACATATGCTTGCTCCTTAATTAACTGCATTAGGTTTATTATAGAAGCAGGTGAGTCCACTTTGAACACTTATGAAAAAAACCCTTAATAAATTGTCAGTCATCAGTGCTAGGTGTCTGGAATGTTTCTTGTGAATCCTTTCTAGTTATTTCTTTGACAACTTTATTTTTACTATTTTAATTTCACATTTAAAACCTTGTGTTTACTTTTGAACTTAGCAGATTCCTTAGAAATGTAAATATGTAGTGCTACTATGTGGTTTTGAGGAGAAAAATGGTATATGAGATATGTCTGTATCTTTTAAATACTTTTGTCTGTCTTCAGTTGCAGTTGAACCTGGGAATCAACTTCTTAGTCCTGAAAGAAAGAAGAATACTTCAAAAGGCTTAAATGAGGATGAAGTTGATTCAAACACACAGAGTAAGTAAACAGTAAATTCTATTTTTGATGAAAAAACTGTAGGTCCCCTTTCAATAACTAATTTTTTTAACAATAGGACTTCATCTGAGAGCTTACTAGTTTTTGATAAATGCTTATCAAATATAAGTTGACATTTTTAATATATATAATTTTTGTTTTGAAAGCTAAACGTTAAGGGAGATTCTTCTTTTGGGGGGTCCTGTCAGCTGTTCAGCATGCTGCAGACTGAGCTTTTTAAAGTGGTGTAGGATTTCTAAATTTCATGTGGAGATGTAGAATCTAACTATTAATACTTCTGATAAAAATGGCAGATTCATTATCTGCCTTTCTCCTGTATAGGAGTACTGTATCGGGGCAAATGTCAAATGTAGTTTGCAAGAACAGACTGCATTGTTTTCTATTTTCAGTTATGCTGGTGTAGATTAAGAGACCAGTTCCGTCTACAGAAATGACCCTGCTTATCAGATCTAGCATAGAGCCAGTTATGAGAATGTTTTTTATAAGATAGATGAGTTTGATCAATTTAAATTGTAAGAAATGCACTATTCGGTGTGGTTTGCTGGGGTTAGGAAACTGGCATATCTGCTCTCCTGGCGGATGTCAGCTATTGGTGTTCTCCAGCACTGAGACTGGCAAGCAACATTTGCAGAGAGGGTGTAAGTAGTACTCTTTAACCAGATGAAGTCTTGTATAACATTTTTGTCCTACATCCTCTTTGTCCTTCTTAGTCAACATATTCTTTAATTAAGCATTCTTGTTTTTTTTCTGTATGATTTTAACTGGTGTGTTTTGAGTAGATTCATAAAACTGAATTTATTTTTTTTCTCTCAACAAAGAAAATAAACACGTTACTGCAGCTTGTGAAATGGTAGCTGAGATGGTGGAATGTTTACAGACTGTACTGGCTTTGGGGCATCAAAGAAACAGCAGTATCCCAGCATTTCTTACTCCTGTCCTCAAGAATATCATCATCAGTTTAGCAAGGCTGCCTCTAGTGAACAGTTACACAAGAGTACCTCCCTTGGTATGTTTGTTTTATTTTCAGTATGTAAAAACTACTGAATAACTTTTTGAAAAATCAAACGTGGGGCTGCATCTTTTTTTTTCTCTCAGTAGGACTTCAATATTTTGCTACTTTGATCACACAGTTTAGCTTTTTAAACATGAAGTAGCAAAGTGTTGTAAAGATATCAAATACGAGTTATTTTGGGGTGAGAATTCTAATTAAAAAGGAGCGAAGTTGTTCCTTACGTTATTATGTGAACGAATGTCCAGGCAGTAATTAAAAGAAATAAAAATAAATAGGGATTTGGGTGCTTTATTAGAGCTAATATTTCTTCCTGCTCAACAGAAGCATTTAACACTAGAAAGAGTGCAAAATCTACACTGCTACCTTATTCTATATCTGAATTCACAAGTTCATTTTACTCCACGCTAAGTACCACGAAGATGCTGAGGTGGTCCTAGTGTCTGAACAAATTCAGATATTTCCTAGTGGTACCATGGCATGCTATGCAGGTACTTTTGGATTGTATGTTACCTTTCTTTCCTAACTCATCTTGGATCCCTTAGACAAAATCTTTCAACCTCTCCTTTTTGGCAGATACAATGTGAATTTAATAACACCTCATAATTACCTCCAATGTGGTGTTAGGGAGTAAATGACTTTAAGCTGATTTTAAAAACTGCTAAACAATTACCAGAAATGTTTTTAGGTGCTTATGAAGTAAAGCTGAAGGGGGTTTCATGATCCATATGTACAGTTTCTCAGCACTGTGTTTGTGAGGGATGTCTAAAAGTACTAATTTTATGGATTAAGACTTCTCTGACCACTCTTGGATGCATCTTTGTGCTTTTTCAGCCATCCGTTATATGCAAACTGTTTTCCCTGAATTTCATCTCAGTGTATTTTCTGCATTCAATCTAGGATTCACCTGGCACTTAGCATAACATTTCTAAACTGAAAAGTATGATGGGAACATTATTTACTTAGACATTAGGACTAAATGACTAATTCATAATGAGAAATGTGGAAAAAAAAAAGTGTAAAAAACGCTCTGTGTTATTTAATCTTTCTATAAGATTTTTGTGTTTGGAGAATTATTTTAGTTATTCATGTCTCATTGCATTTGAATGGTGCTATACATTGCTACATACATATATAGTTGTCATGTTAATGCTATTACTGTTTTGGAATAGTAATAGTCTTTGTATTTTATCAGGTCTGGAAATTAGGCTGGTCACCAAAGCCTGCAGGTGACTTTGGCACAGTTTTTCCTGAAATCCCAGTTGAATTTCTTCAAGAAAAAGAAATCTTTAAAGAGTTCATCTATCGCATTAATACACTTGGTATGTACAAACATTAAAATGAATACAGATGGCACTTATTGAGCATCTACCTGTGTTGTGAAGTCATCGGATAACTGAGCTTGGTACCATTTATTTACTATTGTTGCATATTTAGACAAGAAATAATATTTCAGAGCAGGTTAGTAATTATGCTGTAATAATTCTTGCATTTTTCTCAATGTAGAGTGAAAATGAGAAATTACAGAAATAGAGAGAAAAAACTATTCCAACTCTGAAGTCATTTTAGTGTGTTTTAAGAACAGCTGCCTGCTTTATGAAGCATACACTTGATAGCATGTCTAACAACGTTTTGCTCTACCCTGCCTTTTTTATTATGCATAGTATATAAATTGAATTTGCTGTCCCACACTGAATATTTTAAGTGTCACTTTAAAGCTTCTGGGTATATAAAGGTTTACTGAGGGGGAACAGTGTGAGGCTAAAGATTTCAAGCCTTCCTTAACAGATGAGGCTGTCAATGTACCAAATTTTCCATATACTTAAAAGTCTATGTTTTTTTGCTTGATCTACAGGTTAATTTTTGAATGACTTGTGGTGTAGTACTGGTGTTTATTTGAACACTATAAGGCCTAAGAGGACATTTGCTTTTTTAATACTTTAGATATCATAAGTATAAACTGCGGAGTACTGTTACAGAATCCTCTACAATCTATTGCTAGAAATCAGTTTGGAAAAACTTTTCAAAAGTGCTTGAATTTTAATAGCCTATTTCTAGGGAGTTCATTCTGCATTTATGGCATGATGATATCTTGGATCATTATGAGATTTTCTGTGCCAGTCCTCACAGGAAAGAAAGTGCAGCTTTTGAATGCTTTTCTGTATTGTGAAAGCATGATAGATCTCATTGCTTTTAAAGCTGGACAGTCAAAATATCTAAGAAACAGTCAAAATATCTAAGAAACTATGTAAGAAACAATCTGAAGAGGACCAGGTGGACAATACTGTTCAAAACCCTACCCAACAGTTCTTCACTTTCTAAAACAGAACAGTTTAAATTGAAGCTGTGGTGATTAAAAAAAGCTAAATTGAATAGGGGTAAGTATGAAATTGCATCTGTAGAAACAAGGTGCTGTTTTTTTAATGGTGTTCCATGTTTAAGTTTGTGTTAAGACATGAATGGCTATTTCTGAGTGTTTCCTTAGGATGGATCAGCCGTACCCAGTTTGAGGAGACATGGGCTACTTTGCTTGGTGTACTTGTAACTCAGCCTATCGTAATGGACCAAGAAGAGAGCCAACAAGAGGTAATGTCATTCACTGAATGTTTTTAAAATTAAACTTTAATTATAACTAAGAAAAAAATCCTATTAATAAGCCTATCAAACAGAAAATTAGTGACCAAAATTGAGAAATTACTTCTGTTTTTAGTTCCTTGTCTTTATGTCCCTGTGAGTTCAGATACCTTTGTCAGTGGTGCTAAATACTGAATTGGTAGCATCTTGGTTTAGAAGCAACATTAGAGTAACAAATGCATCTAGATAAAGATAACCATAAAAATGCTGTTGAAAATTCATGATGAGGTTGAGTTTTATTCCTAAAAGAGATGTTAACAAAAACAGTTAACATGGAAACTCTTTAAAGAGGGATCCAACTCAGATTTGGTCTTGATGCTTTGTTTCAGCAGGTAAACTACTGGGTAGATGCAATCAGGGAAGCTATACTTTTAAAGCTTTGAAATAGACATTTTGAGGTTTTAATGCTGTTGGGATTAGAGAATGCATTTAGAACTTCTGAGATGGAAGGATGTGTTTCTGCTCGTTGCAGTGCTTTTTGTGCATTTCTTATGTCAGCCAGTTTCTGGATAGGAAGAAGTTTAGTTGTCAGGCTTGCTGATGATACTTTAGTGGAAGGTAACAAACTAATACTCAGGGCTTTCAGGATTCTTTTTTTTTCCAATTCAAATTACAGTAAGTTCATTTTACAGGAAGATACAGAGAGGACCCAAATTAATGTTCTTGCAGTACAAGCCATAACTTCCTTGGTGCTGAGTGCAATGACAATACCTGTTGCAGGCAATCCAGCAGTCAGCTGTTTGGAACAGCAGCCCCGCAACAAAGCTTTAAAAGCTCTGGACACGAGGTAATTTCTCACTTACTCTAAAATGTGTCAGTTTATACTTGTGATTAATATGTAGTTATGATTAGCTTAATCTAGCAATAGCAGAAATGTGTAGATGTTTTTTTAACTAAGTGTATGTACAGGTAGATCTGTTTACAGAGAATTTGCATGGAGTTAGCTTCACAAACCTGCTGAGTTAAAAGACAATAAAAATACTGTCTAGGCAACAGAGGGCAGAATGCATCTCTAAACATTTCTCAGTTTTACAAAATAAGTAAAACAACAAAAAAAAAAAATAAGTAAAACAAAAATAAGTACATACTTATTTTCATTGTAGAGCAAGTTCGTCAGACTTGCAAAAATGTTAAAAGGAAAATCTGCTTAAATAAATTTATTTTGCGCTTTCAGGTTTGGGAGGAAGCTAAGTGTTATCAGGGGAATTGTGGAACAAGAAATCCAAGCAATGGTATCTAAGAGAGATAATATTGCTACTCATCACTTATATCAAGCTTGGGACCCTGTTCCATCACTTTCTCCTGCTACTACAGGTAGGTGCCTTTGTAGCAGTGGGGGAGGGAGCAAATTTCTCTTACATTTAAAAAGTATTATGACTTTTAGGAGTTGTTAGGATAAACTCTTAGGAATTTTACACCCTGTTTACAGAAAATTAAGCCATTTTAAGATCTGCTTAGAGAAGCATATTTAAAAAACTTGCCTTCTGTTTTGTTATAGGTGCTCTTATCAGCCATGAAAAACTCTTACTGCAGATCAATACTGAACGAGAAATAGGAGATATGGATTATAAACTGGGACAGGTCTGTTAAAACTTTAACTTTGAGCTTGACTTTTGTTACATTTTCTTTTAATTTGTGAAAATCCATTCAAGAAGTATTGCTTAACATCAAATCTAAATTGAGGACTCTGATATTCAGAGTAGATTATAATCATGATTCCTCTCAGCCCATTAATCTGCCTCTCGGAGAACTTTTGCTTTTGTGTGTGAGGTCTCCTCATGAGCTACCTATTGAGTTGTTCTACACCTCAGTCCTACATGTTAAAGAGCCCTTGTAGTACTAGATTTAACTTCAACTATTGGATTTTACTTTGCTATTGCAGATATGCAATTGTCCTTCGGAAAGGAAAAAATACTGGGTGTAAAATAAGCAGTGTTGCTTTAATTTTAAATAAATCCACTGCAGGGCTTTTCTTAAACTTTATAAAGAAAAATTTTAACTAAGTGTCTGTCTTCTTTATAGAGAGACTGAGTCACAGTACTTAACATCTTTTCTGATTTCAGAAGGAAGGTTAAATTGCAATTGGATACGAATTGCAGTCATGACAGTTCTTTCTGAATTATTTTCTTGCTTGATATGATTTTTACACTTTGCTCTAGATTTTGGATCTAGTATGTTGACTTTGGGTAATGCATGCATGTTGTTAGCATCTGGCTCCATCCCATGAGCACACAGTACTTTTAGCATCACCTGCATCGTCGTACAATGCATGTGGTGCTGAGTTAGTTCGACTAAAATGTTGATGAAGGTTTAAGAAAATAATTAAGTCATATGCAATTCATGTAAATGTTTGAAGCTCTGTGTTCATTGCCTGTAATATAAATGAAAAATGCATTGGACTTCTAGGATTTTTAAAATCTGATTATGAAGGTGTTGAATGACAGACTTCTTTTCTGTTTGTTTTTTCTTCATGTTTCAAGGTCTCTATACACTCCATATGGTTAGGAAATAATATCACTCCATTGAGAGAAGAAGAGTGGGGTGAGGATGAAGAAGATGAGAATGACATACCTGCTCCTTCTTCACCACCAACCTCTCCTATTAACACCAGGTGTCTTATTTGTCTCTCCTTTGACTTACCAGTCAACTTTTCTCTCTTCGTTCGGAGTTCAATAAAGTGGCTTTATAAATTGGATGCTGGTTGAAAATAAATGAGATAAAAAGTATAAATAGTAAAAATTATCTCAAACGAAGCATTTTGGTAGGACTTAAGAATAGCCATTTTAACTCTTGCTTATTGTGCTTTGCAGGAAGCATCGGGCTGGTGTAGATATACATTCTTGTTCTCAGTTCTTGCTTGAGCTATATAGTCAATGGATTCTGCCATCAAACCCTAGCAAGAGAACACCAGTCATTTTGATTAGTGAAGTGGTGCGCTCAGTAAGTCTAAAATGTTGTTCTGAATCATAATTGAGTATATGTAACCAAATGTTCAGAGTGAAGAAGTGCTTGTGAAGTATCTTTTAATATGGAAAAAACACCTTTTTTTTTTCTCTTGGCAGTGGTATTGTATGCGTAGTGCAGAAATATAACTTGCAGAGCTATAACGTAACATTTAAACTATATAAACATCTGGATTGTGTATTCTATTACTACATTACAAATACTTTATTGTCACATGATAGTCCTTTAAATGACTGTTTGCAAAAAGTAGATTTCAGGATTTTGCTTATCCTGTTTTCCTAAGAAAATGAAGACAAAAGCAATCAATGTATTAAAGGACTAAATTGACTATTGAAGTATACAAGCAAGACTAAAGAATGTGTGTTGATAAGCATTATGAGCTAATAACAACTAAAAGACTTAGATTAAACTATCATTGTGAGAGAGTATGTGCTGTGTGTTTTGGAGTATTTTAATATATTGTAAATAGCAACGCTCATTTGTTTTCCAGAATCAATAATGGATTTGGTTTTGTAAACCTTTTGGAAAAAAAAAGATAAAACACTAGGAGAGGGATAGATGGTGGAATTCTGCACAAGCTAGCAATTGTTATTCCAGACGTTTGAGTTGATGTTTGTGTTGAATAGGTCATTTGAAGAATATTTGCTGACAACTGTAAGAGAGTCAATTTTTGCTAGCTGCTAATGGGCTTTTTTGTATTTGATTTTAATCTGTTTATAGCTTCTGGCAGTATCAGACTTATTTACAGAAAGGAATCAGTTTGAGATGATGTACACGACATTGACAGAATTGCGAAAGGTGCATCCATCAGAAGATGAGATCCTTGTACAGTATTTGATACCAGCCACTTGTAAAGCAGCTGCTGTTCTTGGAATGGTAAGAAATTTTCATGGAAATGTATTGCAAAATCAAGAGTGTCTAGGGATTGGAGAATGCCTGTAGAACATCCTAAGTTACTAGTCCTTCACTTCTGCTGCAGAATCTGACAGTTACGTTGTCTTTTTTCCCTTGTAAGAGGCTTGGGACAGTGCATATAATGAATACTTAACTTGATAGTCATGTATTTCTCCTCTTTCCCTCACTCTTGTTTTCCCTCTATTGTGTCACTTCATTTAGGGAAAGGACATGAATGCAGGTTAGCGTTACTCTTCTTAAACACGTAGATCAGAGAGGAGTAGTATCTTCCAATGGACATCTCAGAGTGGGACTATTTATGAAAAAAAAAAGGTTCTTGAGGAGCTAAAATTTCTATAAACTTTGAGACTAACATAGAACTGTATGGATAATAATGATAAGAGGTTTCAAAAGACTTTGTGGTAGGACGTGCAGTAGCTTTTGCAGCAGCACCTGTACAAGTGAAGGCTTTGCAAAGTGATGCTGAACTTACCAAAACAGTTCTAGAGATCAGCTTGTTCTGACTAAGCTGTAATTACCCACTCAGTGAGCTAGTAGCACTTGCTCATAAGCAAACATCTGAATATCTTGCTTAGTGGGAGAAAAATGAAAGGGGGTTTGAGTCCACCAAGAGTTGCTTGTTGTCCTGTGGTCAGTCATGCTGAAAATCTGCTTAAAAAGAGCAACTCTAGAGAAAAAGAGCAGGTGGAGAGCACATACTGTAAAACTGGTCTGTGTCGTAGTTATTTCACGAGTACAAGAATAAGGTAAAACAAATAATGTCTCCTAAATACTTAGAACTTTTCTTACACTGGAAGAAAAATAAGATTTTGCTTTTCAAATCGAAAATAGTTTAGAATAGTTTTTGCATGTTCTAGTAGGTTTATTATACTTTGTTAACGAGGGATGAAGTATCTGATGCCAGCTTAATGTTTGAAGATTAAAGATGGGAGTGATAGATAGAAAGATGTGCAGATCTGAGTGCCAGTGGTTTTGGAGAACAAATAAATGGAGCGCTGTACTATTAGTTGAGTGGATGGCAGAGTATTCTTTTGTACACAGGCTGTAGGCATCTACCAGCCAGTTCAATACAGAATCATCCTTTGTCATGTAGTTGAAAAGACAGAAAATCTCAACTGTCCAAGTCGTATACGTAAATGATCCCTAGTAACGTATAGTTTACAGTGCTTATCTTGGCTTTGGTTTTAAATTATGGGATAGCTTGTTTTAGCTGTAAAAAGTTAACCTTGATCACCTTGTGGCATCAGTTTACTCGTAAATCTGCAAGTCATCTCTTATCAGATATATTAATCTTGTGTGATTGATTCAAAGCACTGTTTTAAGCTAGCCTCTGTTTTATGACAGTCTTGCATAAATTACTAGCAAAGATTAGCGATCTAATTTTTTAGCAGTTTTTTCCCAAGTATTTCCAAGTGACAGGACTCACTGGTATTGACTTACAATGAGCAATTTTTTGTGTGTTTTAGGATAAAGCTGTGGCTGAACCAGTTAGTCGACTGCTGGAATCTACCCTAAGAAGTACCCACATGCCAAGTCGAATTGGAGCTCTGCATGGAATTCTTTATATCCTTGAGTGTGACTTGCTTGATGAGACAGCGAAGCAGCTCATTCCAATTATCAGCGATTATTTGCTCTCCAATTTGAGAGGAGTAGCACAGTAAGATTTTTTTCCCTTCCCACCATCTCCTTCACTTAAAACAAACAAAACCACCAGTTTTATATTAAGTGAAAGAATACATGTAGAAACATACTGGCTTATTTTAGCCTGACGCTTAAAAACTAACAAAAAATAAAAACTTTATTAAGATTTTTAGGGTTGCCTTGTTGGAACTTGAAATACTAGCTTCTCCTGCAGTGTTACTGTTTCTACTTCTAACTAGAACTGTTGAATGCTCTTGTGAACAAAAAGACTTGCTGTTGTCAGTACATTTTAAATCAGCTTGTTGCATAAAACAACTTAAGTTTTGTCAGTTTCATTGAAAACTTACAAATGAATTGGAGCCAATTTTATGTTTGATTTACAAAAGTAAAAAGATATTTGAGAGTAGAAAAACAGTTAGAAAGCTGATTTTTTTTTTTTTTTGGTAAATTGTGTTCCCTAAACCTTACCTTATTCTTCTGTTAAAAGGCGTGCTCTTTGAATGAGACCTGGAAGATCAGTAATGAGCTGTGCTTTTTTTCCAGACAAGTCAAGCAATGTTGGCTTGTAACTATATAGCTGAAAAAAATGGGGGAGTGTTAGGCCAGCTTTCCATGAAAACCAGTGCTCCCATAGCATGTGGCAATTTTGTGCAAATCACTTGGTGGTAATTTGTGTAATTTAAAAATTGCATAAATTTCACATGGAAAAAATACCTGGTGTTTCTAAGGCTTCTTTGTATTGTCTCTGTTCATGACCTAGACAACTTTGATGTAAGTGACAAGTTGTTTTTGCTTATTTACAGTTGCGTGAACATCCATAACCAACAGCACATCCTAGTAATGTGTGCAGCTGCGTTCTATTTGATAGAGAATTACCCACTTGATGTAGGTCCTGAATTCTCAGCAGGAATTATACAGGTATGTTGTAATGCCCCCAGTCAAAGGTGATCAGGTAACCTGGGATCACCTCATGGAGATGTTTAACTCTTGACTTTATTTCTTGTGATAAAGGTTTTAGTTTTTTCAGGCTTTCTTAATACAGCGGTCTTTGATGCAATTCCTCACGTACTAGCTATGATGTTATGCTGCTAGAAGATGATCTAAATACATCTCAGAAACAACTAGATGACTTTTTTCTTTATTTCAGATGTGTGGAGTCATGGTGTCTGGAAGTGACGAATCAACACCATCCATTATTTATCATTGTGTCCTGAGAGGATTGGAACGACTCCTCCTTTCAGAGCAACTTTCTAGGCTGGATAGTGAATCTCTCGTTAAACTGAGTGTTGACAGAGTGAATGTGCAGAGCCCCCACAGAGCAATGGCAGCACTTGGGTTAATGCTGACTTGCATGTACACAGGTATTTACTTATTTTTATACCTTTGATGTGCTGAGAGCTGTTAGCTTACTAACAGTGCTATTTTTTCATTTTTTTTTTTTTGCTACTAAGGATTAAAAGGTCTTATTTTGGCATTCACGTTTTGTAACAAATTATTTTGGTTTAGGAAAGGAAAAAATCAGCCCCAGTCGCTCCACAGATGCAAATCCTGCAGCCCCTGACAGTGAATCCGTGATTGTTGCTATGGAACGCGTATCTGTCCTTTTTGATAGGTGAGAGGGCAAAACATGATAAAATGTGTCATGGGACACCAGTGGGGAAATGATTGTTTGGCACTGTCTCATCACTTCTATGATTGACGGTTCTAATATTTAATTAATGATATTTCTCTACTTACCATAGCTTAAAATTGATGCTTTTAGTACACACAGTAACACTGATGGAATTCCTGAATGCAGCACAAATGTACAGGAATGTAAATGGAAAACAGACGTGTTCTAACTGATACTCTGTTGCACAAACCATAATACTTTATAAATGTATTTCCAGCTCCCTTCAGGTCAAACTCTTGAGTGCTTTTCAGGATGTCTTCTGCATAATCAAGGATATAAATCCAATTTACGGGAAATAATCTTTGAAATCAGCCTTTAGAGTTTAAAACCTCTTTTCCCCTTCCCCCCTCAAGTGTTGCTCTTTCCAAGGCTGTTAAGTAATTGCAGTGGAAGGGTATAGTAAAATTTCTGTATTCACATGGAACTCATTTAATGGAAGTATTTCAAACCCCCCTGTTCTGATCTGACAGTCTCAAGCTGTGTTAAGTGAGCATAGCTTGTTAGATTTTGCATAGTAGTTTGTGGGACAGTTTTACATTTTTTTTTTTAAGTGTTCACTGTTTTTTTCCATAACACTGGATGAGTTATCACTGCTTTCAATGATAATAGAGCTAGAACAGTGCTTGAGTGCTTGTGAAAATACCACTCCTAAGAGTTAGCAAAACAAAAGTGAATACTAGAAGCAGAAAATATGATTATTCCCTACAACAGTTACTAACTTGATCTTGACACATCAACAGATGCAGCCCTTTATTAGGAAGATTTCCCAATTAGTGTTCATTAAATAAAATTGTCCTTAAAGCGAAGTAGCTTTCCTCCTCTGTACAGTGCAACTTGCTTTTCCTCTGTGATATATTGGTCATCGTGGTGTTGAATGAAAGAGATGCAAAGATGTTATGAACGGAAAGCAAGGTTCTGCTT
Source organism: Oxyura jamaicensis (assembly GCF_011077185.1). Taxonomy (NCBI): domain Eukaryota; kingdom Metazoa; phylum Chordata; class Aves; order Anseriformes; family Anatidae; genus Oxyura; species Oxyura jamaicensis. Next base: position 86,771,117 of record NC_048896.1, on the reverse strand, counting down.
ATGAATAGTCTTTTCTCTGATAACTAGGATTAGTGATCTCCCTGTCACTTTTTGTTCTTGTTCAGCCTTTTCAGTTTTCTTGTTGTGAAATTGTGTCTCTAAAGCTACTAGAGAGGTTCAAAAGTATTGTGCTGCTTGAGAGGGGGAAAAACAAAGAAGGGTGGCTGGATGAGTGAATGACTTCTAATTATTTCTAATAGCTTTGGTAGCCTTCTTTGGCTAGGTTTTTAGTGTAAGATTAGGTGATGTCCTGAATTATTGCAATTAAATTGAAAAATAACAAGATATTTACTGGAATTAAATCATAAAATGTTGTTTATTGCTTTTAGGATCAGGAAGGGATTTCCTTTTGAAGCTAGAGTAGTGGCCCGGATCCTTCCACAGTTCCTTGATGACTTTTTCCCCCCGCAAGATGTAATGAATAAAGTTATTGGAGAATTTTTATCCAATCAGCAGCCTTACCCACAATTTATGGCAACGGTAGTTTATAAGGTAAAGTTTTTCTTTTTTTTTTTCCTTAAATGTTTCAGAGGCCTTTTAAATAAGTGTCAGCCCTTCAATAGTGGAATATAAGGGGCAAATATAATTTTTGTTAGATCTAATAAACTGTTCAGCAGTGACTGAGGTGTGCTACTATGAGCTTTGTGTTCTGGGGGAAATGGAGGGCTAGAATCACCTTCATAAAGAAAAATAAAGAGAAAATTAATAGTAGGGATTCTGCTGCTCAGGTTCTTCAGATCTCAGTGAGCCATCCGAAGTCATCTGGGTTTACAAACTCAGCCAGGCTTCTGTGGACTTGTGCTTCTGAGCATTCTGCTCTTCAGAATCTACTTACTGGACTCATGCATCACTTACAAGTGCATGTGCACACCACATTCGATGTGTTAAAATTAGAGATCTTTGCAAAATCACTTTGTCTGTGTATTGCGTTCGTTAATTTTTTAGATTCAGAGTTGTCTCCAGCCATCCAGTTTGTGAATCTCAGAGCTTAGTAGCTGAGGAAAACCTTTACAAGAGAAAGTGAACTCTTTCCTGTGTCTGTCTGCCATGTCTTTATTCCTGTGTGAAATATTCTTTGCAGGTATTCCAGACACTACATACCACTGGACAGTCCTCAATGGTCCGTGACTGGGTGATGCTGTCTCTCTCTAATTTCACACAAAGAACACCAGTGGCAATGGCCATGTGGAGTCTTTCCTGTTTTTTTGTCAGTGCTTCCACCAGTCAATGGATTTCAGCGATGTATCCTAAACAGACTGAATGTGTGCCACTTTGCGGTAAATGTAGTGATTTTGTAAAGCACATCAGTACCTTGGAGGGAAGTAAAAGTACATATTTAATACACCAAAAAAAGGCTTGTTGTAGCTGGTAGTGATAAATATTACTTTGTGCTTTTGACGCCTGAGGTTTCAGGAAAAAAAAAGAACTTCCAATTAGATGATAAGAATGCAGTTACTTATAACTACTATGTGAAGTTCTCTTCCTTGTGACAATGCAAGGTGATTGGGAAGTTCCATACTTTAAGAGACTTTGAAAAAGCTTCACTGGATATCTTTGGATATCTTTAAAAGCTTTGTCCTGTATCCTTTCTACAAGATAAAATATTGAGAGAGAAAAATAATGACCAGGCAAAAGAGTAGCCATGTGTCATCATTTGAAATTTCCTAATGGCTCCTCATCTCAGCAGCGCTCTTTGGTTACAGGCAGTTCATACTGCAGTTCTGACTGCACTGTTTCCTCCGTTGGATAAAGAAGTAAGACTTCTGCTAGGTTAAAAGGAGTTTGAGAATAAGAAATTCTGTGAAGCTAATGAAGAAATAGGATTTCGGTAGTAGCAGTTTGATTACTACATGACAATACTTTGCACAACATTCTTGGTGAACTCAAAAAGACACCATTTTATTGGAGAACAGTATTTAAGCTAGTAGACCATGACCAATTTCTGTCATTATGACCTTAACTTGTATCTCAGTCTTCCACATATTATCAGCAGAATGGGAAAACTGGAGCAAGTGGATGTTAACATCTTCTGTCTGGTGGCCATAGACTTCTACCGACATCAGATAGATGAAGAATTAGATCGGAGGGCCTTTCAGTCAGTGTTTGAGGTGGTAGCATCACCAGGAACGCCGTATCATCGCCTACTAACTTGTTTGCAAAATGTCCACAAGGTCACAGCATGTTGAACGTCCTGATGCATATTGGAATTGCATGACTAGTGTTGGAATCTGATACGAATTATGGGGAATGCAAGATCGAGGAAGTGTCTGGGGTTGCATTTGTGATAAATATGGCCAGTTTTTACTTGCAGAATGCATGGAGAAGTGCTCTGCAGCATTGGAAATCACCTGAAAAGCGTAGTGTACTTTTTGTTGTTGTTGACATCAAGCACCTGTGGGCGGGAAGATTTAAGGGATGTTTGGGACTAACCTGAGACAGATTTACTAACTGTAAAATATGAACAAGTACTATGTGCAAAGTAACTGATAGTACTCTTCCTAATGTTCAGCTGAAGTCACTGTGTTGCAGCTGGTAAGAAACTGACAGAAACACTCTATTATTGCAAGCTGCAGTCATTAGAAAACTTCATAGTTTTACGTACATGTAATATATACTGTTGTGTAGTACAGAATAGCAGTTGTTTCCCAATGTCTCTCCCAAACAAGGAAAAGAGAAAATGACTTTCATGAGTTACACCTCCAGCATGTAATTCCTCTCTGGACTTTCTTATACCCTGTGGTGTATGTGTTGGTGGTATCGGAGATATAGTGCACATACGTAACCACACTTTTCTTTTTTCTTCTCAGGATTTAAAATTTTGAGTACGGTATATCAGTAAAAGAAATTTTAACTTAAATATTTCTATTTCTATATCATGTACAGTATGTAAAATTGTAAGATGTGTGATGCATGAGCTGTGCTGTAATTGAGATGAACAGAAGCCACGCTACTGAATGTTTTGACATCTGTATTGTCCTCATTTTTTTCCTTGTGCTCAAATTTATGTTCCGTTTGAAAATCCATCTTAATGTACAGATTACATCTTGTTTTGCATCTCATTTTTTTCTTAAAGTGCTTTAAAACTGGAATATGTTGATTTAATTTGTCTTGAGAGACTGTACTGAGGAGGCGTTCTTGTGGTCCACTTGTAGCTTCTTTTTAATTCCTTTATTTTCAGATGTAATGGTGAAAGAGAGGACTAGTTATTTTGGATCAGCCTTTTGTATACTTAAGAAACTGCTCTTATCTGCTGCACAGCATTTTAAGAGACAACGGTGCAAGCTCCCCAGTAGTCAATAACCATTTGACATTTCCTAAATGAGACCATGGAGTCATCTCGATTCAAACCATTCTTACTTTAAACAAATCTATGCTAGCAGTTGAGAATCAGAAGGCTGCTGTGGTCTACTTTGGGACTGGCTAAGGTGTTAGATTACACAACCTCTTTTATTACCTGTTGTATACACAATGCTTTAGACACACAGTACAAATATCCATGAATTTTACAACACTCCAGGGCCAGATTTACCTTTTGCTTACCACACAGGGAACCCCATTCATTCGTAAGCATTACATGGGGAAAATCTAGCATAGCCTTTGTCTTTAGTTGTATTTGCTTTAATTCTTGACTTACAGAAAAGTGATAGCTGGGTTCTCAGTCATGTCCTATATTTAACCTCTCTTCATTTTATTACCACACCTTTTGGTGACACTTGGAAAAACAAGATAGTGTTGTCAGGAGGAGCATGTACTTGTATGTATTTCTGTATATAATGTATATGTTGGAATTATACACATGTGACAACATTTAATGTATACAGATGTGTATATTTGTATTTATTAAACCCATGTATTTAAACTAATTCCAATTTAGACCAAAAATTGTTGCTTCTGCCCATTAATTGATTTAAAAGGAATTGTCCGCTGGTGTCACTTCCTCTTAGGTAGACAAACTGATTACATGGGCAGTAGAAACAACTGTAGACATTGCTGTATTTAGCTCTCTACAAATCTTAATATCTGGAGCAATTATTTCTGCCCTTAGTTGGGTTACTCTTCTTTCTTGGGCCACAGCACTGTGGTGATTTTTAAAAGAAACTGAACACGAGTTCAGAAAAAGGTTTAATAAATAGATACTGTTTGAAAGTTTTGAGTTACATTGCAAATTATCATAATTCTGATAAGAGACTGATTCAAGGCAGTGAGATATAATGCCCTGTGCTTTCATGAAGGGTAGTATAGATCACTCTTCCCTTTTGTAACCACCAATAATCGTTTTGTACTGTAAACCCCCACACCAGTCAGTTTTTGTATGATATATAGTTTAAGTGAAGATATTTTTGTAAGCTATTTTCCAAAATTTAAAATAGATTTTAATATATTTTTTAAGCATCAGGTTAGTCATATCCTCACCAACAGTATACGTTGTGTTACAAACTGTTAAATTCTTCATAATTTTAAGCTCCTCATGATTAACACAGACTAGTTGGTTACTTTACCTTGGCATAACAGGAGCTAGTCCCTGTATGAAACGTTCCAAACCAACCCATTTGGGACTTGCCATAGAATCTTTCCAGCCACTGAAAGGAGTGCATTGAGCATCTGATGTGACAAAGCCCCTTTTCCTCAAATGGCCTTTAAGCAAATACTTAGTTTACCCAGTTCTAGGTGAGCTTTAGAGCCGATGCAGTCAGTTCTAACCTCACAAGGATTCACTGCTAGTAGTAACTCCCTTCGTTTTAACCTCTCTTGGAGATTTGTCGTAGTATACCTCCTGAACCGTGTTTCCAAAGTGTCTAAAGAACAGCACCTCCTCTTAGAAATTCCCAGTGACCTGTAGGGAATGTAACTTAAGGGTCTTCCTAGTGTGGAAACGCACACCTGTAGTGCTTCAAACCTAGCATTTCGCCTGCGGCACGCTTTTCTGTCTACTTCCTCTAGTTGCTTTCCCCACACTCCTTTTTATTGGAGTGAAATCCTACTTAAAATCACTCCTGCCTGCTTCTAGTGAGGAGAGACGATAGATCTGTGATGGGGACTGCAGCAGCAGAACAAAACAGCAGAACAAGGGCCACTAAGAAATACTGGTGTTGGGTTTAAAGAGGGAAAACAAAAGCAAGCACTTGTCCCTTGAGATTGACTTAAGGTGGAACTTTATTTCACAGACTGCTTTTAACTTGCTGTAGACAGCAAGCTACTTCTGAAAACTGGGCTGTTCAGTATTTCATTTGTTTGGCATTTGCTGTGCTGGCTAACCAAAGCAAAGAATTCCTTCAGTGTGCTCTGCACTGAAACCGACTTCTTTACACCCATACAAGATTAGACGTACAGTGTAAACGGGAGCATACTTGAGAAAAAGACTCAGTGAAAAGACAGATGAATGTTTAAAACGTCATTTACAACAGAGTTGTCAAAGAATCTACTCAATCCATCGTGTGTCTCTCCTTTAAGAGCTTTGTATACTAGCCCACTTTCTACAAGCTCTTGGGCCAGCTACTCCCTGTTCCATTAAAGTTTGGTTTTATTCGGCATGCCCCATCCCTTGCACTGACTGCAAGAGGAGCTGGAAGCTACAAACCATTATAAATCAGTTCTTACTGGGGGATTTGAAGTAGTCTCTTTACTACTTACGCTCTTTGCCAGTTGAAACTGAATGTGCGTTTATTTATATCTCTTGAGTATACCCTCAGATGTCATTTCTTCCCTAAAGCATGTAGTAAACGAGTGGGTTACTTTTGCTTTGGTAGGAATGGCTTCTCAGTACCAGGAAGTTGCTTGTTGCCTAAAAGACATCAGCTATCTTTAAGCACTGAGTAGTACATGTACAAATACTGATCAAACGAAGTGGGGAACGAGTAGAACCCTTTGGGTTGAAAGTAATTTGTTGACACTTAGTAGTTTTGCCTTAAGAGCATTCTGTCTTGCCATTCCCCTTTTTAAATGGCTGTTAACTTTATATAGCAGATAAGGAGGTTGTGTCAGAAACACTGCAAAGACAGTTCTCCAAGAGCAGCAGACCTCTTTTTTTTGTCTTACAATTTTGTGGAGCTGTCAGAGCTAAGCATTTATACTTCCTAAAATAAAAGAACATTTTAGGGTATGATGAGCAATAAATATAGCAATAAGCAGTCTAATTAAATTTGGTCATTCAGGATCTTACCCAGTGGTTGAAAGGGATGGGGTGGGAGTAAAAAGGGGACTGGTTCAAGTATGTCCATTGCATAAAGCAGAATTTTTCATGTACAATCCCAACTAAATTTTGCACTAATGATAGAAATCAACTATGTGACAATGATAGGTGCTTTGCTCTTTTATTTTTAAAACAACTTTGGTTGAAAGGATGCAATTGGTGAGAGTTATAAAGGAGCAAAGTACTTTTGTAGTTTTTAGATAGCTTCCTTATTTTAAAGTAAAAATAAAAGCTACTGTAAGAACTAGAGTAAGCAATGTAGCAAAATTATGGGGAAGTTCAATATGCTAATCTTACCTAACGCTGAGATTTCAGGTGAACTCTTTGTGCATGCTACCTTGAAGTATCCATTGAAAATCTTGAGAATCCCACAGTCATACCCAGGAGAGCTTCTACAGTATGTCAAGTTTAGCTGTGTTCACGTTAACTGGGTATAAATGCTGCAGAGCATTCGTGACGCATGCGCTGCTTTTTGTCATGTGCATTTTGTGTGAGCTTATCATTCACATCAGTCTGTGCGTGCATACCATCGAGTTGGATCAACCTGACGAAGGACAAGGTAAAGGCATGTGATGCGCAGCACCCTGTGGTGTTGTCTTATTTAGCTTGAGGGCAATGAGAAGCAAAAGCTTGGAGCCCCGACCCAAAAAGCAATTGTACTCAAAGTAAAAAGAAAGCATATAATTTTAGATGTATGTTTAAGTTTAAAAAAAATGCTGAAAATACTGCAATTTGAAACTAAAAGAGAAAATAAAATATAACTATTGCTGTAAGACACTTTTCTCTCTTTATTTTAAATGAAAAAAAAAAAAAAAAAAAAAGCTTGACGTATTCCCACTGTGTATCTTTTCCACTGTATCTCTCCTTTTCAGCAGCTATCAAATATGGAGCATTTTAAAAATATGCAGGAATACTTGAACTATCTGCAGCTGTAGGTATGCTTCACAATCACCGAGCTGTTTGCAGTACACAGAAGGGTATCGCAGTCGAGCTTCTAATTGTATCTGATAGTCGTGCTTGCCAAAACTTCTCTAAGACTCGGAGATCGTAAAATGCAAAATTCAAGTGTACAGCTGTATTTCTGAATGAGCATTTTTTTTATCTGCAGCAGTCCTATGGGGGAGGTAATGTTACACAGGGGAAGGAAGGGTTTAACTTGCCTAAGCTTGGTTTCCCAGCTGGTAGGCTTTCTCTTGGGTTTGCATCTTAGAGGCAATTTCTGGGTGGTCCTGCTGCGGCACGCTGGAGGATCCCTCGCAGTACTCGGCTCTGCAGAGACATCTTGTTTTGATTAACTTCGCAGCACTTGGCTGTTCTTTGGAAATGCTGGAATAAGCTTTAAAGTAGTAGCTTAATGTACTGAGCACGTGCTGGTTTATTCTTAGTCAAAATACTCTTAAATGTTTTTCCCTTGTCAATGTTGGTACCTGGTAGCAAACAATCGGATGCTCTTGGCACCTCTTAGTTTAGCTGTGCAGTCAAGAAAAAAAACTGGACAGTGATAAGTAGTGTTTTTTTTCTTTTTTTTTTTCTTTTTTTTTTTTGTCTTAATATTTTTTCTTCACTCAGCGAACAGGGTAATTTTTGAAAAGACTAACCAAAGATGAATTACCATATGCAGGAAGATGAACCGTTGCACTTCTTGGAAGCGTAGAACTCTTTCATTTATTATAACTTCCCAACTTTCCCCACCACCTCTCCCACCCAATCTATCTCCAGGTTTGTCTCTTTTTAGTCGGTGCGGCTATAGGAGTATTGCAGCCGTCGCTTTGGAATTGGCTTGGCTCCGCCCCAGTAATAAGCCCAAAAGCTTTGATTGCATGTAGAGTTATACCATAATTATACCATGACTTTTGCATAACTGTTTGAAGAGATGAAAAGATTTGTAACTTCTAGGATTGTTAAAGTGTTGGGAGTGAAACATGAATAAGTTTATACAGCGTATGGAATATCTTCTTAGCCAAACCTCTTGTTCTCCTGCTGTACCCATAATGCTGCCTTAATTCTGTTTCTGTTCTTTCCCATGGCATATACATCCAAGTTACAGCAGCATAATCCTCACCCCAGGTGCTGTTTTCAGATCCTTCAAATTGCAAATGTCATGGGTAGATTTCGATCGGGTGCAACCTGATGGTTTCACCTCATTATTTACATTCTGGAGTTCTTTCAGCCAGGCTGCGGCGTTTGGGCTCCAAGCAAAACGCGTCCCTGAGGGCTGGGTTTGACTATGCCACAGAAGCCTCCCTACAGAGTTGTGCCAGGTTTAGTTAAAACTTCTGAATAGTGTGTTTTTGCTAACCTAGCTCATCTTGCATTATGTGCCCTGTAAAACTTCTAATTCAGCTCAACGTTTCCCTAATTTGATGCGTCCCTAAAAGAGGATCTCTTCTCCCTCTGTCTTCTCCTTGAGGAAGGGGAGCCAACTGGGCTTTCATCACTATCTTGCTTTCAACCGGCTCTAAAATTGAAGTAAGTCCCTCGTCATCCAATGGAAACGCAAGTGGAAAGCTTGCGAACAGTTCTTTTCTTGATATGTCTTGTTAATGTTGACATTTCAAATACCACCTTTGGCACTTGTGTTAACATCTATGAAAATAACACAATTCATCTCTAAACTTTTGTTTCAGGCAAGTTTGGACAGATAGGCTTTTAACTGCACTTTGTTCATACTCTGAAGATTTTTCTTTGCCTTCATAACTGCTTCAAACTAACAATTTTCAGTTTTAACTGAAAGTTGTTCCTGGAGAACTGGGAGGTATTTTTTAAGCACTTTCGAGGCATCTGATCCTTACGGCTCTTGGCAACGTGCTCAGGGTCAGCCCTTCTCCTCCCCCCATCTTTCCTCTGCCTTGACCCCTGGAATAAATATTTCACCAGGCTAATCCTGTAAAATAAAAATGTTGTCATCAATAGAGTGGTACATGACCGAATAACAAAAGATAAGAAGGAGTGATCCGATGTACCCAGAGGTTATGAAGGAATTGTGGGGCCTGAAGAAGCAAGTCTCTGGAAGGGGGTGAAAAAATCTGCAGCTTTTCAATGCTTACTTTGTTAACCTAAGAAGATATCCAGATGTTTCTTAATCAGTACACAAATCAAATGTTTTCATGAGTGACGCTTCTATCTATATTTTTGCTTCTTTACTGCTTTTTTAGCTCTCTAATCTCACTAAAGCAGTGTGCTTATGTACTGCAGTTACTTAAATGTGAGCTTGTGGATGATGCCGGTTTCCGTTGCAGCCTGATCTGGTAACGTAAGAAGTGTGAGAAACGTGAGCTGGCAGCTGGGAAACCTGCAGGCAGCACGAGCAGCGAAAGTGAAAGGAAGCTGCTGCTGCTTCCGAAAACATTGTGTGGGCCCGAGTTACGTTATCAGCGGTATGGCAGAAGCTTAGGTTGTGCTGACAGGTTGTTTTTCCAATTCTACCGTCGGCCTACTGGGGGGTTTGAGGGCACCCCTTCATGGGAAAAGTACAGCACACTTGAAGTGATTTGAGTTGATTTCTCTTAGATGACTGGTTTAAGCAAAGCTAAGTTTCTTAGATCAGAAAAATCCGAACTGTGCGTTGTACCTTTGAAATGAATTACGGTGGTGATGGTGGAATGCTGCACGAAGTCACGCTGAGCTATCGGGTTGCACTTGAAAAGATTGCTAGGCCATATGTACGGCTGAAAATACCAGGAACTCAATTTGTTGCAGTGAGATTTACGGTGTTTAAGGTTCTTTTGCATTTTTGCTGATGGGCTGAATACCATCAAAGTAGTTATTAATTATTAACTTTTTGGTGAGGTCTGGCTCCCCTTTGTATACACCGCTTCTGTTCTCGGTTTGACTACATTAACTCTAGATGAAACGTAAATGCTAGTCCTGAATTAATGATGGTTAACTGTTCTCTGTAGCTTTATTTCATGAAAAAAATATCAGAATAGGAGAGCAAATTTGATTATTACTTCGTGTGTAGTCTGTCATGCTATAGAGACTATAAAATCTCACAGAGACAGAATCATTTTGGAAGCCATAAACATATTTTGCCATAAACAACTTTACCCCTAAATGGGATATTTTGAAGAGAGTTTCAAAGCTTGTCATGAAAGGTGGGCATTCATTCAAATGAGAATGATCGAAGAGTGGACGTTTTTAGCAAGACTGAAAAAGAGGTGTTGAGGGTCGTTTTTTTTGTACTTTTTAGAGAAAAGCATCAATATATATTTAAGGACAAAATAATCTAAAACCAATCCCTACCCACAAGTAATTAACTGGCCCATTGCTGTCTGTTGGATATCATTACTTCTCCTGCATTCAGCTTTCATGGGGGTAGAAATGTGGATAGATGTGCTTTCATGTGAATAGATGAGTGGTCCTCGAGCCCAAGCAGCTGTGGGACACCCAAGGACAGGGAGGCACTGGTGGCACTTCCAGGGGCATGGCAGGACAGAGCCAGGCTGACAGCTCCTAGGCTGCTGAGAGCCCTCAAGGTGAAGAGGGGTCAGGAAATGGCTCTGTGCCATCCAGCTGCAAGCTTCAAGCCTGGGACTAAGGGCTGGTAGGGAGAGGTGAGTCACGGAGTGCTTTAGCAGCTTTATTATAAGGCATGTGCTGGGCCCTGTTTGTTCTGCTTCTTAGTATCTTCTTATTCTTCATCTTCTCTGGCTGTGTATTCTGCCTGAAGATGTTTCCTGAGCATTTTTTCCATTTTGCTCCCAGCTTTCACATTTGGTTTTCTCTGGCTGATGGGTATTTACAGAGCAGCAAGGAAAGGAAAAGCGTTTTTAAATCAGTGAGCTGTGACGGCAATGCGAAGGAAGGTTGCAGAACCTGAAACTGCTTCTGAATAGTGTTTTTTACACTTATAATTAGACTTTAACTTCTGTTCCTTTATATTGTATTATAAAAGGGATAAATAGTTTATTTGTGCTTTGAACTACAGTTTTCCCTGTAAATTACTACTCCAGAGTCAGCCAGAACCATCTTTCTCATTTCTGTACCTCTGCCTTTCATCTAACTAAGTTAAGCAAGTGTGTTTTTTTCCCTCCTGACAACCATGAAAGTAAGTTTCTGGTTTTTCTTTCTTTTTTTTTTTTTTTTTTTTTTTTTTTTTTCTCCTAGTTATGGAGTGCTTTTTGGGAAAGGGATGGTTCCTTAGTTCTGTGGTTTCATTTGGTCTTGGCCAGTCCTTGAGCTTTTTATCTCTCAGCCCCATGTAGATACAGTTGTCCAAGGGCTGAACACAGCCCTGAGAGCTGTTTTCTCCATGCAGTGCTCTCTTTTTCGCTCTTCCCTCCATAGCATGCACTCTTAACAGCTCCGTTCATCTCCTTTATCTCCTTTTTTTTACACTGCCTACCTGACAGAGGAGGAGGGGTGCAGCCTCTGGCTGGTGTCCACATTGGTGACAACCCCTGAACTTCAGCTGAGGTGAGAGGAAACCTAGAACAGAGGATTTTCAGGAACCTCCCACAATTGCTACAGCATCCCAATGACATTGGCCAGTTCCCTCAGCACCCATGAATACATCCCATCAGGTCCTATGAACTTGTGCACATTCAATTGGTTTACATGTTCCCCAGCCTGACCCTCTTCTACTGAGGGTAGTAACCCTTCATTGCTTTGGACCTTCCCATGACTGGGATCAGGATTCCTGAAATAATTTTTTACCAGTGATGACTGTGGTGAAGAAGGCAGAGAATGCCACAGCCTTTTCCATGTCCTTTGTAACCAGGTGCTCATCCTACACAGCACTGAACCCACATCTTCTCGTCTTTCGCTGCTATACTCCTAGAAACCCTTCTTCATGTCCTTCATGTCCCTTAAAAGGTTCAACTCCAGGTGGACTTTGGCTGTCCTAAGCTCATCCTTATGTGCTTTGACACAATGGCCACAATGGAGCATCTAAATCCATGTCTGTGAATCCAAAGGGAATGTCGTGTGGTCTGGGGAACTATGTTGAAAGCAAACAAAAGGAGATGGTTTTTCACTTAACAGGTAGTAAGGCTGCAAAATTCTTCACCAAAATTGTGGATGTTGGGTTGAGGGCTTAAATGGCTTCAAAAGGAGACTAGACAAGATCAAAGAGTATGGTATTGAAGGTCATTAAGTACACAGAAAGCACATCTGTCTTGGGAAGTTCCTGGGTGGTGAACAGCTGAAGGCTGAGAGATTACTTTGGGAATTCTCCTCTGCTTGTTCTGTTCCTACACGTCTCCACGTGACTGCTTCAGCCTCTGCTAGAGCCATGGCACTGAGCACAACACAGCAACATCTGTGTCCTTTATGTTTGATGGAGATGGGAAGTTTGGATAATCCAGAAAGCCCCTTCCAATTCTTTGCTCCTTTTTATTTCAAAATTGAAATCTTACTTCCGTTGAGGTTTTGGTTTCTGATTTGTGTATTTTCACCTCCATAGTGAGTGCATCTTGTCCAGAGGTAGAGGCAGCCCTACAGGGGTGATAGAGAGCCTCAGGCCCCTTCATGATGAAGGTTGCCCATACACATCACTCAAGTCAACTGAAATTTGGCCAGTTCAGCTCCACCAACTGGGACAGAGGGTGGGAAAATGGCACATCAATCAGCAAACAGCTGTGCCTCCTAAAAGATGCGAAATTTTTTTTTTTCTTCCTAATCTAGCTCATTTATTTGAGAAACATAAATGCCAAACTGCTGTGAGAGGCTTCTCTCTAGGAGGGAATATTTGGTGGTATAGCTAGATCCGTAAACTCTTATAACGGACAAACAACAACACAAGGCTACAGCATTACGGGGAATTTAAAGAATGGTTTTTGAAGAGAATATCCTGGTGTAAAACTTTTTTTTTTTTTTTCCGATCTTTTATGTGTATAAAGGGAAATATATATATATATGTGTATATTTAATGCGTACATCTAGATTTGTGCCTAGGTTGAAAATTCTGCTGTTTGTCCTAAGAACAGAAGTTTTCTGTGCCACCTTAAGTATTCACTCGTATGCTGACCTAATGCCCCTGGACAATATGATGAGCATGAGCATCATGAGCACTCTATCTCCCTGTCTTGTAAGAACTTTGGGTCTCTGGGATGTCTCCAGACACCAACCGCAATGCAAGTCAGGGTATGTCAAAATAAAATAATAATAATAAAAAAGTAAAGATTTTATCACAAGCCTTCAAATGTGTTTTATTAGAACAATTTTGCAGCCATCCCTTCTCCACCCAATGTGGCACTAGGTCCTACCTGAGCTTCGGTTCTCCCTTGCCTCCACACCGGCGCCTGCTAGTGCTCGCGCAGCCGCTGCCTTCAGACGTGGGGAGGGAGCTGCTGCTGCTGGGGGACTCCTCCTGGCAGACAAAAACCTCGATTCGCAGCTAGGCTCTGAAGTGATCTCTTCCCCTCGCAAAGGCTTTTGTAGCTTTTTCACTTGACTTTGAGCACTCCTTTCCTCTCCCGATGCTTAGCTTTGACTTTCTTCTCCTTATCTGTCACTGGAGAGTAATTGTTGCTTTCATGAGGACCTTGCTTTAACCTTGAGCAGCGGTTCCTGTGGCACCTGATGTGCATTATGTACTATATATACTGATGAAAGAGCGAGGTACAGTCCTAATGTCTTCCTTGAAGTTTTCTTTTTCTAATCTGTTTCAAGGACTCCTTTCAGATGGGACCTGAAAGCTCTCCCAATTATTATAAAACTCCTTGTGATTTTTTTTTTACTTGAAATGTAGACTTATATTTAGAATAGCAGGGCAAAAAAGCAATCACAGTCTTAACGGGCTGAAGCAGCAATACCCAAGCTGTTATCAGCTGCTGTTATCTGCCCGTTGGTTTGGGTTTAAATGCCAAATGGGTGTTTCTTTATTAGGTGCTTACAGAGCCTTTGATTGTGATGGATGCCCACATATGTTCTGCACTGTTTTTGTTTGCTTTCCCAGTATGGGATATCTTGCAGGAGAAAGGCAGAAGTGTTTATGAGAACACTGATGGGGAGGGCTGCAACTGGACTGCATGCTGGAGCGGGAGGGCTCTCATTTAGGGGCTTGGCTAAGGAGTGGAGCGTGTTCAGTCAGAGGAATAAAACTGCAGGGCTGCTCCTCAGCTGATGCCTTTTTGTGCTTGTGCCAGTGGCAGGGATGAGCTGGCTGCAGCAGGTAGATGCCGTCAGAAATTAAGAATGGCTTTGTGAGCAGAGGGGATGGCGAGGGCTCCTGGGCTCTCTGCCTTGGCTGGACGTATGTGGAAAGAAACGGGTGCAGAAGCTGGGCTTTATTCAGCTTACAAGAGGAAAGGTACAACACTGCCAAACGTGAATAAAAAGGAAAAGCAAAATAAGGGTAGATGGGTATTACATTAAGGGTAATGAGCAATATGCTTTCCCTAGCAGGATTAGGACAGGAACAGGAGCAGACTTGCCAAGCTAAGGTAAAGTGCTATTTTTGAAAAATGAAGGAAAAAACTGCTCTAATGAGGTTTAATAGGAAAAGTATTGACAAGTGTTACGGAGAATCAGGAAAAATTAAAGTTCATTATATGGCCAAGCTGCGCACAATGGCTGATGCTCTCCGGTCTTCAAAGATGGACTCAGTAACATTTAGCAATGGGAGCAAAAAGAAGCTGAATGGAGATGCTGGAGGGGTCTTGAACATGTTGTAAGCTGGTTCACCTCTGAGGGGCTTCCTGGCAGACCCTGGTTGCGTTCGTACAGGTGTATCCTGGACAGATGGGAGCCCCAGTGGTCACAGTGAGTGTGGCTGTTGTTGTGCTGAGTTCACTAAGTGCAAATCAGGTGCTTGGCTCTGCCTTAGCACTGCACAAGTGCAGTAGTTGCTTATTTTTGTAGGGCATGGGCACGGACAACTTTCTTCTGCTCAGATTATAATGCATAGATGCTCCTGTCCATCTCCCAGAACCTGCAGGACATATGTAAAGCTGCTGCAAAGGAAATATGCAGGTGAGGAAAATTTGAGAGCTAGATCAGAGACATAATGAAAAACAGATTGAAAAATCCACTGATGTTTGTGCAGAGGCAAGATGCAAAGGAGACAAAAATCAATGAGAAGTTTAATGTTCTGCATAACTGTAGTAAAAGCCATCACAGTAAAGTCAGCAGAGAAGGAAAACGTGAAGTTTTAAGCACTGTACGGAGAACCAAGCAGTGACTTGGGCAATGAGGTTTTGGAGGTATGGCTGGCAGCAACACGTCTGTAACCTGCACTCCTCAGGGATGCGGTGATGAGCACGTGGGGCTACGGAGGAGTCCTCAACGTGATGTGAGAGAAGAAAGTAAGCTCGATGCAAGCCACACCAAATGAAAAATGAACGATGGTGTGACTGTGGTACAGTAGGGACAAAGTAAATGGTATGCAGGGATTTTGGAAAAGCAGGCATGCCTGGATTACAGGTCACACAGAAGGCACAGAACTACTCAGTGCAGGTGAAAGCTGAAACCTACCTGTACAAATTGTTTAGGTAACAGATAAGCCAACACACCTAACCCAAATAATTCATGGAATAGGGAAAACAGCCTTATGGACTCACTAGTTTCTTTAGGCTGAAAGTTTCCTTAGTCCTCATCCATGGAATGCAACAGCTGTACTTGGCTACCAAAAACTTAAATGTAGAGGGAAGGAAGCAGCAGAAAGAAACCAAGATACAGCTTGGAGGGCACAGAGCCAAGGTGGCAGCAGTGAGTGGGGTTTGATACAAGTCCTCCAGGGAACCCCAGGACTTTCCTGTGAAAGCCGCCTTGAGCCAGGGCCAAAGGCTTCAACAAAGGAGAGACTTCTGCTCCTGATACATTTTCTTTTTCTTTTTTCTTTTATTTTTTCTTCTCAGAAGAAAAAGAGGACTGGTAACTGATCTAAGATTAAAGGTACAGTGTTGCAATTCGAGGGTATTATGTCAGTTCTGAGAGATCAGGCTATGAATTAGAATGAAATAACTAAGTTCAGAGGCATTACTAGAAAACCCATTAATAGAAAACCCAGAAATAATCCTGATAAACCCATGAACGTTTGCCAAGCAAAGGAAATTCCCCAGTGTGTATGAAAACGTAGAGACAGCAGGCAGTGGTCTGAGCATGATAAAAAATTAAAACCATTACAAGCCAGAGACCTGGGGCAGTGTGTCCTGTGGAGCTAAAAGACTGATCCCCAGGGAGCTGCAATGCAAGCCAGGCAGCGGCCCTGTTTGGAAGGGTAAATTTTTACCTCTTTTGAAAAGAGGTAAAAATGTGTAACAGATGATGCTATTTTGCAGTCAGGTGTGTGGTGTGCGCCAGGAGAGGAGGGACAACATGGAGGAATCCTTCACGGAGGGAGGTGATACCGCTGCAGCAGGGGATCATCAGCCTGAAAGGGGAATTGAGCTCCTGTTGAGCTGGATGCTGCGCGTGAGGCAGTGTGAAGCTGGGCATACTGAAAGAGAATCTCAGCCAGGGGAAGGTAAACAGACGAAATTCAGGGTTAGAGCTGTACATTTATCCCTGCTGAGGGAAGAAGTGAACTCAGTGTATGTAACAAGTTGGGAATAGCACATAGTTGTTAAGACGTTAAAAGACTGTATCTTGCAAAAGGAAAGCAAAGCGATTGCTGTGTTTGGGGAGAAAGGAGATCACTCAACAATTCAGCAAAAAGTATCCAGAGAACCCAATTTTGTTGTATTTTCCCCAGAGGCTGAAAGACATGGTCAGTAGGCTCACTGCTCTGCGAAGCGAAGCACTTGGGGCTTAGAGCATGGTCCTCAAGCACATGGGGAAGATATAGCACCGGGGTCTGGTTACAGCCCGAGGAGTTTCCGGTGATAGGGAGGGGATTGAGGCTCATGTGAGCTGTGAGTTTGGGGTTTTGCTTTGTTTATATACATATATAATAATACAGCTATAGGCATGATCCAGTGGTAGTTTTGATACAGTATTTTAGATTTCTTTTTTTCTCCCAAATTAACTCAAAATCAATACAGTGAGGTATCAGCACAGCACATTGAAGTTAGCAGCCTCACAACATGCCTGTCTCAAGAGACAGGAAGAACAGAGAAACTGGATTGAAGATGCTGGGAGCTGTTTGTCTAACCTAACTTGTGCCATGGTCGTCTGAGGAGCACTGCTGTCCAACCGTGTCTGCTGGACTTGAGGTGTTACTCCTGGTGGAATTCAGGAAACCAAAGAAGAATTTGCTAAAGTAACCAAAGGCTGAAGGTAAGTTGGTGAAAGCAACATTTAGAAAGCATTTGCAGGTAGGTTTCATGTCACAGAAATTGGTGACCCTTGCCTTCCCTTATACAGTCTGACCCTGTACAGCAAGCCAACATAAAATAGCATATAAAAATGACACATAACTGGCTTTGGAGCCAGGCGAAGGCAGCATGGGCAGGTACCTTCTGAAGTCAGCAATAGGGCTGGCTCTGCTCAAGCTGGTGAGGCTTCTGGGGTCTCGCATTTATTTGCCCAGTCACAGCACCAAAAGGGCAGGAGCTGTTGTTATCTTCTTGTGCAAAGCAAGCTAAGCATTAATGTGCTCAAGCAGACAGAAAATCACCCTGTTAATCCGTGAGAAAGGTTTGGTCTTAGCTAAACTGACCTTCTGAATGTGTGGGGGAATCGGACAGGTTCTCACCAGAAGATCTTGTCCTCTTAAGCAAATGCTGTAAATTGCAAAATCCCTTCCAGGCTCTTACTCAGTTTGGTGAAGGCAACCCTTGAAAAAAATATAGTTACGCACTTTTCATTGACATCTTGGGCATGGGAATTGCTGCCCAGCACTCCTTGGAGATGTCATGTCCTACAAGCCACGTGGCCTGACACCACTGTCCCATACAGACACCCTCAGCCCACCTCCGCAGGGACTGCGGCATTTGCAGAGGGAGGATGAGAAGAGCCAAGGGAGAGAAGACACAAATATCTCTATGGCCAAATCCAAACTAGGCCTGTGGCCATCCCTGCTTGCCAGTGAGGCAAACCCTGGCAGCACCTAGAGCCTTGCCCCAGATAGTTTCCAGCTGGGCATGCAGCTCTCATAAAATTCTTTGATATGAGCAGTCTTTGATATGGGGAAAACCTACCAGAAGTACTAAGTGATGGGGGTGGTGGTGAGGGAATGAGCCCGGAGAAGGAGATGAAGGCAGGTCCCTTTGATCTCCGACTGGATTGCCTGCTAGGACTGCCTGCCAGGTATTGCTGTCTACACTCTTAGATCCCTGCAAGTGAATCTTCCAATTTTTTATTTTTTATTTATTTCCTTTTTAGCCTGATTTGAGTCACCAAATGGCTGTTGACTTGTAGTGTGTGTAGCAGCTGGTCATGCAAGGAGCCCCCCCCGGCAGGTGATCCACCAGCCAGGGCCTGGCCACCAGTGGGCCATGGGCGGGCCTGGGTTTGCACAAGGGCTTTGCCAGGCCTACGCTGGTCTTCATGTCCTGTGTCCCGAGCCCAGACTTGTGGCTGGGACAATTCTTGAATGAAGTGTGTGGTCAATCCCAGAGCTATGTTGCTGTGGTGTTTGGGGAATTTTGCCTCTAGCTGCAGCCAGTGTTCACAAGTCCCGTTAAACCTGAATAACCACAATCCCTGACTCTGCTTCAAAAGCAGCAGGTGAAGAGGATGATTCCCAAAGCTTTAGTGAGGTAAATTTGTCTCTTCACAATACTGCTTATGCAGTGGGATTTTTTAGGTTAAGATGAGGATGGCTCTATGGATTGTGTATCTTAGCGTCTCCTCTTAGTGCTCAGTACCTTCACACCCTTCTGCTGTAGGCACTGAAAAGCTCGTGAGGATGCATTTACAAATACTGGCTCTTGCAGGGAGGTTTCGGCATGTGAAGCTCCCTCTCCTCACTCACCACCAGCCAGTGGCTGCCAGGTCACATCTGCGCTAGAAGTCACGTTTGATTAGCTCAAGTCGTACTTTGAAATCTGTTTAATTATGCTGGTACAAAACCATTGGTGGATGCTCTTCTATCTGCTTTAATCAAAGCCTGAAATTCATTGATATTCTTTTGGAAATCTGAGTTTGTTCTAGTGTCCACATGGGTTTGCGATTGGTTTCAATAAATAGAATAAAATCCAGATTTTGCTTAAATCATCACAAACTTTAATGCAAACAGGGCCTGAGTGAGATTGAAAATCCCCTCGGTTCCTCTGCCTTTCCCTCCCGTCTGATACTCGACCCTTTCTGCATACTGCAGCTCGCTGCAAACCAGTCTGCAGGTTCTCCAGTATCCACTCTTTTCCTGAAACAACCAACCTACTTTGAGTTTAGCAGCCTCTCCCCTGCCCCTGACTGGCTCCTGTGCTTCCAATCAGGCACAGAGGAAACATTTAAACACGCAGCCCCTCTGCCTTGCCTCCCTGGCTCTGCTCAGAGCAGGAACCAGCCATGCAACTCAGCCCAGGTAAGGCCACGCTTCACGATCCGCATTGCTGCCATGTTACGTTTAACAGATTTTACCTCGAAGCGCCTTGATTTATTACTCTTATTATTAATATTTTTTTTTACCTCCTTGCTGCACAAAGTAGGGAGAGAGTCAAACATGCCCGTGCCCGGGGGGCAGCAGGCAAGGGGAGAGTAACCCACGGCCTTGTGCTGCTTTGTGAACAACTCTGGACATGGCAGCGCATCCCGAGCACTGGGCTTGCCATGGACTGACAAAACTGTCATAGCAAAGCCACAAGGGCAGGTGGCTCCTACAAAACCCCTTTCCCTTTGCCTTTTCCACAGGCTGTTAAATTACCACGATGCCTGAGTGTAATTTCCTGGCTGTTCCCTGTGCCCATGAATTACCCAATGTGGCATGCTGGATCCTTAGCTGCAGGACAGTTTTTCCAGTTGTTTGTTTTGAAAGCTCTTAAGAGCAATATACTATCAGCTGAGGTTTCTAATTAACTCTGAATAGCTAGGCTGCTGCCACTCAAGTATAATTCTCATTAGCATCTCAGCTAACAAGCTTCAGTGTTTGCCCTCCTAATTAGCTTCTAGTTATAAGTCTTCCCCTATCCTAAGATGTGCTGTTGTTAATTGCAGTTCCAATTGCTTTTACAGCAAACTCCCTAGAGACTGCTAATACTGCTGTTTTATATAGCCTGATGCAGATCAATATCTGGGATACTTAGGACCGTGGGCTCTTTATTCTCCCGTGTGTCTATATGGTATGCTCATGCAAAGAGGAGGGGGCAGAGCCTCAGCTTTTAAAATAAACGAGGAAATATTTTTTCTTTTAGACAGGTGGTGCAATCTCAAAATGAGTCTGCTTAAAGCAAAGTACAACTTCCACAGCTAACGCTGCATGAATCGCTTTCCAATTCTTTGGTGCAGCTCTCCGCACAACTGCTTATTTTCCATGCCCACGGGTTTCTAGGCGTTTGCCAGTGCCCCATTGAAGCAGAGTTTAAAAAGCAAGTGTACTTGTCTGTTGCCCAGACAGAGCGTACCTAAGGTTAGCTATTCCTTCTAGCTGCTGGCTTCAGGATGGTATTTCTGTGGAATGCTCTTAGCATGGTTTAATGTATGCCTGTGAGTTGAATTAACTCCTTAGTCCCTGCAGCCAGGGAGTACTTAGAGCACTCTTAGTGGAATCAGACCACTGTGGCTATGTAGCAAAGGCTGATTTGCTCGCTGGAGCAGGGTATGGTTGTACAAGTTTCCGCTAGAGCGGGATGAAACATGCAGATGAGGAAAGGTAAGTCTTACAGGTTTCACAAAACACCTGAAGTTGCCAATTTCTTGTCCCACGGTAGTAAATCTGTTCTATGCAGACTTTCAAATCACACATTTGCTTCTCAAAGAGGGGAAAACATTTTGCTCAGCTTGTGAAGCTTCACTAGCAGGCTTCTCCTTCAGACGTGTCCAGAGCCCTTCTGTTATCGCTTCCTTTTTCTCAGCTGAAATCCACTTTTTCTCAGGGTTCTGAAACTGGGTCAAGTAATCTGATCACTTGTATTCAGCTCTGGATAGGATAAGAAAAGGGCAGCACTGAAATCAAATACTGAATTTTAGCACAGGATGCGATAACTGCTTCCTGCTTTTCTTTATCTACATTGACAGGTAAGGTCTTGAAGTTACTGATGCGCACTAACTTTGAAGATAAAGATGAATTGTTTTTTTTTTTTTTTTTTAGTGATCATCACTAATCCTGTGATGCTTCCCAAGAACCAACTCTGGTTCTAGAGGACCGACCTGTTCAGGAGTGTTTGTGCAGCCTAGCAGAGTCCCCTTAAAGCAACATACAGATGTGAGGAGCTGCCCAGTCAGATCCAACCACAGTATCAGGTTTTTAGAAAGTGTGTAGTTCTACTAATGAATGTGCTTTGGTTCATAACCCATGGAAACATGGCCTGCTCACATTAATAGCAATGGATTTAATTAGTCCTAGGTCTTTAAAATCTGATTGCTTTAGAAAAAAGTGTAAGCACTGAGATCGACCTAAGGTAACTGAACAAGTTGAAAGGGTGGGAGTATGTTTGCATAATGACAGCTGCATGTTTGCATGGATTTGTTAATTTAAAATTTAATCGGTCAAAAATTAGTCATTAGGGTTTTTAAGCTGGAAAAAAGTCATCAGAATTTAGAACAGAGCCCTTTATGAGAAGCTGATTTCCTTGGTCTGACTGCTGACATCCAGTTAATGTGTTGGAAAATGGAAGTAATGATGGTGAGCAAATCTCAATGTTTAAATACATTTCAGTTACATATCAAAGAGGCATATTTAAGTGAACTATTTAACCTCTTTTATCTGCAAAACTGAATTCCAAATCACAAGTATGCCATTCACTGTGCCATACTTTAATATTCACAGTTGCAGATGGGAGCCTAAAGTGAAGCACACTCTTAGGACAGAACTTTTTAGAATCTTAAAGTAGAACTTAAGTTTTTGTTTGGAGAAAAAAAATGTTAAGTGGGTGGATCTGCAGTTTAAGTATTAAACACAGATTAAAGAAAGAAATTATTCAAAGGGAGCAGAAAGAAGAATTTGGAACATAGGGTTCTGATAATAAAACAGAGAAAGATGCAAAGTACCTAAGTGAAAGCTGGTGGATATAAAATCCTTGTCCAGCTATGGAGGGTCTCTACCCTCAAAAAGGAAAAATGGACCGACCCCTTTTTAGATCAAAATTATGCGAATGCCTCCACTGTGTCACTGGGAGTCATCTGACATGAATTTGCAAGTCCTGCAGTGCAAGGGAAGTATTGACCACTTTGTCGAGTTGGGGTATTATGTTTTGTGCTTCTTAGAAGGCCCAACCTATGAGGGCTTCAGCGCTCTTTATGCCCAGAGTAAAAAGCTCCAAAGAAGACTCAAGCTTGGGCTGTAGCAGCAACTTTTGCCAATTTTAAAATAAATAAAACTAAGTACGGAGGGCTTCCTGTTATCTCTGTCTTCTTTAGCATGGTTTGCCTTAAGTGTTTTTTGTCATCAAACCAGTTTATATAGTGCTGGGTTATTGCCAAATTTGTCACAAAGTATTTTTCTTAATGTGACTGTAAGCTAAATTGGTGTCATGATCTTTTTGTTAGGCAAGCAATAAATTATACCCTGGGATAGATA
Organism: Oxyura jamaicensis; assembly: GCF_011077185.1. Taxonomy (NCBI): domain Eukaryota; kingdom Metazoa; phylum Chordata; class Aves; order Anseriformes; family Anatidae; genus Oxyura; species Oxyura jamaicensis. The sequence continues at coordinate 86,748,429 of NC_048896.1, read as the reverse complement.
AATGGTGATAAAGTACCATCTCTGCTGACAGTGTAGAAAGAATAATGTTGAAATAACTCATAAATACACTGATTGAGTAGGTTCCTCTATAGATTGTGTAGAGCCCTGACTCTCTCCAGTTAAGTAAGTGTTTGTGAGACTTTTGAATCTGAAAATGGAGAGTATTTCGTAGCCCTGATTCGTTTTTTTCTGATGAATCTGTGATCCAGGCCATTTCTTACAGCAGAACAGCCTTTCTGCGTAGAGAGGGCATCCCCTTAATTATTTATACTATACATACCAGGTGTGCTGATTATGAAATTTCCCTTGAGGCTCCAGAAGGAAATGAAATCCTAATAAATGCATGAGATAGTGGAACAATGCTAGAATCTCCTGGATGAAAATCAGTCATCTGTGTCAGTGATTCTCCTTACAGTGTCTTTTTTTTTTTTTTTTTTTTTTATAAGAATAATAAAAAATTACAGAATCTAATCTTCTTAGACTTGTCATCCAATCTATAACGGAGGTGTCAAGAAATTGTCCTTCCAGGGAACTCCAGTGCTTTTGTGGGAAACAGAAAAAATAAGGTTAGGGGAATACATTTCTTATCTCAGAGAGATGTGGAGGTGGGTGTGTTGATGGTGGTGGTGAGTGTGCTCATAATTAGCATTATTGCAGAGTGGTGACTGAAACATGGTCCTAAAAACACCTGGAAAATTCTCTGTGTCAGAACACAGGCTGAGAAAATCAGAGGACTCTGTTTTGGAATGATGAGCTCCTGTTGTCTTGTTGAGCTCTTGTTGTCCTGTTTTATTTGGAAGAGAGAACTGTATTTGTTTGAGATGCGTGTTTTCAAGAGTGTATTCAATGAACTCCAAGGGAAGAAGGCCCTTGACGAAAAGGAGAAATAGCAATGGCAGTAATGGTAGTGTTAGAGGAGTAGGAGACTGAACTTGATGTAAGGGACAACAGTGAAAGTGATGGATCAGAGTGAAACAGCTTGCCTAATAGGAAAAAGTACTCATTTTAACCCAGAGTAATGTGACTTGACCAGGACAAACATAATTTTCTCGGCTCCAGCAAACGAAAAAAATCTGCTCAATGAAATTTAATCCTAAGGTGTGGAATGCTTCTCACCATTTTGTAGTTAAAAGGAACAGCTAAAACAGTGAGATACTTGCAGAGAACATGAAGCCAGTAAGAAGACGTCACATGAGCTCAAGGAAGCATGTATCTTTCTTCTGTGAAAAGGCTTAGGCAGAACTCTCTGAAAAGCTGGTATTGTTACATGGACGAGCAGAAAGATGTTAGAAGTCAAAAGACATCTTTCAGAAATTGGAGGTCATGTTTGAACAGCGGAAATAGAAAAGAGCATACATCCTGTCAAGTTAAAAAGGCAAGTTAAACAAGGCCATTAAATCAATTTTGAGGAACAACTTGCCAAACTCTCAGAAACAATAAGAAACCCCCCTTCAAATACATGAGGAGTAGGAAGCCTGTCAATCTGTAGGCTTAATAAGTGATTGCAGAGTAATAAGAACACTCAAAGAACATAGAGTTGTTATGGAAAGGCTAAATAAATCTTTGCTTTGCTGTTCATTATAAAGGATCTTAGAGGGAGTTCTCTTCTGGAGCATTTTGGTAGCTGAAAGAGTCTAAAGAACTGTTTTAATTTGAAGTGTCAGCAGAACAGGTTTAGAACAAACTGATAAAATGCATAATGCTATAGATAAAAATAGGTGGTATCCATGGTAGCCACCCAAGAGTCCCAAATGTGGAGTTGTCAAACAGTTTTGTTTGATATGAATTAAATAATTGCTGTGGCAAGTGAAGGTGGCAAATGTGATGTCTAAGGAGCTGTTTACAGTGGTGAATCTAACGTTCCTCAGGCAAGTTTATCTAAACTAAAATGAAGACTTGAATTTGCGGAGTAAATATGATATGTTAGGTAAATGTCAAAATGGATTTTGTAGAAGGAAGCTGTCATGAATCTGTGTATTTTGAAGCCCAGCAGCCCATGGGTAGAGGTGATTCAGTTGATAAGGTATGGTTGGACTAGCAAGTCCTTCACTAATGTCTGTCAAAACCCCTAAGTTCTCAAGGGTAAAATAAAAGGGAAAATGTTCCTGCAGTTTTGAACTGGTTATAGTTCTAATTGGCTGTAAATTTAAAAAACAAACAAACAAAAACAACAAAAAACAGCACCAGAGGGCAGGCACTGAATCATCAGTTTTCCAAATGCAGGGAAGTCACTAGCTACAAGAGTCCCTGTTGGTATCTTTACTGTTATCTACTAATGCTTTAGAAGAAAAGGAGAAATGTCAGACTTTACCTGCAAGAATATTTTAAGGGAGTCAAAATTAAAACTGTCCATGAAAATGACTGAATATTCTTTTCCATTTTCTCACCCAGTCTAGACCACTGCAAAGTAATGCATAAGTGGAAAAGAACTGTACCTATGCATCCATGGAGATGAAACCACTTAGGAAAAATAACTTTGTCATTGTGAAGTATCCTTGGAAAATATCAGTTCAATCATTCATAGTCATCAAGAAGATAAATAGGATGTTAAAGATTTCACAGAAAAAAAAAATAGTTTGTGTAAATCCATGGTAAACCCAAGTGTTGCACAGTGTGATAACTGCCTTGAATACAGCAGAAGCAGAAATGGTGCACAGAAAAGCTGCAAGAGTGGTCATAGATACCCGGTGGCTTCTGTACGAGAACTTAAACATAGGATTGGAAAGGACCCCTGAGGACACCGTGTTCAGTCATCTACTGCTGCTGGCACTGTCATACATTTTCATATATTTCTCAAATGCTGCTACAGAATCGTCTCTTCTGTCTGATTTGAATGCAATAAACTTGTTAAACTCTGCTCATGTTTATATCACCTGTAATCACTGGAAGAGAGGAATTAAATGATTCATGGTTAAGTTCTGTTATACAGTGAAATAACTATGCTGACAAAATTCCTCATCTAGATATAACTGGCTCTTTCTTTTGCTATATTAGTTTTCCTTACAGACTGCATTATTTAATTTTCCATGGTAAAAATCAAGTCTACACAAAGATGACTTGATCATAACTAGACCACTGTCTTTCTGAAGTGGGATATATTTTTAATTGAGGAAGTCTATTTTAAGTTGGCCAAAATTTGTAACAATCTATGAAGAAAAAAAAAAAAGTTTCTTCACTTTGACTGTTTGCTGCATGTTATTTTCTTGCTTGCCAGCTTCTCAAAATGAATCAAAAAGTAGTGGTAGATGCCTTCAGTGATTCGCCTAACCATTTTATGTCTGTACCATTAAAATAAACACATCACAGAGACTCCTCTGGGAGTCAGAGGAACTGTTGAGAAGGCTCATATCAGTCTCCAGCTGTGAGGCTATGAACATGTCAGAAGAGAGGAGCTGAGATACTGCCCCAATCCATGGAGAAGACTGTCAGGTTTGGCGTTTCATAGAATCATAGAGTTTCTTCTTTAAGCACACAGATTTATCTTAGGGATCCCCAGTCCCGGAAAAGTCATCTATTTAGATCAAATCAAATTTGGAGTTTGATGCATTAGTTTCAGAGGCCAAACTCATCTCCTTATGAACCACCCTATTTTCTATTTTCTGACTAGAGACTGGGGGTGCTGGCTTTCAGCATATTTTAAACTGAGTAGGTGCTGTGTTTTTATTGTTGTTGTTTGTTTGTTGTGTTATTTTTTAGCCTTAATTGGGAGTTTCTGGTCCTTAGGGCTCCTGAGGTCTGCAACCTGCACCAGATCTCGTGCACGTGTGAAGCATCTTGACTGAACTAGACAGAAGTATAGAGGGGATATTTCTTCAGATTTTGGCTGTAGTTCACTACCACAGATTTGACAGTCTCATTGCTGAAATGCATAGATGTCTCACCAAGAACATATCCCCTGAGAGAAGGAGCTTGGGTGTCTGAGGATGTAGGCTGTCATGAAGGTACAGGTTAATGGCTGTTGTAGCAGTGCAACTCAAGAGTGTAGATTTTATTATGTGATCTTTGCTTCACTCTTTGCTTTAGGAGAATGATGGTAGTGGATCTAAGAAAGCAGCTAATGCCAAAGGGTTAAGACTTAATGCTGAGCTCTAATGCAGTGCCACAGATGAAGAATATTGAATGTGAGATCTGAAAGAGGAGGAGTGCAATAGGCCAAGGATACCTTGTTTTGCATTGAATAAAGAGGTGGTGGTGGTGGTAGTATCTATGGGGCTGGATAGTAGGGCCTGTTGGAAGAGCACACAGTGTATTGGCATGTAGTATAATTAAGTTTTGGATATTTAATTAAATAATGTGGGTAGTTCAAGCAGGATTGACTAGTATTGCTCTCCAAATGGCAAAAGCAAGGCTAAACTTTGTAAGGCTTCCAAACCATTGCAAATGTTAAAAATAAAATAAAATAAAAATGGCTGTAGCAAGTCAGTGAAGATACAGCACATATGGTATTTCTCCTCTAGCCATCTAGAGCTTGGCTGGAAGGACCGTATGTTTGTGTCTTGTGCTCAGTGTTATTAAAATGTAGGATCCACTTTTTTATTTTTTTCCTTAGAAAAAAAAAAAATCTCCAAGGAATTTAATCTCTGTACTTTTGCCTAATACAAGTTTCCCAAACATTTTCAGATGCTATAGATTGCAGGATATTAAACTCCACCAGCAGGTGTCTTCAGCCTTGTGGGAATCCAGTTAGGAGGTTGTATTCTTTGGCAGAGATTTTTAAATTATCACCTTGTTAAGGTGAGTGGGAAATTCTGTCTAAAAATCACTGGTGTGGAACAATGTAGAATTTTATCTGTCACTTTCTTATTTTGTGGGAGGAGGTTTAGGGGCGCTTGCTGCTCAGTTTTAATGCTGTTGGATAAACTAATGACTATATTGCTGAGGTCAGTATGAAATCTAAGTCAAAATCTTGTGTCAGACTTTATTTTCCTGGAGGAAAGAGAGCTGATACCAATTCTGCAGCTCTTATGCACACCTAACTACAAAATTATCTTGACAAATGTCTAAAATGAATTGCAAATATTTCCATTTACCGAGCCTGCTCATTTATCCTTATTTAGAGCAAAATACCCCCTATTTCATCAAAAAGTGTCACTTTTCTACCACATAACTTCTATTTTTATCGTTAGTACATTTCAGTGAGTTTAAAATGTGCATGTTTTCTCAAATGGCTTACTCGCAGCTTCTAAATAAGTGCTATTTGTCCTTCCACTTTTTTCAAATACGTATTTAAAGAATTGGAAGAAACAACAAAATTTAAGAAAAACATGCTCAGAGTATTTAAAAACGCACGTATATACATGCTCTTTAATTGCAAACATATTATTTTATACCAATTAAACTTAGAATGAGCTGTTACTTTACAGTGCTAGTTTGTGATAAAAACATATTGGCTAACAGCTACTTTAAGAATTCCTGTAAGAAATCCTTTAGTTAACTTTTTTTGCAGCATCTCTCATCTAGTTGGAGGCTGAAGAAGGTACAGAAAGATAGACTAGGGTAAAACTATAGAAACTTTCAATACCTCATTGGACTACAGAATTTTGATCTGTTTAATGGTCAGGGAGCTTAGACTGTTTTTAACCTCATCTTAAACACTTGAAAATTCAGGGTTAAAAGCACTTTGGTGGTGATAGAAGAGATTTTAGTTTGATATTTTGATCCTAAATTATAAGTTTAGGACTCTGGTGGTTTCAAGAGGGTGACAATGACTTACAGCATTTGGACATCTGTCCCACCAGGTTTGTACAAGAGAAAAGCCTGAGTTTAATACAGAACACAAAAACGAGTGTCCAACCTGACAGCCCAGTGGTGTTTCCTTGTGTTAAGAGCACTACCTTACCATACACCCCCTAAAACTTGGTGCTGTGTGTCCTAAGGCTGCGATGTGCCCTTTCCTTTCCTTTGACCAAAACTCCAGCTTCACCTCCTCAATGTGCCCAAATCTGCCTGTCTCATGTAGAAGATTTGGCATCCTTGGAGCTCCTGCAGGAGCTCTAGAGCCAAGACTGACTGCCTTAGTCACTGATTTCCATTTGTCAGGCTGCTGGCACTTGATCCAACACCACTATTCTTGTCTCCGTGTTGCTGTCTAACAGCTTCCACCCTCTGGACAGTAGCCCCTGAGTTCCTGGTGCACCCGTGCTTGTTCCCAGTACTTCTCCTTTGAATCCTCTGCACTGGGGACTGCTAGGGCTGCGGGGTGCCCTTCTGCCCCCCATTCCCTGTGCCAGCTCTCATGCTGCATCCCGTGAGCAGCTCCCACACCGCGAGCTCCAAACCCGGCCGGGGGAGTCAAACCTGCCCTGTTGCTGAGGCCTCGGCTCACAGCCTTGTGCTCGCTGCTTAAGATACAAATAACTGGTGCAGTGGTTTTCGTATAATAACGTAATGGTTTTAATTCTTCTCTCAGAAGTGGTCGAACTTCGGTTTGGGTCCTCCTTCTCCTAAGGGATATTCAAATCCACCTGTCCCTTCCCAGGCTGTAGGCAACCTCTCAGCCCTTCCTATTGAAGTTGTGCCATGGTGCTGAGAGGATTCGCAGAGCCAGAGAGGAGAAGCAAGTGGGAGCCTGACTGCAGCCTACCGCTAGGGACCTCCCCTGAACGGAGGTGGGGAGCAGGTATCTGGCGCCATTCCATGGGCTGCTTACTGCACGCTTCGCGTTAAAACAGCACTGGATAAAAATCAAAACTGGCCCTGGAGGCAGAGTCCAAACCCAGCACCTCTCTCTCAGCAGGGAGAGGTTGCAACCACCTTGCCCTGGCGGCAGGTGCTGTTTTCATGCCACCCCAACCACTCCCTCTTCCTCCAGCCATGTCTTTAAATGAAAATCGGAGCAGCTGTTCTCTCGAACTGACGCTGGAGATGTGGTGAGGAGCGTTAGCCATGCTCACGACTTCCCAGTCTCAAGTGGGCTTCCACGCGCATGAGTGCTAAGAGGTTCAGCTCAGCCAAAATGGTGGGATCTCAGCATGGAGGAAGAAAACTTGAGGTACCTAAATACCTTCTGTTGGTGAAAAGTCTGTGTTCCTGTGGACTCTTATGCACCTAATCAGTTATTTTATTGGAGGAGGGGAAAAGTCACAGCTAATTCTGAATCTTAGACTTGGAAATAATTTCCCGTTATGATACTCTTCAGGTACCTCTGTGGCTTTGAGGATCTTGCCTTAAAGTGAATTAAGAACGTTTTTAATTTTGAGATGTGACTGAAGGACGTGCAAGGTTGACTTCAGATCTAGAGTGTCCAATTCTCTTTTGAAAATTACTTCAGTTTCACAGTCATTTAGAAGCTTTTGAAATTTTTTCTCTTGCTGTCTCTGGGTTCTCCTTGTGTAAATTAGAGATAACAGTACCTCCAGGATCCACCGCATTTACAAAATGATTTGTTATCCTTTGAAGGACAACATGCTGACCATTGAACATTAACTCACTAATGAAAGAGTTTGGCACATGAGAGAAAAGTCAGGAAAAAATATGTCCATTGGTGGATTGGGTGGTGATGAGATCTATTTTAGAGAGAGAACTTTTGCTGGCAGCAGTAAGATGTGTAGATGATGATGTTTGTTATATCATTTTGGCTTAAGGTGGGTGGGTAGCTTTCAGCATACAGGGATGAGGTAGTTGAAGTCTTAAGGCCCTATTCAAGTCATTTGTGGTGGGACTACACAATATAGGGAATATATTTGTCCACTCTGAAAGGCTAGTGTCTGCAAACTAAACCGAACCCTCCTCATCTAGACCTTTACAAAATAGCCTTGGCTAAGTGTGGCTGACCTTCCTCCTTGGTTGTTCAGAAATGTTTTCTCGCTCTGTTCCTCATTTCCCTCCCCACATGGCACCTTGTTCTGCCAAACTTTCTCTCCCTCAGATACAAAGTTCTGCTGTGGGTCGGTGATCTGCTGCGACGAGTCCTGCATTGACTTCAAGGCTCATGGAGGATCTTCTGTTCCTAGGACAGCAGGTACTGAAGGTTTTCTTCCATAACATAAAAACCTCCAAGCTATAAATATGCAGGTGTGGACTCCAGTTTCCCTGAGCCTGCACCTCTGTTCTGCTCCACCTCACAAAAGCAGGGCAAAGGAACAGGGGAGAGTATTTTGGGGCAGTTATTTCCAAGCATGGAGAAGTTGCTGTGTCGTCTTCTCTTCAGCTGGAGGAGGTCAAGGCTGTCACTGTCACAGTCCATTGCAAGGAGTTGCTTCACAGCCTTGTACTTTGCGAATAGGGGAGTCCACATCATAATATCTGCTTTCTGTGGTGATTGCTGATTTAGGTTTTTATATGGTTTAAGTGACTGGTGTTTTGTCCTTAAACCACATTTGCTTCCTTTTGACACACTGCCTCTGAGGTTGCTGCATGACTGGACCGTATCAGAGATGTTAGCTGGTAGATTGAGGGCTGTTAAAAGCTACAGGCTTTTAACATTTCTTCACGGTCTTGACATTCCAACATTTTTGTGTCATGTGGTAGACATGCCCTCCTACAGTCCTGTATTGGAACTCAATCTCTTTGTCTCCCCAGCCTTCTTTGTGCTGAATTTGCCAACAAGAATATTACTTAAAGAAAGATAAAATATTTTCTCTTTTTAGTGATTCTTATAAAAACTACAGCATGTAGAAAATCAACTTGTGGCACACAAAAATATTTTTGATTTTTGACAGTCTCAGATTTGTCCTAAGATGGTGCAGAGTCTGTAAGGACATGCAATATGCTTCTGAATTTTTGGAGGGAAAATATAATGCTCTTTTGCCTTCTGAGGGCTGTTCTGCATGTAGCATGCTTTCCCTGGGCTGTGCTGTGAGGCAATGGCCCGTTCCTCCTTCAGCTGTCCACTTCTCTCCTCACCCACGACTTGTTTTCCTGTTATAAAGCAGCCAGGTAAAATAATATATTTGTGTATATGTATATACACTCAAAATGTGTGTGTGTGTATGTATACAAGTTTGTGTGCCTATAAATAAATAGGCAGTGGCACAGATGTTGGGTCTCTGATGTTAATTAATGCTAGGCAAATGTAAACTAAAACGTTAATCAGAAATTTACTTACTGTTTTACCATGGTTTCATACAGAGTTGGGCATTTGGGAATGAAGGAGAACTGATTTTTAACATTTCTGTGTGCATTGCAATGTCAATATTATAACCTGTTAGTAAGCTGAAATGAAGCTGATTTTGCTTTCCCATATTGAAACATGTCAGAAGTAGTGGGAAATACCTGAATTATCTTAAAAGTGGAAGTGACTCCAAAAACTTTAAGACCAGTAACTCTTAACTTGCAATATCTTAAATGCTGAGACAGGAACTTGCATGTGTTGCCTGCCTGCAGCAGTTCTTGTTCATGAGATAAAAGTGATGAATGGAGGTAGAGTAGAATAGAGCACAATGTTTATAATATATTTACAGTAATGAGATGTATAAAATACTCCCCAAATATTCCCAGTATTGATCGTGACCAGTCTTAGGGATTTTCTTTTACCTCACAGTAGAAGAATCTGCAGGAAGAAGCTGAAAATGTTTATTTCTGTCAAAGGAAACACTAGTAAGGTTATATCTGATTCTGCTTTCAGGGCTCTGAATTATATTACTGAAAAAACTGTCTGGTAAAGACATTCCAAGGGGTATTTTCTGTTACTTCAAAACCTTTTTTTGACCGTTCTTTCGGCTTCTGTCTCTGATTAAATGATTCCTTAACACTGCAGAAAAAGCTCTTTTTTTTTTTTTTTTTTTTTTTTTTTTTTTTTTTTTTTTTTTTTTTCCTCGGGGTTTGACATGACCTAGCACTATGGCTTTTACCCGGGGGCTAGGGGGAGTCTGGACGTCAGCTATAGTTATCTGATAGCTCTGTACGATACCCAGAGAGGCACTGTATGGATCAGAGGTCAGGAAAGAAAGGAGCTGCAGATTGGCTGATGAAAGAGTTTGGTTGTTGTGGCAGCAGGTTATAGCAGGGATCAACGTGAGTTATGGTGGCTGCATTTTGGTAGGGCAATGTGGTGTCCTCCAGGTTTCAGGTGATAGTGAAGATCAGAGAGTTAGTCAGGAGTATTTCATGTCACATAGAACAGCTCATGTCAGACTTGCTGGTTTGTGTTCAGAAAGGCAGGATAATATTTTGGAAAACATTTACTATTGTGTTTTTGCTGGACTGGTTTTTAGAGGTGGAAGAAATAGCTGGGGTTTGTGTTTTCCCTTGTACCGTGGATGTCCCAATGCCTCATCTAGGTGCGTGTTGGGTCATCCAGCCACTCCAGCTCGTGTGTTCAATGGTCCTGCTGGATGAGCACTTCACTGAAGTTCTTCATAATGTATTCACAAAAAGTGATAAAATACTCTGTAAGAGGCCTCAAGGAATGATTAGTTAAATCTTCAATTATTTCCCACTGAGACTTGATGAGAAATCATTTGAAAAGTTAGGCGTGAGCTTTAATATAATCTGCCTGTCCAGGTGTCATGAAGCACTGGGTGCAGAAAGGGAAGATGTTGCATCTAGGGGAAACCATGACATTTGGATTGAATATTTTAGATTGCTTTCTATTATGCATTTTTGGTCTGCTTGAGAGAGGCTTCAGCCACTGGAATATTGCTATGGGGCATTAAAGACAGTATGGGGAAAAAGACAGCATAAACAATATGTTCAAGCATGCAAACCATCACTGTTAGGTTCAAGCTGCTGTAAATTAGAAGAGAAGAATATTTTCATTTATACAGCTTGTGAGATGCTGACAAGAAGCAGTCCATGCTTGGTCTGCCCTTGGTTGGGAAGGTTTACAGATCAGGCTGTTGAGCTCTTTTTAAATCCCCAGCAAAATAGGAGCTAAAGCCAGTCCAAGTAGTTTTTACTAACCATTTTTACAGCGAGGTGGGGGGAGAAGGAGACTGACTTCCTTAAGTCCTTTTGAGCTGGCTGATTACTTCTAGTAAACAGCTGCACAAGAGTGCCTCCCGTGGGAAATGCACTATTATTTTCTGTTTGCACAGTAAATGAAAAACACTGGCCACTTTTATAATTTAAGAGAATGAGATATTGCCTTGTGAGTTGGATTGGTTTTCTCTAAATTGTTTAGTCTTGCATCTCTATCAGATGGTGGTTCGTTACTGTTTTGGTTAAAAGTATCTTTGGCCCTACAGTCATTAAAGCTATTTTATATAACCAAATAATCCCAGCCTTCTGAGCAATTGAAGATTTGCTTAGAAGATGAGGATCCAAAAGAGCTCCTTCTGGCTATGCAGAAATCTGTCAACTGAATGTTTCGGGATGAAACAAAATAAGAATCCCCCAGTGCCATTCACATCTGCCACAGAATCCCTTCGGACAACTTGTCTGCACTTGCGTCTTCAGACTGTATGTCTCCTACATCTGTGCGGTTTTGGGTTCCATACGGTTTAGGTTCCCCTCCCTTGAAACATCTGGGTTAGGCTTCTCATTTGTGCTGGGTGTGAACAACTCCTGTGGAGCTTGGCTGGAAATAGGGAGACTGCACTACTGAAAGCTGGCTCTAGCACCTCAGTTTTGTTACTATTCACAATAGTATTTGGAGTTGCTTTGCTGCCAAAAACGTCATCTGAGTGCTCACTAATCTGATACAGACGACAGTGTCCATTTAGTCCATAATTTAAAGTAATCTTGCTGATTCACTTGCATGATCTGCTCAGCAGAGGAATGAGTGGTGGTAGGTCCTTCCATCACTGCTTTTGGTGGTATCAGCTTTGCTTGCCTGTGCCTCTGAATACCCAAATCACCGTGGGTATGTATATGCAAGCAAATCGCGTTCTTTTGCAGATCTGTACTTACTCAAGGCATATCCTCCAGTTTGCAGCACTGAATACTGTGTTGATTGCAGACCGTCAGGGAGGATTTTAAAATCACTGATGGCATTGGACAGCTGGTGTAGGAGGTAGAAAACTTTGCATCCAGAAGTGGTTTGTGGGTGTGAGTTTGTTCAGCAGAGCTATGGAAGAAGACAGAATGACGTCCTCAGACTGTAAGTCGTAAGACTGGCCAGAATACTCCTGGGTGCAACTGCTAGAAAATATTTCTTTGATCCATGGGCTGATGGGTTTGCTGGCACCATTTCACTGAGGCCGAGGGAGGAAGTGAGTACGCCGTCCTTTGTTTAGTGATAGCTGAAACAATAGAAGCTGATACACAAATCGGAGGAGCATGTTAAGGCTGGAATATAAACCGAGCCCTGGTGGCTGGAGAGTGATTGGAGTGGAGCCGCATGTGGTAAAGAGCAGAGAGCCACAAAGAAGGAAAACAGCTGGAAAAAGCCAGGAGTCAATGGGGAACGTGCAAGCAATTGCAGTTCAGGCTTATGGAGAAGGCAGCAAGAGGAGACGTGGTGTACCTGGGCAGAAGGCTGGCTGGCAGGGTGCAAGAGGGTGCAAGAGGGTGACATGACCACTCCAGGATTTCCAGGGAGTGAGACTGGAACATCCTAGAGAAATTAGCTGACAGATTTTAATGTCTTCTCCTTATGGAGCTGCTCACAAGACTCCAAACACTGGTAAGCTGCTCAGAAGGGCCAACATCATACGTGTATTGCGATAAATATTTCAGCATGGAGATGTCTCATCGTCCTGCCTATCACACGATGCGAGAGCTAGCATTTAAGTTCCTAATATTGTGTTTGTCTTGGAGATGCTTCTCATTGTGTTGGGAGCTGAAGAATTTGCGTAGATCATCTGAAATAAGGCAGAAGTCATCCCTGGGGGAAGCATTTGCAAATGCAGACCGTACAGGGCTGCCTTCACAGGCCATGTGGCTGCATGGGTTGTGGGATGACATGGAAGCACGTGCTCCTGCTGGAAACCACAGGTGTTTCCACCAGGCATAGCAGCTTCTCCATGTAGCTCCTTGATGGGGAACTAACCTCTCCTGAAGGAGAGCGCAGTGCTGGGAGTAAAGTCAAGACCTTCCCAAGATGCTTCCAGTTGGGTCCCTTGAAATCCAGATGCATTTCCTGTGACAGGACAGCACGAGCCTTTGAGATGACTGGCACTGCTTGTTAGCCTGTCCCAGGCATGGCAGCTGCCTTTTGTAAGATCTCTGCTTCCAGTAGCAGCCAGATCAGCCAACAAACTCTTTGGCTATCACAGTTGTGCTGGTGAATTTGGTTTTACTTATCTTTTTGGCAGCTCTTGGATCAGGATGTATTTTATGAGTATTGTCTGAACTTTATGGGTTGAAACATTTTCCTAGGATTTCCATTCCTGAAGCTGCCTTGCAATAATACCCAAAACACCACTTACATTTTAGTATTTAAATCTTTTATGAGCTGATATGGAAATCTCCTGTGCCCTAAATATTTTATCTGAAAGATTTAATTTTTTTTTTTTTATTCTTTAATCCTGTAAACCTTCCTCCACAGGGTTGGGTAGCTGAGCAAAACTTTGCAAGGGGAAAATAACTACGGGTAGCCTGCGGTCCCCAAGCAGCAACACAGGAGAGCTGGAGACACTCCTGTGTTCCTTGACTTGGCATACATCTGTGATTTTATGCTTTTTATTTTCAGAACCTGGGGCTGAGAGCCTCCCTGTGCTCCGCTCCCATCGCAGGCTTTGGCAGGGAGTCAGGAGGACGGCGGGGGGATGCAGACGGCAGCTAGGTGGATGCAGCAGGCTGCCAAGCCGGTAGCAAGCCCTGAGCAGTGAGGCTGGGCTTCTGGCAGGGGATTGCCAGCAACTTGCTCTGCAGTTTCTCCAAGGCCAGTGGTTGCTGGAAAAGGGCCCAAACCGCCCTCCAGTCTGGAAGAGCAGCAAGCTAGAACCCATTTATTCAACACAGCTGTAGTGCTCGCGACCAAAAGCTTGCTTAGCTGGAATCCTGTGCAAGTCCCAAATGCACTTGGCCAATTCTCATCTGTTTGAACCCGGGGGATGAGCATCTTTCTAAGGGATTGATAACCTCCCGAAGTATTTATTTAACTATTGCTGCCTTTTGTGCTTCTGTTAGCAAGGGATTACAACTGCAGCATTAAGTCTTGCTGGGGCAGACAGGAGGCTGTGGGCAACAGAATCAGGGGCAAACCTACTGCCATCATCTGCTTTTTCATGGCATGGCTGGTTTTCTGTTGAGCTGCAGAAATGTCACTCAGCACAAGGCAGAGGACAGACTTCTGTGTAACAGGGCTTTTAAATTTTTTTTTTTTTGCCTTTTTTTTTTTTTTTTTTTTTTTTTCCCCTCTGCAAAATATCTCAGATCCAAACTGAGGTAGATTAAGTTCTACATCTAAGTTGAACCGTTTAGAACAAATTATCAGAGGAATTTACTTCGGAAATAAAAAATATTTGCACAGTATTTTAGGAGCAGTTTTTAATGCCCTAGACACTTGCCAGCATGTAGCATGCTAAAATGTGCTAGAAACCAAACATGGTCCGGAGGGCTTATTGACTAACCCTTGAATGTAAGAAGGACCAAGATCTTCTCTTTCAAGGGAGATTCAGGAAATTGGGAACTATGTGATTTTTCTTTGTAATCTCATTTGTTGCTTCCTTTTCAGAAAAGGAGTGTGTGTCTGTTACTACATATTGCAGGATTGCTCCATATGCTAAGAACTTGCAAATGGTTTCTTAAGAGTAAGCAAACCTTGGAAATGCTCTGCTTGCTATAAATTGAACTGGGAGTATGACACACACAGAACTGCTGTCTTTGCTCCCTGTACTATATAACTAAATTTTAAAGGATATTGCCTGTCTCTCCCTCTATGCATGAACATTTAGGAACATGCATGGCTGTTAATCCATCTAGTCTGGCATCTGCCTCTGTATATTATCAGTGACAGGTATTTTGGTAGTAGTTGTTTTTAGTATACAACCTGGACATTTTTCCAGGTTGTATACTGTGTGTGTGTATATATATATATATACAGTTGTACACTGTGTGTGTGTATATATATATGTATGGGAATTTTTCCCCTTATAGGGTCTGAAACCTGAGTGTTTTTGTCCCTGCTAAACTTTAAAAAGAAAACAAAATCTTAGTACTGTAGTTCTTCATCTAATTCCTTCCAACATACCAGTCTATACATGGTTTCTCCAAGCAGTGGGATCCTTGGGTTCCCTTCAGTCTATGTTTCTTTTAAATCTCGATGTAATTCCAGTTCTCCCCCTTGTCTGTGCTAATGCTTCCTGGTCTGACTGGTGTCACAGCAAAAACCCTGCTGAAGCCCCATCTCCCACCTTCTCTGTGTTCACCTCTCTCCATCCTTCTGTCTCTGACTGAAGATCGGTGCAAAGATGGCTTCCATGGTTACAACTAAAATAGGCAAAGGAGATTATTTTTGGTCAGAATCTGCCAGTTCAGCAAGATCAAAATGTTTTTGGGAAATGTTCTGATTGCAGTGAAATTCAAGCGAGATGTGGCCTATCAAAATGAAATCAAAGACCTCTCCAGCTTCCTCCTTCTTCCCTGTACCTTCTCAGACCATGAGCATCTTGGGCTGCCCTCAGGGAAACCTGCCACACAGACCCATAGCAGGGCATTTGCTTGGAAATGTTCATTTTTCCTGTTCTTTTGTTGTAAGTTTTAAATAATCAAAATCTGCTCTGTGAAGCAGGCTTGCATTCCTCAGCCCTGTATGCCTTCCCCTCAGCCAGCTTTCTCCATTCCTGTTGTCAGACTTCTTTGCAGGCGTTAAACATTTATTTCAGATGTACGTAAAAGCTATTCAACCATGGGGTGGCCTTTGCTCTGTAATAGACTGCTGTCACTTGTCCCTCCTCGTCTGTCCTGTTCCTACTCTTTTGTTTCCCTTGTGGTGTGTCCTAGTTAGCTTGTAGAAAGGGACTGTGCGACATGTACTGTAATTCCTCAGTCTGAATAAATGATTTTTGTCTTCGTAACATGACTCCATGAAGTTTGGATAGCTTTTCGCTTCCTTTAAAAACAGCGTCATGTTGTTCCCCTGTTAAACTTCCCTGACAGGTATTAGGACAGCTTAAACTGTGGTTTGTGTGTAGCTTTACAACGCTGACCTGATGGCTTTTTGTTCACAAGCCTTATGTTTTTCCTAAGATTCTGATCCCCTACAAACCCACACGACTCCATCACCCAAGGTGACTGCCTGAGTGAAGGGAGCATGGACCTTGTGAGATCCCAAACCTCACACAGCTGCCTGCAAGGCTCTTCCCTACCTGGTTTCCAGCACTCTCCAGAGCAATGGCTTTCCTTCCATGGACCTGCTGTTCTAATGGAGGTGAAAAGAAGGTAGTTTAGTTTATCCTCCATGATCACCTGTCCCTGCCTGTCCCCTCTGGCCAAGCTTGGCAGAAGCAGTGGAAGAGCATTTCTTCTCTCACTACATTTATCCCTTTCTGCACATTGCAGTGTGCAGTGATCAGAGACACAAAGGACATCATTTTCAGTAAACATCTCTAAAGGTGGGCATTTTAGCCCTGAGAATGGCAAAATGTGGGGAAGGTGTCACCCTCCCAACATGTGCAGACAGCTTTTTTTTTGAGCTTAAAACACAGTATCCCACTGCAATGCAAACACCAAATGCCTTTGTTTTTAAACAGATGCATACTTTTATACCCGTTTAAACAGTTATCGCGTGTGTCTGCACTGAGGTAACCAGAGGATGAACATATGCTCTGCAGTGACCATCCTGCTTCAAGTTTTGTTTACTGCCCATGTGTGTTGCTCTCCTGCTGGGCTGGACTGGAGGGTTGCGTGGAGCAGGGACGAGCCTGATCCTTGGGCAACCTTGCTTTCAGTAGGGAGCAAACAGATTCAATCAATTTCTGATGGTCTTTTACAGGGATCTTCTCCTTCCAACATCACTGCTCAAAGGCTCTGAGCCTAAATGGCCTAAAATGGTGCTTTCTTCCAATGGTGCTAAAACTGGGACTAGTCTTGGCCGAGGACTTATGTGAACCCAAAGTAATGTACTTCCATTTCTGAAATCCAGATAGGCAGCTACCTTTGTCAGCACCTCTGTAGAGGCAGCCATCCATCTGGATTTCAGAAATAAGTTGTAGAAATGTCTTGGGCTGCAATGGAATAAATTCCTACTTGCCACGGGGTGCTGCCCGCCTTCTGCTACCACAATCCCTAACAGCAGGATCAGACACGCTCTCGTGTAATCACTGTTTAATGACTTAGAATTTGTGGGTTGAGCCCTGGTAATTGACTGACTATAACTGTTACCTCCCTGTGAATGCAAGGGAAAAACTCCCTACCCCAGAACTTGGCGAAAGGAAGTTTTATTTGGCATGCATTAGTCCACACTTGCAAAGCTGAAGGCTGTATACGCAGTCAGCACAGATCACTTGAAATATAGTCAACAGATATGTTAGGATTAGAGGAGTTTGTCTGATCTCTGTGATAGAAACATCTATAGGAGAACTTCATTAGATCTGTATCTGCAAATTAGAAATCCTTCTGCCTGCTTGGGGTTTGTTAATGTGGTGGTAAAATTAGCTAAGATTTCAGAGGTCTGGCTAAGAGGTTTATTCCAACTAGAAGAACAATGCTTCTGACCAAAAGCTAGCAGTCTGTGATTGTTTCTAGCCCCTACTTCTGAGCTAAGGTACTACTGGATGTGCCACTCCTACAGGCTCCACCAAGACCACCTCTCTGTATCATCACACGTCCACTGTTTGATTCCTTCTTAGCACTGTGGCAATAAGCAAGCTACTTGAGTCCATCCCTCCTAGGGATGAATACCTGGCTTTGTTCATACTGGAATTATTTTTCTTCCTCACCTCTTGCTGTTTTTTTCTGAAACACTTTTGTCCCTGTGATCACTTGGCAGAAAACAGGGGAACAGAGAGGGAGATGGTGACTGAGTGCCCTCACATTAGGATCACAATTAACAGAGCTTCTGTCTGACCTGTCTCAAGTTGTATTTGCACCATTACGCACTTGGAGTCCCAATATTCTCCAATGTTGTCTTTCAGATCACCATGAAAGGTGGGAATGCTGTGAGAGCTATTATTCAAGCTGATATATAAAGATCGCAAAAAAGATAAGGTGTTTAGAGAGACGATATAAAGAACAGGTTTGTGAGAGGATCATTAAATTCATGCTCTGCTGAGTTCTTAGGAACAGGAGCGTGTTGAAAAGAGGGGCAAGAGGGACATCCTCAGGTCCACCGAGGTGGGTGTTTGTAGGAGTATCTTCTACACTTGTCGATGCAGCACCCATCAGAGGAGGGATTGGGCTGAGCCAGAGAGTAAAGAAAGCTTTCTCCTACAGATGGAAATTATCTACAGAGGAGTACTCAGGAACTGAGTATACTGAGTATGCTATGTATTTCAGTGGCTTCCAAGAGGAAATACATCCTTACTGAGGAGAGCAGTAAAAGCTTCAGCTGCTTGTAGGGCACTTAATGCCACACTGATCCTCAGTCACCAGGAGGTTGATGCTGGAGGACTCTGCCATCAGTGGAGACATGCAGGTGGGCCACATGAGGGGTGCTGGTGCCAGGTGCATCTCTGCCCTGGGTTTGGTGGAGGTGCAGCTCATCCAGCCAGCAGTTTTCTGCATTTGGTGACCAGCCAGTTTTGAGGTAGATGACTAATCTTACCTGGATGGTGGGTTAAACTTGCTAGTGGAGCTTCTCTTCCAAATCCCTTACTTCTGGGGAGGGAGAGAGCTCTCCCCCCATCACAGGGGTCTCTTCTCCCAGATGTTTGCCTGTCCTGCCTTGGGGCTCCTCCTGACTTGGTGGCCAGGACAGGAGGTTAACATCTCCCAGGGATCATGCAGATCTGTAGAACATCAGCAGGCAGGCACAGTCTGGAGAGGTATTTTTTATCCTCCTGGCTCTGGTGAGGCCTATAGGGATGATTTTGGGGATAAAAAAAAAAAAAAAAAAAAGGCATTTCTTGCTTTGAGCTCCATGTAGGCAATCAGCCACTTTATCAACCCCTCGGCATGTGCGCTTCAGTGAGGCAGAGGAGGCATGTGGAGTCTCTATAATTAATATCAATGACTTTCTTGGAGGAGGGGGTAAAAACTTGAGTCCTGGAAACTTAGATCCCCTTCTGGTGCTGAGGGGAGGGGAATAAGGGAGGCATTTTTAGAAAGCATTTCTTTTATTTAACAGATGTTAAATAGCATTATGCCACTATATCAATCTGTCAATTATCTTAATAGGAACCAGCATATAGAGAAGCAGGAAATGCTTCTTGGAGAGGGCAACAGCGGCCTCATTTCTGTAGGGTCTGGGGGCCGGGCATGGCCCTGGCAGATGGGGAGGTGTGGAAGGAGCAGTCGCACATGTGCTGGGCACATGGGGCTGAGAAGAAGAATGTTCATGGACCATCACAGGAAGAACTCGCTGCAGATGGGCAGGTTCTCTCCCACCTTGTCCTGGTGGTTGTGCTAGAAACTGGATTTTAAAAATCTTTAAAGCAGAGATCATGCATATATTTATTTATTGTTTTCCTTCCCAATATGTATAACATGCTATAGGTTTCAGCAGTGTTAATCAGTGTTTTTGGAATCCATGGGGTTTAAAAGCTGGAGGGGGCAAACAAAACTGGATTACTAAAGGCTGAAAAGCAACCAGGTCTTTGCAATAGTGTACAATGGTCCCAAATCAGACCTAGCTCTGTAACAAGAGGCCGGTGGTGTTTTTCTCTCAGACACCCTATTTCTTCCTCAAACTTGTCCTGGTGATCCCCTGCCGCTGGCTGCAGATGCAGTCAACAGAATTTGGTGTGTTTTTATTAATATAGCTGCACGGAGCCCAAGGTTAAGTGATGGGAATTTCAAAACAAAACAATAAATTAATAAAATGAACGTGTCACCAGCTGATCCTCTTCTGACCACCATCTGTCCCCCGATCATGTGATGTCTCCCAGCTGGCCACCCAAGAGACAAACCATGCAAGATCATCCACACAACATATGCTGCTATTTACACATTTTTAAAGGTAATAGTTGCTAGGCTGTCATATTACTAGTTAAAAGTAGTTATTTGGTAGCTAGTTTTTTCGAGTTTTTTTCTTCCTTTTTTCTTTCTTCCTTTTTTTTTTTTTTTTTTCTTTTTGAGGAAGCCAGTGACTCAGCAGGTATATTTCTAACAGACTTGTTCAGGGTTGGATCAGTGGAAGTTCCCATGTACAGTGAACTGTACGCAGTTCCCCCCCACACCTTGTTCTGTGGCATGCTTTTGTGCCTTTTTGTGATAAACCACAGAATAAAGAAAAAGGAAAGAAGGCAACGATACTACAAATTTTATCGGTGTACCTTTTAGGAACATTATGTGCTCTCCTTGCCATCTCCAGGATGCAAACCAAGCTGTGCATTTTTAAACTATTGTTAAGATCAAGGATGTGGTTATGAGAAGACTTACAATTTATAGGATACTTAAGCATTAAGGATTGAGGCACAGAACATTTCCTGGGGATTAACGACTGACTGGGTGAGCCTCAGGCCATTAACCCCTGCCTGCCATTAATCTTCAGGAAGTGCCCTGCAGTGAGGTCGTTATTGCTGTTATATGCTGAAACAGAAAATAATAAGAAAGGTCCGTGTTTTATTTATTTATATTTTACGTAACGCAGTTATATTTGGACTGCAGGGAATTAACATCTTTCTCTCTAGCTGCTCGTGCTGCTCGAATTAATATATTTCATGCATCTCACCGCTTTGTGAAGGGCTGTCAGCTTGCACGAACGTGAGTGGGGGCAGGATTTGGCCCACTGCTCGTGTTGCACAATGTTTAATACGATGAATAAGTAAGTGGTGCTTCTCTGGTGTAACTGCTGGCAGAATGTAGCCCCATATAAAAATCAGCTCAAAATGCTTGTTTTACAGCAAAGCAATTTATTCACAGTTCTAAGGATCCTGCAGCCTTTTTTTAACTCATTGAATAATCCTTTTAGGTTCCCTATAAAGCAGGTGAAATGCTTCTGCTGCAGTCCTAAGGCAGAACACAGGCTGCATAAATAGCATCTAAATTACTAGGAATACAAAATACACATACAGTAATACATACCTACAAAGGCAAATTCATACTGACAGGACTGCAGTATGTGCTTATCAGCAGCAAAACATCTCAGGGAGAAAAAAAAAAGTGCCTTTATTAAAATTGCACATGCATTTCTCTCCGTATTTAAACACTTAAATAGTATTTTGTGCATGTGCTTAAAAACAGATGCGGGCACCTTTTTAATGAGGCTGCCTGCTTCAACATTTATTAGCTTGGAGATGTATAGTTTCCATGAAGCTGGCTGAAGCTTTTTTTTTTTTTTTTTTTTTTTTTTTTTTGTTAAACCTAAAGTGTTTAAAAGCTTTAATATTGATGGCCTGTCAACTTTGTCCTGATTCTTTGGCTTTCAGTTAAAAGGTTTTTGTTGTTGTAGCTTATGCAGTTGCTCTGTTGCTATGGAAACGTGACATCAAAATGACGTTTCTCTGTTTAAAAGCTTTTAACTAAATTCCTGCCTGTCAGATGTAGGCCCCATTTTGTGCACTCAAGCTTCAAGCTGTTGCAAAAAGGTTTCATATGTTCTGTTGTCATTCAAATTCTTTATCCACATATGCATGTCTTGCACTACAAAAACCTAAGCTAAAAACTCAATCTATATTAAGTGTCCTCTTTTAAAACCCTTTTAGGTCAGTCAGCAATGGCTGCAGCAGAAATTCCCAGTTACATTGTCTCTTCTCAGACTGAGAAACACAGAAGGGCCAGAAACTGGACTGATGCAGAAATGAGAGGTTTAATGCTGGTCTGGGAAGAATTTTTTGATGAACTGAAACAAACTAAAAGGAATGCCAAAGTTTATGAGAAAATGGCTAACAAACTCTTTGAAATGACTGGAGAAATTCGCCACGGAGAGGAAATAAAGATAAAAATTACAAATATGACATTCCAGTACAGGTAAGCTTCAGTTAATTCTTTTTATTTTAAGAGATTTTAGCAGGGGCAACGCAGTGGTGTTTGCTTTTCAGAAGGAAGTATCCTTCAGGAAATCTGTAGATAAAAGATTAAAGATTGTTCATATCGCTTTTAAAATTCTCTCTTGCCAATGCTGTTACGTCATTGTTAATTTTTCCCCCATTTCATTTCAAACTCCGGGACAACTTTGTTTCTTTATAATTAACTAGCATTGTTATGGTGTAGAGGGATAGAAATGCATTTAGTGGGAAAACAGATTTTTTTTTTCTCTTTGCTGAGGGGACCGATTGTGTGAGCTTGGCAGCAGCTCCTTGCAGGGAAACTCCTGCAGTTTGAAGTGGCCAGTGAGGATCGGCATTGCAAGGCAAAGTTTTCTTTTTTTTTGGTTGCTTTTTAAATACGAAATAATGTTTTGGGGGAATGAAGCTCCTGGATTTTGTGAGTTGAAGGGTTACACTTCACGGGGCCAAGAATAATTGAATGCCTTCTTACCGAGTGGCACACGTTGCTATAATTATAAGCAGCACCAGCGAAAGAACGATCATATCTGCAGCGAGGGAATCGATGTGCACCGTCAATACCGCTCCCGAAGAGTTGGGGGGAGGGCAGAGGTGGCTACAAGGAGATGATAAAGAGCAGGCAGTGTCACTCAGGAGGGGAAGTTGCCTTTAAAAATGTGAGATGCTTTTTTTTTTTTTTTTTCTTTTTTTCTTTCTTATCTCTGTGAGGCACAAACTGCCTCGTACTGGAAATCCTGAGTGGTGATTTTAGCTATATGCTTGTAATGCAAGAAAATCAAATATGCAACTCTTTTATTTAATCTCTCCTCAAAGCTCGTATTAATAATAAAAAAGGTTATTACAGCAGGCAACCATGTTAAAACCGCTTGCTTTTCTCTGAGGCAGCCCTCCTGTATTTAATGCAGAGACTGCTCATCATGTAAAAAACTAGGGAAAATCCTATAAACCCCTTAACTTTGAATGTCCTGTTTCTACATTTGTAAGATCCGCAAGCGTAATCTTTAACATCATTTTCCATAACATTAAATCCATGTTTTGTAGCAAATGTCTCCAAAATGTTTCACTAACCCTGTTGTAGTCCTTGCAGTTTTTTTCATCCAGACTGTAAGTGAGAAAGCTGTAAGTAAGATAAATTTTTGCCCTGCATCACCCAGCAATTCACACTGAAGAATTAGAAGTCGAGAGTTGTTGGCTACCAGGCCATTGCTTAGTCTGCTAAATCTGCAGTCCTCCTTGCTGAGAAATACATCTCACAGCACCGAGATTTTACAGGTGTCTAGCAACACCGCGCAATATTTAAGTGCCATAATTGCCAAGTGTAATAGGTTATTTCTGTCAGCCTTTGTTCTAAATTTTCAATGTTGTCATCAGTCAGACTGGCTCAGTTTTCCTAATTAATGTTTTTGCTTTAAAGTTGCAGTGGGGGAAGGGAAGAAATAAAATCGCTCACAACCATACAGTCTGTGTGTGTGTGGAAATATAGCACTTTAAAAAAATCTTATAATGTTTCTGTGAACTTCAGAGATTGCTTCTGTTGCATGTTGTCATGCTGCTTTTCTGTAGTGCAGTGCATTGCAGCTCCTTGCTTGTTGATTAAGATGCAAATTTATGAGAGTTAGAAAACTGCCTTGCACTATCACTGTGCTGTTTCATTTTGTGCTCTTGGATTTGAAATGCATCTTCCTTATTGTTTGTTCCTATCCAAAGCACGCTTGTGTGCTTTGCTTTCAAGATGAGGTGATAGAAAGAATAGGGACAAACACAAACTATGACTTACAATTCATAGTTTTCTGCAGGCTTTTTGTTGGTGTGTGAGGATAGCAAACGTGATGAAACTAAATGATGTTAGTTGCCACTGACTGGTGGCTTTGCTTTGAAGCATCTGAGTTTTAATCCACATTTTGATGCCTGGAGGATACTTGAAGATGCTTTACCTTAGTGTATTTCCATGCATCACTGCTGCGCTGTGGCATAAAGTGAAAAGAAAATCCTGGAAGTGGGTAAAATGATCTATTTTGGGACAATATCTTGTAATAATTACGTAGATTTATCAAGCATGACATGTGAACACCAGTAGCAGGGCTGAGGGGGTGTTCTGCCCCCAAGTGATTATTTCTTCCCACTTCTTTGTTATCTCTTACTTTTTTACCCAACTTTGTAGTGGCACAAAGGTGCTGTGGTCTCTACTTTGATAGTCAGAAATTAACCAGATTAGAATATTTAATCAGGTAATAGTGTTATTTAGTGGTGAGCCATGATTTCATAAAGGAAAATGAATTTTTTGTCCTACAAACTATGATACATACATATGCACGTATACATAAACATATATAACACATGCATAAACATATACACATACATGTATATATTTGCTATAAAAGGAAAAGCAGTACTTGAATATTTTTCCTAGTTCAGTTAACAAAGTTCGGTGGTAAGTGTTGCTGCTGGCATGTCACATCCTGGAACATCTCTTGAAAAAATATTAATGATTTGAAATATGAAAGGATCTAAAATAGTAAACACATTTATATGGAACGCATTTATAATGTTGAACGCATTCATAATGTGCTTTCCTATCTGAGGGTTCCATAGCATTTTGAAATCCAATTCTATATTGTTTTGCTTATATTGCCCAATGAAAGCCATTACTCATGGTGCAGAAGAAGTCAAAGTCAGACAAACATATACATGGGCAGGGGAGGAGCATTTCTTATCCGGCAGTTGCTGCAGCTAATGCAAATTTATTCATGGTTACGGTGGCCTGAAGCTCAGGCTGGGCTAGTAGCCCAGGTGTTCACCTGGGTTTGTGGGTACATTTTTTGATCTTATGTGGAATGCTGTGCTGCCAGATAAAGTTAGTTCAGGTGCAGTTCAGTGCATGTGAGCTTCTGTCACAAAAGCAATTTTAGGATGATCATATCCCATTCCTACACATCCGCGGTAAAAACATTGTAAAAATGTTCAAATGCCTTTATATAAATCTATTTTATGTCATTATTTCCTCCTTGAATTCTCATGTTTATTTCAGACTGCCCTATATTTCAACAAGGTGACAAGAGAATGAGAAGATGTTTAGAAAACATGATTAGGATAAGATGTGGAAAGCTTTCTTTATTGAGAGAAATGGAAAAGTCTGTAACTCGCTTGGAAAAGAAAGCAAAGAAATAGGAGGAGTTCTAGAGGTGCATGAAAACATACTGCACTATTTTTGAGAATGTAAAGCAGGTATTCCTTTTGCCATAACACAAGAATTTATTTGTTGAAATTGCCAGGCAAGAAATGCAAAACTAGTTCAAGCCGTATAAATTTGTATTACACTGCATAATAAGCATGTGGAACTCATTACCACTGGAAATCAGTGAGAGCAAGAGTGGTAGGTTGTTTTATTATTATTCTTACTAAAGATTAGATATATTAAATAAAAATACAGAGATTGTTTGTCTTCAAATTAGGGTCATAAAAGAAAGTAGGTTTCAGGATATTGTTAGTCAATGGAAAAGGAAGGAAATATCGTTATGTCACCCAAAAAACCCATCCATCAACATGTTTTTGAGGTGTTTAGTACTGACTAGAGTCAGAAGTGCGGCAGTGGGATGATGATCTGGGAGCAGCTCCTGTATTCCTTTTCATTGCTGTGGTCCAAAAGCATTTGGAAGAAACTGTTCAGGGAAAAATATACCATATCCTGAAGTAATTCCTACTGCAGTTTCAGTGTGTTAAAGGGCGATTTAATCTACTGTGGAAATTACTTAACTTGTCTAAGTGGAAAGTTTTGCACAGGTGGAAGGAAAAAAATTGTTGCAGGTGCATTTGGGTAAGATTCTGAATTTAGGAATTGAACTGGAACCTGAAATATTTGCTGTGGATAGACCAGCCACCAGGTTTTTAAAGTTCGATTTTAAAGACACCTAGGTAACGAGCTGCATGAACATCCCTATTTATCTGTGGTGGAAGAATGAAAAGCTGAGTCAAACCTGCTGCTATTCAAAGTTATCCTTCTGATGTTCTGGGTATCAGAAGTTTTGCTGAGATTAGTATGCCATCTCTTGCAGTTCAGTTTTTTAGGTTTGTAGGATACTTGGGGCATTCAGCACACATAACCCTGTAATTAGAAATTCTGAAAGAAAGCACTTTCCTGTCTCTGCTAATACAGTGATATTAATTCACTACATACGTTGTAATATTACTACTGACATAATATGCACTGGCTTTTAAAAATAAAATAGGGTTTGCAAAGCTAACACAGTGGTCCTCAGTTTTGACCTATTCCCTCTGATGTTTAAAAATAAGAACAGTGTGAATGCAAATTTATTATTTTCAAAAACATCACCCTCCCCAAAACCTAGAAAACAGGATGCAGCTGTTTCTATTTGATTTGATTCACAGTCAATTAATGTTAATGACTGGTAAATTTGAATCAGTCTCATGATTTGAATAAAAGATTAGTCTAATTTTTTATTTTCATGTGTACATGATAGCAATTAAACATTGTTGCTCGTGTAATTCACTGCTATATTCTATGACATTAAGCAAGTGGAATATTTGACCTGTGCTACAGCAAATAATGAAATATAAGTGCATCCACATTACTGCAGAAAGTTGAATTTGAATATTTTACCAGCTTTCTCTTTAATTTTAATAATTCATAACAGATGCACAACTTAAGTACTGTACTTTCATACATCTTTCTTTCCCTCCCTGTTGATTGGTTCATGAACAGTTGTTATTTATTATTTATTTTGAAAGCTTTTCTCAGAAACCCCAGGAGATGAATCTTATATCCATTCCTTAAGGCAAGTAGTAATATCAAATACTGTAATAATAATAAAAGAGCAATATTGTGTTGAGCAAAGAGAAAAGAAGAAAAAAGGCAAGTTATAGATTACTTTTTTTTTTTTTTTCCGATGAAATAATGATTTTTAAAAACTCTCTAGAATATAATATAATAATTTTATTTTAGAAGGTTGGTAATAGGCACAGAGAATAAAGTCTGAAGAAAGGTCAATGGCAGCACAAATTACTCAGCTGGTGTCTCAGACCGTTCGTTTTGGCAGTAGGACTTCAAAAAACATTAATTTATTCACTTCTCTGTGATAAGATGTGCAACCACCTTTTAGATTAACTGAGCGACACTGTTTTTCATACTTCAGATATTTGTCCACTGGAAACTTGACTTTGATGCCTGAGTTTTTGGAGAGAGCTCTCAGTTGCTTCTGCTCTCAGTTGGATTTTAATGGAGCCTTGTGAAACAGTGACAGGTCTAGAGAAACTCAGCAGGAATTTATTTGGCAAGCTCTGTTGACTTTCTCACTTACCCCTGTTTCCTACCTAATTTTTCTGTCTGGCTCACTCACTCAGGCAGTGATTTGCCGAGTATATATTTTCAAAGAGTTGAATGTTTGGCTTGTCTTCCTTTCTCATTTCTGAACTCTTGCATTCCAACATTACACTTGCCCTGTTTCATTCCAGCTTCTTCATTTTTCATTAAAAAAGCAAAAACAAAAAACATAAAACAAACCAACACAAAAACAAAACAAAGAGAAAAGCAAATTTACGTTTTGGATGCAACTGAGACCTGCTGTGATGATTTATGGTAATTACTGACTAAGAGCAGTCAACTCATCTTTGCCTTAAACTTCAGTTCTGCCAGGGTTTTACTTACATTAATGCAGGCAGAAACTCTCAACTGTTACTCTAGGTTTTCATATTTTAAAATAATCAGTGAATCCTGAAACTTAATATTAATATTGCCAAGTTATCTGTTTTTTACCAGAAAGCTAAAACATCACTATTGTAGCAGTGAATGTTCGCACTGTTTTCCTCCACCTGCAGCATTCCTAGTTCTTTTCCAAAGTAGACACTCCCTTTTTCATTATCTTCTCATCTCTCCATCTATTTAATCATTTTTTTTTTTTTTTTCTTTAAGAATGAGCCAGACTCCATACAGGTAGATGGTTGCTGCTGGTGCTGCTTTTAAGCTAACAAAATTCCCCTGCCAATCTCCTGGTGGTGATCATTTATTTATTTATTTTAGCCCAGAGCTATGGTAAGTAGTCAGAAGTGGAAGATTTTGTACCCATACAATGCATTCACAGCCATAGAAACATCTAGTTTTATACAGCTCCAACCCTGCTGTATGGGCAGATAAACTACAGCTCTTCCTTCAAAATCATGAGAGTGTCAGCAAAAATGGGGTCTAGGTGCACAATTGACCTCAAACACAAAAACCAAGGTATTGGCCTACTTGGGAAAATACCTGCTCCTGAAAACTTTTGCTAAAGTAACGGAGACAGCATTTAGCTCAGGATGATATAGTAATGATAACGGAAGTCTATTTTTAGTGCCATTCTAGTGATAAATTAATACTTGAAATGTAGCGTACTCAGAACAGTCATCAGGGCACTCTAATAATAAGATAATGCTACATGGAGCTGTCTTAATTTGGGGTTTAGACCAAATATTCTCTTAATAAAAGTTGCTTTCTGTTGCATTTCTACTACTTCATTAGCAGTGAAAGGATAAACATGGAAGATGAATGGACTACTAGCTGGATGGAAATCTGACTGGATCACTGGGCTCAAAGTGTGATGGTTAATGGCTTGTATTCTACCAAGAGGCTCATTCTAGGTAGAGGACCACAAGGGTCTGTGCTGGGAAATGTCCTGTTTAACAGCCTAAAGGAACAGATACTGGAATGCATGCTCATGGTTTTTCAAATGATCAAACTGCAGGGTACAGCCCTCACCAGAAAGGGCAAGGCTGCCCTTCAGAGGTTTCTAGGTAAGCTGGAGAAATGGGCTGACACAGACCTCATGAAACCCAGCACAGACTGGCCAGGCAGCAGCTCTGTAGATGAGGACGTGGGGGACCTGACTGACACTAGGCTGAACACAAGCCAGCTGTCTGCCCCAAGAGCAAAGTAGGCAGAATACCATGCCTGAGCATTTCTTGTCCTTTTGGCACAACGTTTTGCAGTTCTGAAGGCTCAAACCATGTCTGGTGAAGTCTTAATGCAGCTGCTGGACTTTGCTCTGACATGGCAGAGAAATGCTCGTGCATAGCTTTCTGCTGTCTTGCCCATAGGGCAAGACCACAATGAATACATTGCAGTGAACAGCTGGGGATGGTAATGTTTTAAAATAAATTGTTTGAATATATTGAAGGTTTCACAACATGGACAAACAAATGTGAAATGTAGACCTGGCTAGTAGCTCATAGTGGTATAATTGATTTGCTCTTCATGTGAATAGCCTAAACAATTAAACTAAAAATAATCAATATCAAGTGATTGTTGCTGTCTGCCCTGAATTTAGCTATTTTATGGCTGTGCTTGATGGATATAGATGTATTTGTAGGTTGTACTAGATATTCTCTGACTATGAAATTGCAGCAGCAGGTTGTGAAACATGTATGAAATTAAAATTTTGAATGCATATAGGACATAAAAATACAGACAGCTGTGGAGGTTTTGCTATGCAGGACTATGATGTGCCTTCCCAAATAGCTGGCAAAGCTCATCAGACCTTGCAAGGACAAGAAAAAAAGAAGAATCCTTAAATAGCTTCAAAATCTAAGCAAATATTTCTGCCTTTTTTTCTCACTGGTGGATTTCCCCTTACCCTACACTGAGAGGTGTTTAAAAGGAAGAAGTTCAAGTTCCCACCTTTAAGCTTGGCACCGTTTTTATCATGTTTACATGTTATTTAATTCTATCTTTTATGGGGACCGGATGGGCAGGATGGATTCAGAGGAGGAAAAACCTGGAAGGCTTCAAGAAAAAGGGATGGGCCAGGTGTCCAGGAATAGTTTTTATCTTTTTTTTTTTTTTTTTTTTTTTTGGTTGTTGTTCATTTAAATGAAATCTGGTTTATGAAAGTGGAGCAGTTGTCATTGCTCTTGACGTTCCTGTTTTCTTCCTTTGTTTGCTGCACTTTCATTTAGAGTAACAAGACCCTGACCAGGAAAGGCAAATGAGAATATTGTTTGGGCTGCTAGCTGGGTAAAGGAGTGTTTCTGAGTTGCATTTATTCACCTTAGTTTTGTATTTTTCAGTAAAAGCAAATAGAATAACAATGGATGCCAAAAGTGGTGAACTTTGTGTTAGGACTGAATGACAGATCTCATAATAAGATGCAAGTGAAGGACAAGGTCATAGCTGATAGTCATTCCACTGTAATGTTTTTGTGCATGCTGTTTATAATGCATTATTAACTGTCTGCTTTTTACTTTTTTTTCTGTGTGTGTACATAAATGGAACTGTACTTCTTCCTATACTGATCTTTACCTTGTAACAGATGAGCAGACATTTACATCTTATGGTTATTCCTAGAATCTTCACAAGGCCAATCCAGAGCTTATAGACAATGTTAGGAAAAGAATATGAATGATATTTATAGACATTTGTATTCCTAATGGAAAATATTCATTCTTCAACACATGGAAAGCCAGTGCTGACCATAGTTTGGTTGTGCTGTGTTCCCTGCCCTGGCTGTCCTAGTGCACTGCCAGGGACTGCTGTCAGATCAGGTAGTCTGGCACTCTGGAAGGAGAAGAAAAAGTATTCCATGATCAATGCAGTGCTGTTTTCATTAGAAGCTGTCATGTCCTTTATTTGTGTTGCATGTAAACCCCAAAGGAAATTCGTCTTTTAATCACAGGTTAAAACTAGGAAAAGAAACTTAACAGCTTCCTTGGAGATTAAAAGAAAAAAGTGTCTGATTTTGTTCTCATTAAAAACATTCAGTTCGACTCCTAAACATGACCAGAACAAATGGAGTTAGAAGATCTGTATGAAAGTTACTTTTAAAGGAAAACAGGCTCTAATGTTTTATGCCTTCCCCCCCCCCCCCCCCTTTTTTTTTTTACAGGAAATTAAAATGCATGACTGACAGTGAAACTGTTGCACCTGACTGGCCTTACTACAAAACCATTGATAGGATTTTATCCAAAGTGACAGACCACAGCGATGTGAAAATGCATGAAAATCAGCAACCAGGTCCTTCTACATCACAGACGGAGGCCTCACAGTCTCCATCAGCTAAGTCAACGCCTCTGTATTTGCCATATAACCAGTTTACATACGAAGGAAGGGAAGAGTGCTTTGAAGATGAACATTCAGAGAGCTCATCAAGCTTACTTTCTTACAAGTTGAGGTAGTATCTATTTTTTTCCCTTTCTTGTATTTCAGAGAATGAACCCGGATCAGCTATCTAAAAGGGAAATCCTGGAACATTTTCCTCTAATGGCTGTTGTATCTTTCTTGTAAAGCACAAGTGAGATATATTTCCCAGTGTCAGCCTTTCTGCTGAATTGGGGCATTTTCTTTCTTCCTTTGTGATAGATTGGAAGGGAGTAGGAGGACTGGGCAAAAAGTCATGTAACGTTGCCAAAATTCAGCATGCATGTCACTGCTCACATGAGGTAGAGTGTTTGTAATAGGCATACAGGCATGTTCAACACAGTACTGAGAATGCAGTAAGAGATATAGCATACTGCTTAGATGACTCTTGGCTTGCTCTAGTTTTATTTTGGTATGAGTAAGTAAATTTTCCCTGGCTTCAGCTATTGTTAAAGTGGAGAAAAATAGCAAACTAAATATTGCTGTGGACACCAAAATGCAACCATTTTAAATACAATTGAGAATGTCACATTTTCAAAGTAAATGCTAGTTTGAGAGTGCAAACATGTGTTGCCTTTTTTGATAAGATTGGAGTAGTTTGGAAGATAGCATTTTAACAAAAGGCAGGATTGTACACTGGATACAAACTTTAGATTTTATTAGTCTCATTTTCCATCCAGAGAAGTGTGATTGCAGTTTTATGGCAGTAAAAAAGTTGATCCTGGAGATCCTTATCATAAGTCTGTGAGCCTTTAACTATAACAGTAACATTATCTGTCAGTCATGCAACTGAGAAGGCGTTAAGATGGAAGAAGAACCAACCCAGCAAGTCTGGATTATTGTTTCCAGGCCTACTCTTGGATGTGTAAAACTAGGATAAATGCATTCAGTCATTTAAGCAATGGTCCTTGAATGGTTGATTATTTTAAAAACTTTTTGGCAATTGAAAATATATTATGGTTTGTAATTTCTGAATTGTTGCAGCTCTTTTGTTCACAAGCAACATTTTATTTATTTTTTTCATCACAGATCATTGTAAAGGGGTTGATATCCCTGATAAAGGATCTCTCCTGATTTAGGATCTGCAAATGTCAAGATTGGATTTCTTATGCAAGAAATTTCTGCCCCCCCCAATTCATAATTTGATTTCCAATAATATTTTGTTAATAGTTAAGAGGTTACTTTTCCACAACTAAGGGGCATATTTTATTTGCTAGGCTGTTGTCGTAGTTTAGCCCCAGCAGGTAGCTGAGCACCACCAGCTGCTGGCTCCCTGTCTCCAGGTGGGATGGGGGAGAAAATTGGAAAAGTCCAAGCGTGAGAGCTCGTGGCTTGAGGTGAAGGCAGCTTACCAGGGACAGCAGAAGCCAAGCAAACCAAGGAATTGGTTGGCTGCTGCCCACCAGCAAGCCTAGCAGTGAACAGCTCCTTGGGAAGACAAACACCGTTGCCCCGAGCTTTCCCCCACTTCCCTTCCTCTCCCCTGGCTCCATTGCTGAGCACGACACCCTGCAGTGTAGGACACCTGTGGGCCAGCCTGGGCCAGCTGCCCTTGTGTGTCCCCCTCAGCTCCTGGGGCGCCCCCAGCCCCTTGCTGGCAGGGCAGCACAGGGGTAGGGAGGGCCTTGGCCTGGGGTGAGCCCTGCTCTGCAGCAACTGCACCTTTCTTTGCCTTGCTATCGCCGCTGTTTGCATCAGAAACCCCAAACGTGGCATCATACAAGCCTTTGCAGAGAAAGTTAACTCTATCCCAGCTAAAATGATGGCAATTGTTAGATAACATAAGGTTGTTTTTTTTTTTTTTTTTAGTTGCAAGATGTTAAGTTTCTTCAGGTTAGGGACAATTCCTGGACAACGTCGGTTTTGTACTGTGGGTGGCTGTGAGGGGAAGACAGAGGTCACCACACCAGGTCTCGATACAGAGAGTAGACAAGCCATCACTGAAGTCAAGCTAATCAACCACAACTTTTTACATTCATTGTGCTTACAGTTTGCAGAGTCCCACTCTCAGGTAGATGCTTTCATTTACAGGTGGGCTTTCATCTTAGCAGACTTAAACTACTCTGCCTTCTCTCCACAGCGAAAAGAGTGTTAAGATCTGGAAGATTTAGGCTATAATGTGTATTAGCCAGCTTCAGATTTTTTTTTTTTTTAAATATATATATATGTATTATTTGTTAGGAAAAATATTTGAATTTAGCCAAGTTAGGACCTATAGGTCATTGAATTCTAGTCTTCAATGGTGCAGACAGGTTTTCAGCTGGCTGCAAGTCTACATGGCAGGTGATGGTGCTCTGTCCTTTCTGTAGCTCAGGCTGCAGTGCTGCTGATGCCTGGTAAGGATGGCTGCACAACTGGCTTCATGAGCTGCAGGGAAGGACAGGTTGACCATCACTGTGGAAGGACCTCCATAATAAGTTGCTCCCTGACTTGATAATGTAGTCGTGCTCTCACAGTCCGATTCTCTACTATATATATATATATATATTTGTGCAATGGAATACTGTGCATATCATCATATCATTTAAAAACAAGGTATGTACATATTCACAAGTAAAAATTCAGTTCTTCTGTGTTTAAGGAAAAAAAATGTTAAGCTGTGTTTAAAGAAAAAAAAAAGTTGAGCTGTAAATACCACTTGAGAGATTAGTATAACATTTCAGGTGAGTGTCGTGACCAGATTAAAAATGTGCAGGTACTTGTGATATTAATGGGATGTGTACCTGGGAGGAAGAAAAGTGGTATTAAAATATTCACAGGGGGTTTTGAAAAGCTTGTACAGCTTTGACCTGTTTAGTTAAGTCTGATGAATTAGAAAAGAATATGGACTCCTTTTTTTTGGCCAGAAGAAAATACAGCACTTGCTAATGGTATCAGATGGGTTAAAATCACTTAAAGCTGCCATGGTAAGACAGGGAAGATAATTCTTTTGGAGTTACTAATGGAAAATTATGAAATGAGAAGCAATTTTCAGCTTAAGCAATTAGTATGTCATCCTGTGTGTGAAAAACACTTTGAAATAACCAACAAGAGCAAAAAGAATTTGCATACAAAATTTGGGTCCCTCTTGGATTTTTTTTTTTTTTGTAAATGTCCTTGACTCTAAACAGTACACGGTTGATCTAACATATTCAAAAAATGTACTAAAGACAACACTGGGATTTGAAATCAAAACAATGCTTCAGGTCCCCAGTCTCCCTCTCAGCTTCATTATTTTATGGCTATATAAAACACTTAGTTTGAAAAATATACACATATATCTGTATGTAAAATATCGTCGTGTTTTTCATCTATATATTTTATGACTGTGTAGTCCTTATTTGTCTCTGAAGCTGACTATACACAGATCTGTTAAGTGTGCAAAGTAAGCTTATGCTGTGGGATTTTTTTCTCCAGTAATAAAAATCATGATGTTATGGCAACAATAGATCAGTGAAAAAACCTCAAAGGGTATGTTTTTTTTTAAGCCAACTTTTAGGCTTCTGAAAATTTTACTGTTATTCCCTTAAACTCTTGAACACAGCTTTTAAGCATGAGCTTTCTGTTTTTCCATGGTATCCTTGATCATAGCAGGAGGATTCTTGGCTGTGTAAGTTAAAACATTAAAAAAAATATTGGA
The DNA here is from genome assembly GCF_011077185.1 of Oxyura jamaicensis. Lineage (NCBI taxonomy): Eukaryota > Metazoa > Chordata > Aves > Anseriformes > Anatidae > Oxyura > Oxyura jamaicensis. The sequence continues at coordinate 86,713,820 of NC_048896.1, read as the reverse complement.
TTTAATATTTAGCTTTTATGACAGAGAAAATTTACAAAATGTCAAAATTCACACTTCTATCAATACATACACACTCTCAAGCTAAAAATAGTTTAAGCTAGGTTCCCTTACATTTTATTGGAGTCTGGAAGCTTCTTAGAAAAACTTGCTTTTCCTAGTTAGTGATAATACAATTAATGTGGGATCAAATTAATTTTTATTTCTGTTGCAATTCACAGATGAGGAAAAACATTTGGAATTCCTATTTCCTTTAACGGGATGTCTGCTATTTTTTCAGTATTGCATGAACACTGCTCTTGGGCTTTAAGAAAGCTTATACTGTATTGCAGTGTCCATAAAACATCTGACAATTATATTGTTGGATAATATAATGTGATGTGCTGGAGCCTTGTACTGCAGCTTAAACTTTTAAATTCAGAATTCATAACAATGCTATAAATGACTTTTTATCTAATTGAAAACAGTGCTTTTTCACCCTGTGGATTAATTTATAGTCTTGTTTCTTCATTGTTAAAATAATGACAAAACATAATTATGCAGATTGTGAATGTGGTTCAGACCTCATCAGTTCTGCCATTTCTATCAAACTGAAAATGGGGGTGAAAAGAAGTTACTTCTGTAGATTAATAGACTATAATAAAACCACAATGCCATCTAGTCTGACTTCCTGTTGAACACTGTCGATGTATCTGAATTAATTTATTCTGATGTGGAGACCAGAATGTTACAGAGAGGATTCTGTGGCATGGTTCCCTTCAGCAGAGAACTACTGCAGTCTGAAGCCCCTGTCTCTGCTCTCCTCCACTTCTCTGTTCCTAGGATCCATTTGACTCTTGGAATTTTTTCACAGATACCCAGTCCAGATCTGATATATTTAGAAGATGGAGAATTCACTCTCCTCTGTAATAATCTGGTCCAGATATTAATCCCTTGCTTTAAACAGTCTTGTTTCTAATTTGAATATAGTGAGATAAACTTTCAGTGTTACTTCTATTTATCTTTCTTTCCACTGTATTTGAGATCATTTTAGTATTTTTTGCTTTCTACCTAGAGGTAGTCATGTACCATGATACCATCTTTGGTATTCTTTCATTTTTAAAAGGTAAATTGAGTGAATTGGTACACATGGCTTACACACACCAAAAGAGTGAGAATAGGTAACAGGAATTAATCAGGATATGTATTGTTTAATAGAAGTGCATTAAAACTTGGTAAGGATGCTAATTCAGGAAATAACAGTTTTGGCAAGTCCTTTAATCTTTCTAAAATCATGCCATAGTTATTTAAAATCTGAATGGGCAGCTTCTACAAAGAAGTTTGAGCTCTAGGCTATGCACATTATATAGTGCACCTTAACTCATTATGCAGACTTGTTATCATAGTACGATGCTTTGCCCAGCCTCCAAGCCATTTTTGTGGTGGTTATCTACACTTCAAGGTTGAGTCTTGTAAATTCCTGAATGCATTTGGCTGTATTTGAATGAGCCTAGTTTACCAGAAGATCCAGATTGCTCTGATTCTCAGTACTCAAACTGTGAAGATCTTTCTGCCATCTCATATTTAGTTTGAGATCATAGTTAGTTCTGTTTCATAAAGATAGGGGGTAGGGTGGTCTACTTAGATTTGTTCTTAGCTTCAGACAAACAAAACCCACCACCAACAAAACAAACAAAAACCCACAAACAAGTCAGAAACAGTAGTAAGTTCTTAATGAATTTTGAATAAAAGGAAAAGTACTTCGTATGCCATGAAGCAGTCAGAAAAGAAGAGTTGTTATTGTGGTTTTGTGGAGGTAACACAGGTAGTAGACTGATTATTCTGTGTTTAACTCCCGTTTTATTATTTTTTCACACATATTGCTGAAATGATCCTCATTGGGTGAGTGTAGGCAATCATTCAAGGAACTTTTTAATTGGACAGAGAATTAAAATGATTTTAGGTAGATATACAGCACATGCATTTGAGACTGGACATGTCTTGCCTAGTTATACCTGGACGTTTTGCTTTGTTCCTCTTGGTCCCCAACACACACTGTCATTTCTTGTTCAGCCTCATAGATGAGAGGGAAAGCATTACTTCATTTCTTTGAGTTGTGCCTATTTGTTTTAGGCCATAGTGTGGAAAAAGCTTTGCAAGGTTCTGCTTGGAACGCGGTCCTAATGCCAGAGCTTTTCTCTGGAGGCTCCCTGTCATAAATACTGGAGGTCCAAAAGTACCACCAAGTTGTATTTGAGGTCCTGGATTTCCCAGACCACTCTTCCCTTCAGATCAAAATCTACCTTGAGAAGTCTCTCAAGGCTTGGCAATGAGTAGAGATGCTTATTTGGTAGAAGGATGCTGTGAGGTTCTGTTGCGTTCCCATTGTCACAGAGGTGTTGGTTGCACAGGAATGCAACGTGGAGAATCAGCAACCAGCTGATGTTTGCTACATGAAATATTGATCATTTCTTATGCTGGTGCTTTGAGACTACCAAACTAGACATACGCCTAGATGAAACTACTTGAGGATATTGACCCTGATGGGATACTCACTGCTGAACCCTGTGTCATATTCCTATCCCTGCTTCCCTTCTGACTTCCTGTTAGAAAAAGTTGGAGAGGTCTCTCTGGCCCTATGTAGGAGACCTAGAGCTTCTCAAGAAAGGTGGCTTGGTACCTGAAGAAACTTTTCAAAATTCAGATCTTCAGGAATCACTGTACATTTTATGTTGATTCATGTCACTGAGGGTCATTTTCTCGTAAATTAGATTCTTTGGATCCTTCTTTCCTTTTATATTTATTTATTCAGTTATTTATTTATTGGAGACCCTATTCTCAAGAGCTCTACTTCAAGAGCTATTCTGCAAGAGAGAGAATTATAAATCTTGTCCTTATTATGGACTTGTGAGTCATCATAAAATGCCCTGCATTACTGTACAGTCTCTAAGACAACCCTTCAAAGATTTTTTTTTCTTCTCTTAAAAATAAGGTATATTTTAAATCTTTCAATCCAGAACATTCTATATTTTTTTTGTTTGTTTCTGTCATTCTATCTTTGTCTTTCTGTCTTTCTCTTTCTTCGTTTTTCTCTGTCTTTCTGTCTTTCTTGTGATTGAAATAAAAAGTCAAAATGGCAGTCACAACCACCAGGAATGACAATACAATACTCAGTGCAGCTCATTACCATCTACATGCCCCAGATCTTCCCTCTCATTCCTTATTAAGGACCATTCTCACTGCAGCTTGCTTTGACAAGACAGAAGCCCTCTTGTGGCTCTGGAAGCCAGCTCTTACCCATTTCAGATGGATAAGTTTTACCACAACTACTTTGTAATACTGTATAAGGAAGAGAATAGAGACCCATCAGGTTTCAGGAATAAACTTCCCTTCACAGAGGACTTAAAAATCAAGAGGTAACTTTTCTGGCAAGGGAATTGGCTTGTTGCTCCAGCTACCAGAAAGTGCATTCTTTATGAATGTGAAGGCAGTGATGGGAACCTTGGAATAACAATTTTACTGTTGTTCTTATACTGTCAAAGACCTTTTCTACCAGTTCAGCCTCCCTGAGAAGCACAATTCAAATAATTTGGGCCTTTAGGTTAATGGGAGCAAACAATTTCTTGTTAGCCAAGACCCATTCTTGCTGGATTGTCTGACTGTGATAACCTCATTGATTAGCTTGGCCTGCAGTTTGAGTTGAGCCCAAATCGAACATGAGGTTAGTTCACTTTGAATACTTTTTGAAATTGTTTAACACAAACATAAAGGTGGTGGTTTCTCCTTTTCCTCAGGACTGTGGTAGCAGTGTAATAGTGACAAAACCCTATGAGTTGCACAAATAACTTTGAATACTTAGATAATCTGAAAGCCAATGGTCTTTGGTCACCGTGTCAATGTTGTTGCTGTTTCTTATCTGTGTATAGGAGAACATCACATTCAAATCACAAAACAGTACTGAAACTGTTTCCCTGAAAACCAATGCTATTTTTTTTCTCCAAGATTTTAATAGCATTTAATTTGATCCACTTGTTTCTTTTCTTAGACTCCACTGTTTGGGGGTCATTACACACTTAAATGTCAAGGAGAGTGTCATTTTGTTATATTTGCATCAAGTCTTTCAGGTGTTTAGGGTTGTTTATTTTTTTTCTTGCTGAGAGATCTGAATGTCATTGTCACTGTTGTACAAAGCCTGTCAAGCAGGATAAGAGCATACATGGAAATTATGACACAAATCTGCCACAGCTGAGTGACCTCCTTCCTCACTCCACTTCTTCACATTAGTAAAAGCAGATTCCTGAAGAGTTAGGCTGATGTCCTTGATCAAGGTTACCTTGAAATCTGCAAGGTATTGGTATGGCATGCTACTCACAACGGTGCTATCTAATTATTGGATTTCACCTAGGAAGAATGCTGTGTTTGGCAGAACACAGCCGAGATTGCTCTTAGTGTAAAGGGACTTTGAGACCCATCATCAGATAACTTTGACGCTGGGGACTCCAGTTTGAGTTACAAAAAGCATGAACGAATGCATGGACTGTCACTCTAAGTAAGAAAAGAAGTTACCCATTTGTAATTGAAAGTTTTTTGGATGTGTATTTCACTCATGTTTGCCTTGTATTTGCCTTTCTTCCTCTTTCACAGTCCATGATGCTTCTTTCTTAACTTATGTGTTAAGAGAAATGGATTTTGTGTGTGTATTCTGACGTGCATGCCATGTAGGCTGGTTTTGAATTCCTGTGTTGCACTGTCACCCCAAGTTAGGATGGCCATGTGAACTGTCCATCTTGAGAGCACTGTCTTTATTGCTAGGTTTCCCTCTATTTTCCAAAACTCAGCGTGATGCAGTATAGAGAAAATTCTCCAAATATGACCCAAATTGCATGTGGCAGTTCTACAGATTTCAGATAAGGACATAAAAGGTAGACAAGCATGTATTAAATGTTATCACCTGAGATAGCTTAAAGACATTCTGCTAGAGGAATATCAACATGACAGCCTTAGGATCTGGGAACCTGTTTTTCTCCAAAGGCTACAAATACATGTTTTGAATTTCAGAAGAACATTTCTTTCTTTCTTTCTTTTTTAAAAAAGAACTCCAAAAAGCAATTAATTTCTATGTTGAATACAGTTTTGCCTATACATTATGATGAAGGGAAAACTACAGGCAGGGAGTTGTAATGTGCTTGAAATACCTGTTAAAATGCTAGGAGTTTGAAGGGAGGTATGGTTCTATCCTAACTGATAGAACTTGTAGTTAACCTAAGAATGAGAAGAAGGTACCCATATCTTGTATTTGTGACAAATACATTTGAATAAAAAAAAATCTTGAACTCCAACTGGCAATTTTCTCTAAAGGCAAATATGAAATGTCATCCATCCATGACCTGTGAAATGAAGGAATCTTGCAAGCTGTATCATGGTCAACTTTCATGTTGTTTATAATGTTTTATGACGTAGTATATAAATAAGCAGTCAGTGCAACTGCTGTGTCTCAGTGCAAGGGACAAATTCTGAGACTAGCATGCAGTAACACTATCAGTCCTGCTGATATGATGCTTTGAAAAACTAGAATTGTAACTTACCACTACCCAAAACAGTACAGTGCAGTGCTTTCTCTGGGTGGAATGGTTATTGCAGCTTTAGAATTGAAGTTTAAAGTATAATAAATATAATGACCAGATGGGCAAAACCCCTCTCCCAGCACAGCTTGTAGACTTGATATGTAAAAAATATCAAGATAAAAACATAGCACTATGACTGGTATTCTGTTGGGAAAAGTCTTGTTAAAAATAATGGGATTTTAAAACACGTTTTTACAGTCAATAGCACTGTGAAATATACTGTAGTAAATACTTCTGTTTTGGCATGCACCTGAGAGGTTGAGAACTTTCTTTTTTCTTTCTTCATCCCCCGCCCCCCCCCTTTTTTTTTTTAAAAAAAAAATTGAACTTAGGTATAAATTTACCAAGAATGTAGTACAGAATTTTACATCCTAACATAGGTTTTTTTCCCATAAATACAAATTTAATTGTTAACAAATATCCCCATTTCAGAACTGAAGAAAGACCAGTTAAGAAAAGAAAAATGCAAAGCTGCAGCTTTCAAAAGAAGAAGCTAAAATTAATGGAGGCCATGTTGGAAGAACAAAAGAAGTTAAGCAGAGCTATGGAAGAAACCTGTAGAGAAGTGCGCAGGATTCTGGATCAACAAAACATCATTCAAGTTCAAAGCTTACAGCTACAGGAGAGAATGATGAATCTACTGGAGAAAATGATTTCCAAATCCAATGTGTAGTTTCCCCTTGTGAATGCCTCTGAGATTATTGTTGATATTATAGACATCCCCTTGCTACACACCTTATGTGTGTCTGTTGCCCTATTCCCTGGTTTTCCATGGAAATTAAAACCTTAGTGTAATCTTAGATAAGCAAAGAGAAAAGATAATGCAGTGTGAGGGCTATCTGGCATGAAAAAAAAAAATAGTGCAATATATGCCTAAGTTGAATTATTTTTATACAGAAAGGATAAGGGATGAAGCTCTGGGAACTTTGGTACTATTATGCCTAGGTCAGTTATTGTTTTACAAACAGATGTGTTGTATATTTCTTCACATCAAGGACCGTACCCTGACCTGTTGTAGGGGAACAGAGTAATGTGTTCCTAGAAATGCTAATTGCATCTTGACTTTGCTGATGATTAAACCTTGTTTTGAAACATAGACAGTGATTGTTCAAGTGACCTATGGTTCTTGTGAAGAGCTACTTGGGACGACGAGATGCATCCTTTTAAACTCCATGCCTGGTATGAATAGTACTCTAAAGTATGAGGGTAAAAATAGTCTATTCAAATACAGTTTTCATAAGCAAACAAAAAAATCCTTACTATATACTGAATACTAAAATGTATAGAAGATACTTGAAATTGCTTTTGATATTAAATGTTTAATTTTTTTCATTATTAACTGGAATCTGTTGACTTAATGAACAACCAGCAATGAAAACTCTCATTTATTCTCTATCACAGAAGAAAAATATTGTATTGTGTGTATATACATATATATATATCTATCAAATGAAATAAAGAAAAAGAAGAAACATTTATTATTGCTGGGTTAGACAGTATGCTTTGGGACAGTGAAAAATACTGAGAGAGATAATCACAGTCAAAGGTTTTAATTATTGATTGCAGCGTAAATATATCCTATGCTGGTAGCAAAATATATAGATGGAAGTCATGAAGATCATTCAACACCTCTACCCCAATATTTGCTGGTGGTGCAAATCTGATAACGCAAGTAGATGTTTAAGGTGTGGCTGTAAGGCAGATCAACATTGATATACCACAAGAGGGAGCTGAAGGCATAAAGGATTGTACTTAAATATTTGAGATGAAGTACTAGAAAGTGATTCTTTAGTGCAAGGTAATATTGAAATAACATTTAACATACTTTCAAAAATTCCTCAGCTGAATTCCTATATACATTTATTTTTGCTTTATCATTTAAAAGCAAATTTCTTCTGCTTTCACTGTATTTGCAAGGCTGATTACCTAAGGTTAGATTCAGATATAGAAGTATAAAATTAATGTCAGTGCTAGGAACTAAGGCCATTCTTCCATTCTAGCTACTAAATAATGTCTTCTCTTGAAACATTACTTTTGAAGTGGTTTGCATTTTTCTATATATTTTAACATATTGTTAGCTAAACTAATGATATCTAAACTATTTTAAAGCTCAGACTCAATTTATTAATCTGTAATTCTGTTTAGTGAACAGGATAAAGGCTGTACTCACCAAACAAATTAATAATATATGGAAATATTTCTTAAAGGCTGCTGAAGGTATGAAGATAAGAATGATGCAGCTCTAAAACATGATTATTGTATATACGTGTAGTCTATTTCTACTGAGTTTAATTTATACAAGGCTAATGCAAACATAGTAGAAGACAGAACCTGCAGACAATGGTGGCTGATCAATGAGATAAATGAAATAATTCTCCTTCACACTCTGCTACAGTGACTGGGTGACTGGAAAAAAGGACAAGTGTCTGGCCTGATTCTGCGAAGACAGGGTGAAGTTATACAGCTTACAATTAGTAAAAGTGAAACTCCAAATGATTTTGTGTACCTAAAATTGTATTAGTTGGTTCTGAAGGAGAATCATGAAACCTTACTATGTGTCTGCCTGCACAAGTACTTCTAAAAGAAGAACTGTTCCTAGTGTCATGCAGGTGAGTGTTGTCATACATGCACGTGAGGGAAGGAAAATATGTTTTGTGCTTTTGCATATTCCAGTTGTAGACATGTTATAGACACAAGTGGGCTGAATTCTGTGGTGTCTGACACTTTATCTGGTTTACAATAAGATGTAAAGAAACTCTCCCTTGACTCCATGGGAAATAATAATATTTACTGATATTATTTACACGGACCATATCACCATTAAATCCAATTAATCAGCAATGCCAGTGGCAGCATATTTGAACTTTGTACTGTGCCCCTCTCCCTGCATGCTATAAGAATTACAATTCCAGAGCTGTAGGAACACAGGAATGAAGGAAATCTGATTCTTTGCCTGCTACTATGAGCAGCCATGTCATACAATCCCTTCTGTGGATGCATGGAGCTGTATCTTAGAATTAGTCTTGCCTCCAGAACTATGAAAGAACTGCCTTACAGATGGGTAAACTGCAATTTAGAAGACTGTTTCTAAGACTATTCTGGGTCAATTTATACCTATTCTTGTATTTACACAGAATTTGCTGCTTCTTCAGTTATTAATCCTGAGAGACAGCGGTCAAATCACATGCAGACCTTCTTCAGAAGAATAATGCTCTTTTCTTTTGTGTGGTAGGGATTATTATGATGACTGTTTTGCTATTTTTTTTTTTCTTTGATGTCATCATTTTTGGAAATGAATGACCGGAATGATATACAGGATTCTAGATGAGACTCTGAAGAGTCCTAGATTAACTGCATTATAAGAAGTGTTATTTTTTGGAGGCTGAAAGGTTTTATTTTTGTACAAAGCACCATTTTTAAGGTGATTTTTTTTTTTTTTTAATCTTTAAACAAAAGGCTCTATTTCCATTTTTCCAGACTATCTGTATTCTTGCCCTGTTTCTGTCCAGAGAGTGAATACAGCACTGCTGCACATAAATCTGACGAGTTTCATGTACAGTAAATTTCTTCTAATGCTTTTTCTGATAACAAGTTAAGAATTCCCTACTTACATAGTTTATTTTTTCTGCTGTTTGTTTTATTTTAGTAATGACTGAACATGAAAAATTAGGCCACGTAATTTCTCTGCTTTTGTTTTTGAAGGTAGGCACAGACTTCTCATCTATATGGGATATATGGGACAGTTAGCTGCAGGTAAAGATATTTGAATATTTGAGATGTTCAGACTAATTATAACTTGAAAGACCTGCCTGGAATTAAAAAGCTTGTTAGAATTCCTACTTTTGCAAAAGTGAGACACTGCTTCTGTATCTGTATGTCGGGAGTAGGGAGATGAGAGTGTAATAAGTTTTCAAGGAGAGCACATGAGGGGTTACTCAAGTTTAGCATTGTAGCTATGACATTAAAGGAACTCGCTCATGGTTTCTAGAAGTGTGATCAACAAGCAAGCTGTAGCACACGAAAACAAATTTGTTATTTTTAGGGCAGTACTGGGTCAGCGCAGTACGATATCACTTTCACTAAATGAAGCTCATGTATTACATACACACATACAGATGGTGTAAATAGAAAAAAATAAATAGGGGAGGAAATAGACTGCCTGGAGGCAGGTTACTTTGTAAGTGATGTAAAAATAGAATGAAGAGGAACCTGAGGAGACAGATGAGAAAAAGAGACATTGGGAAGCATGCGAGGAATTGAGTAGAAGGGGGATGTGATGAAAGGTGGAATGTTTCATCATGGATGAAATATGTTGGGTAAAGGGGCAAAGTAAATGCCTCCAAATAAAACTACTAATTATGAGGAAGAGAAGGAACACTAGATTTAAACACTCGATTTAAAAACAGAGCTAATAGTGAAACTGTGTATTTTGAGTAGATATCTACAGATAAGTTAGACAAGTCAAAAATAGCATACAGTAAGTAGTGACATTTTTTTCTCATGATCTCTGGATGAATATTTGAAAGCAAATATATTGTTCACAAACCAGAGGGGTTAAATAATTTGTAAGAGGATTCCATTATAATTAAATAGCATTTTCACACATTGGCAGAAACATTTGCAGTTTAAAATAGTTTGTAATTAACTGTTTTTTTTTTTTTTTTTTTTTTTTTTTTAATCCTTGATTTCATATTGGAGGGGCAGTTTACCTTGCCAAGTTTAATAGTTATCCACCAAAACAGGCAATATATTTATGGCCATGGAATGTCTTTATCATTTTTTCCATAAATGGCTATCTGTCTCTTTTGCAAAGTACAAAACCAGCAGAAAAACACATGCACAGAATTTTTAAAATTATTTTTCCAGACTGTCTGTCCAATTCAATATAGGCAAAAAGAGCTTATGTCTCTATGAAGACGTACCCTAAGTTGTCAGCCTGTCACTAGTCCTTACTAAGTCTCTAGTAGTAAGGTCAATGGCACTACTCATATAAATAAATTTAATGAACTGTGTGTGTATATGTTTCAAGGATCAGTTCCTATGCTGATAATGTAATGTGGAAGGCAAATTTGAAAAAGAAATTTAGGAACATTTGGTGGTGTTATGTCAGCAAGTAAATACTAACCATCTGGTCTCTAGATTGCTAATCTACTTCCCCTGATTTTATGGGTAGCATGCTTCCTGTGTGTGCAAGCTTGAGACTACATCATTAAACTTTTGTATTGATCTTTTAAAGTGTTTTAACAGAAACATTTAAATTACTTTGCCACTTTGGGGTGAAATGCTGTTTTTATGCATAATTTTTCATGTTGGAAATATTTCATTCTCCTATGTGTTATTTTAAAGTGTCTTATTGAAAGACATTTTAAATGAGGATGAATAATTTCAGGTATTTACTTTGAAAAACAGACCAGTTATCTGCAGCAAATGCCATCCAGTTATCTAGAGCTGGGTAATTACTACAAATAAGATTTCAGTTTGATCCTGGTTGAAAGCTGTATCTTTGTCAAATGTTTGCTATGTAGAGAAAGGTGTTGCTTGCATTCCAAATCCGTCGTCTAGCTTTAAAACATTTTTAAGGAAATAGAAAGCAGCACATACCAAAATATCTTTTAAAGAAATTGCCTTCAGTCATCTGGAAATCAATCACTGTTTTAATTCTCTTTAACTTCTGTTGTCTTGAATTTTGCTTCTAACGTCAGGTCCTAAGAATTTGGCAACTAATTCTTAAAATGTTTAAAACGCTAAAAAATACATATCTGAATTTAGATTTTTAAATGCATCTGTAACATTTTCAATGAAAGTCTGACTTCTTGATCATATCTTGTTATCTCAGGGGTAAGTTCTGGGTTGCTGTGTATTGTAAGAAAAAATGAGTTGGTGCATAAAATTAAAGGTATAAAATTTTCTACATACTTAAATGTTGAGAAGCACTTATCACAGCTTGAAGTAGGCTTGCTTCATGGAGGGAAGCTATAGGAATATAATTTTTTATGAACTAGAAAGTAAATATATTTAGAAAATTAATTAAAACTACTTTAAAAACTCTCCATGCACCTCATTTGTCCTATGTCCCATGCCTCCCCTCCCTGTTTAATAATTACTTTATCTTTACTTCAATATAATTAAATCAAATACAGTTTCCTTTATCAACACATAAAACCTTGTGCACATGACCTAGATGTTAACCCTAATGGTATACTTTCTTTAAACTAATATGAGTAGATTTTAAATACTTCTTCAGTTAGCTTAACTTGGTACTTCACTAGACAAAGATGAAATACACCAGAGGTAAATCTTTCACAAAAAATAAAGCTGTCCACACAGGGCTTAAGTCCATACATCCCACCTGTATGCAGAGATGTCAGCCTATTTAGGGACGGTTCACGTTGGCTAACAGGCAGTAAAAGCTGACTGAATTTCACCACAGGAAGCAGGAAGATTTCTGGACTCCTTGAAGATGTGTTGTGTGTGCATATGGTCATACTACATATGCAGTGGAGAGCAACTAATTTTGTCTCAGTAATACCTGTAAAAGCATGCAGCTCCCCACATGTATTGATTCACCTAAACAGTTTGTGCCTACACCAGTTCATTGACTTAACTCAGAATCCCAGAATGCCTGCGAATCTTTTAGCTGGAAACATAGCTAAAAAGAAGAAACAAAAAATATACTTGATGTGTCAGGTGTGTGGTCAGACTTAGTCTTAGGAGAAATATGGTTTATGAAAAAAAATATAATTAAAAAGCATAGGTCAATTTTTTATTTCAGATTAAATTAAGATATTATGCTAGAGTGAGAACTCAAAGTGAGGCAATTATCAAGGAAAGGCTGGTTGTGGAAGACAAACCATAATCTCCCAGATTTCAGCAGGATCCACCTGTATCACCATGCAAATGTTATATCCTTTAAAAAGGTGAAGGAGGAAGTTGAATGCCACCAGTTCAAAGAATTAATCCATCAGATACGTAAGAATAGGATTCAAGTTTTACTGTGGAACAGAAATTTTAGTAGGAGGGAAGACCTTAGCATAGTTCTGAGAAGAACCTTAAGACGCAGTGTTGCGGGTACCGAGGAATCTCCTACACTTGCTATCAAGGCCTTGTGGAGACAAGGTCTTTTATCAAGGGGTCATGCTAAACAGGAATGTGTGAAGAGACTTTATTACTGATATCACCTCTTCATGTGTCTCAGGCACTCATTTTCAATTCTTTCTTTTAATGGAAACATGTAAGAGCTTGGAGAACACTTTGCATGTTTTCCTGAGTTTTAGGGATAAAAGTGACACTTTCATACTGAGATTTGTGCTGCCTCATTGCTTAGGAAAACTCACTTAGTAATAAATTTAGCTGTCAGAGTCCTGATATGTCACTTGCATAGTCACGATATAGCCCTTACTCACTCTTTTGAGAAGCCGTTGCTGTCTGAGATGATAATGACTTTCTTTTTTGTCATGGTATTTAAAACCACAAGGAATTCTTCCCTGAGATACCCATTTTCCTTATAGAAAGAAAAATACACAATGCCTCTTCAGAACCTGTAAACTTAGCCACTGCATAATACACATTTTTGAGCCCAATGGGACGAAACATACTCTGCTTAAATGAGCCCAATGGGAGAGAAGATACTGCTTAACCAGAGCAGCAAGGCCATGGAAGCTTAATTTTGAACTGTAAGAATAAAGCTCCAAGGCTTAATGAAAAACAATCAAACACAAAGCCCTTATTTTCTGTATTCAGAGATAGCCCTTTGGAAAAAATACTTTTTTTTTTTTTTTTTTTGGTATGTGTTTTGATACCAGAAGAAAAAGTGTCTGTGACACAGTAGGAAATTAAAAGTTTTAAACCATTTTGGCTCAGCAAGGTATTCCTCGGGGATTGAAGAATGCAAGGCGCATGCTGTCCATTTGCCCACAAGTAACAGTGGGTAGAGGTTTGTATGCTTCCGCTGACACCAATAATGCCAAAACCAATTCTTGGGTCTCCAGTTCTCGGCAGAAGTATGTTATGTATGCTTGCTTGCAGTAGATGTTTTGGTTATGTGTATACTAGGGTTGCTCATCAGCACTGCAGCTTTAACGTGACACCAGCTTTACTCATACCTTGTCATAGGTGAAGGAGGAAAACTAGAGCTCAACAAGAAATGATTAGTGTTTTCAACTCTCATTTACAACAAATTGCTTAATTTGATTTATGTTCATAAATTTAGGAAAACGAACACAGCACGTTCTATTGTAGTGACATGCATTTTCCAAAAATACCGGATGACTTCATTTATACTGCAGTGCTATCCGAAGGAGCCCTCATTACTGTGGTCTGGCTGTGTCTGTTTTCACAGAGGAAGATGTTGCAGACTGTTTACTTTGTAAACCTTCAGTTTTGCAAATCGTATCATTCACATATCTGAGTAAGTACGCACAAGAATCTTCCACCCACAAATGGCTGTATTTTAACTATATTGTAATCTTTCATCAAATAACATTCTAGGTAAGGACATAATTACAAAGCCAAGTAGATGCACACAGTATATAGATCAATCCTTTTATATCTAAATAGGATTTGAGCGGATATAGCCTCTACTGGCCAGTCAAGATTTAACAAGATCAGTGTCCCTGTTTAGCTCTACTGCTTCACAGCTCCTTGTAGACTTTTTTACATCAGCATACCAGGGTAGGAAACACCATCATACAAAACAAAATGCATTTATATAAAAATAGTTTCTTCATTTCCTCACTGGCAAGAGTGTCTCCCACTAGGGAGAAGACTATTTAAAAGAAAGGGAAAGGCATCTTTAAAGATTGGATTAACTAGTAAAACGAGGTAGGTATTGATGGCTGTATTTGTCTTGCAGTTCTCCCTGTGGGAAACATGATCTTCACTGATCCTCTGAATCAGACTCTGATGGTTGACTGAAGAAGGACTAGCTATTTGATTTTAGAAAATAAGTTCTTAATGAAGATTTAGCTCCCAACTGCATATTAACTTGTCAACACAAAGCTAACTACAATGTATATGATATATAATCTTCCCCGATGTTAAGAACAAAATTTAGCCAGGAAAATCAGAATGAATTTTATATAATGAAGGAACATTTAATGCTGACATTTATATCCAGTTTTATTATTTTGAACATGCTGAAAACGTTAAAAGAAGAAAACTGACATTTGTGCAAGGATATTTCTGTATGATTAAAATAAAACATTTTCAGCACAACCAACACTTTCGTTCATTTAACCAAGGTAATTAAACATTGGTAATTAGACCCGTAGACTTTTCATCGGATGCTGGACTAAGTTTCATTTTCTGACTTCTCATCTGGTGTCTGTAACAGCAATAATACTTCATTAAAGTATACATTGTAAATCTCTCCAAAGCAAATCTGACGAGCAGTTTTGTGACTGCCACCCTTGGTTAGATAGAGATATTTGTACTCCCAACAGTAAGCTACTTAGGCTTGCGAGCCAAAGTCTTTAAGGCACAGATCCTTATTACTTTGTTTCACACTCCTTCCAAAGCAGTAAGACAAGTTATAGCCCAGATCTTGTGCGGACATTTGAGGGGCCATTAATCACCTTTTCCCAGATTTTAACACAGAATTGTTGTCAGCTTATTCATCATTTCCACCCATGCTGAAGAAAAGCACTAAATTCATTCATGACGAGGCGGGTGCTCCTGACTGCAGGCAGGCTGTGTGAGCACACCTGTTGCCTTGTCTGCCTGGATGTTCACTTCTTCCTTGCTGAGCAATACTCATGTAGGAAATTCAGCTATGATACAGAGTTCCTTCTGCAAAGTCAGATTAATTACGTACGTCTGTGCTACTACCAAAGTCCTATTGGTTCTGTTCACTATCATGAACAGACCAACTTCAGTACCTGCTGAGGAGATAGTCTAGTGCTGCCCTGGAGTAATTACTTTGTAGTTATTGGAGGATGACACCACTTAGTATCCCTCTTCTTTGAAAAATAAAACTGATTTTGATTCTTTGTATTAACTGAAAAAAAAAATGTAATGGGATACCTGCAAATACCTCTGCAGATAGTTACAATTCCCATTTATTTCTAGCTGTCACTTTCAAAGAGATTTTCATCTGTTACAAATGCTTACAATGTCAGTCTGAGCTACATGGGTCACTGATCTTCCCTTCTGCAGAGAAGCAGGTGGGCTAGGTTGATGCTAGATCTGTTAAGGTAGCATGAAAGGCAGAAATAATTGCAAAAGACATATAGTCTTGACAACCTCACATGGAAGCTGGAAATAATTGAGTTATTAAGGGATGACAAACCAGCACGGTTTACAAAATTAGAAGGCAATTGTTCTCCTTGTGAAATCTTCCTAGTCAAAGGGATAAGTAACCATCACGTAATTAGGCAACTTTAGATCTTTAAAGAGTATTTTGAAAACTGTTGTACCAACATTTATCTGAGGGTTAAAATCAATTAATTTTCCTTTTTATGTTTTGAGTTTTTGGCTTCCCTAAAGGATGAATAATTAGTTTTATATGACGTGGTGAGTCTGGAGAAGTTAGCAGATCTGTCATGTAATTTTACACTAACCTGCTGCAATGTATTCTGAGAGGATGAAGAAAAGAAGTAACGCTTGTTTTATTAAATTATTTTCCTCTTTGGAAGCTTTTCTTATTAAACTTGTTGTGAGAACAAAACTGGGATCTAACTTGATCTGAAATATTTCTTGTTGGTAGATATCTGTTTGGGATGGACTTACAAGGAAAATAGAAGCAAAATGAGAAGATGGGGGTAGGACTGGAAGGGCAGGATCCTTTATTTTTCCCTTTTCTTTTGGCCTGCAGTTTTATTTTTCCCCAAAATCTCCAGTACGCTGTAATCATTTGAGAAATGGCAGGGGATACTAAGGAACAATTTCCTATATTGGATAAAAATTAAAGAAAATACTGAAGTTAAACCATCAAGCCACATTTTTAAAACTTAAAAGTTTTGTTACAGACAAGCCAGTGGCATTGAGTTGTAGGTTATATGTCCTGTTCTGGGGAAAAAAATCTGAAAGAAAAGACGAGTGCTGTCCTTCTTGTGACTGATAGGTTCAGCTCCATTTCTGGTTTTCTTTGCCTAGAAATAGCCACTGAAATGAATAAATCCCCTATGTTCAAAGTATTTCCACAGGTTGTTGTTCACAATTAAAGATCACAATTTTTTTCTAAAGCATATAAGAATTACAAAACTTCTCAGGTTTTGTAGGAAAGGCAAACACATTTGGTTAATTCTTCCCTTCTCCTAGACCTTATACTCCTTGGGAGCTTCATAACTGATGTTCACTTTTCCTTGTGTCAGCTTCCCCTCTTCCCATTTCCCGTTTCAGTAACACTTTCCTAGTCTTTCCCAAAAGAGCTGATGGCAGTGTGTGTTGAGAACTCGCCAGCTGTATCCTGTTCCCTCTGGATGGCTTCCAAAAGCCTAGAAAATCAGAAATAGCGCACCCAACTACACCTAATCTGGCCCTTCAGGTGTCTGATTGCCCAAGGGACACCTCACTCCTCCTCATGGGGGGCTTGATGTTTACCATCAGCTCTACCTGTAACCGTGGCAGGGCCTGCCTCGCCTTCCCCCAGCACCCCAAAGGCAGGGCTCCTGCTGGATGCGCCCCCCAAGCCCTGCCATGTGCCTCAGCACCGTTTCAGAGCCGTAGGTTGTGCTTCTCTACCCACTGTGCCTGGAGCGGATTTTGCATCCTCAGACGAGAACCAGCTCCAGGAGGATGCTGCTGTGTGACTTCACTTCACTTCTTCACTTTACTTTGCTTTTCACTTCACTTATTCACTTTTCACGTTTTCACTTCACTTTTCACTTCACTTTTCATTCACTTTTCACTTCACTTCTTCACTTCACTTCTTCACTTCACTTATTCACTTTTCACGTTTTCACTTCACTTCTCTTTTCACTTGGCTTTTCACTTCACTTCACCCGCCCAGGTCTCGCCACTGCCCCACTCCCCGAAGCCCCCATTCGAACGGGCGCCAGCAACCCGCGCTTGCGCATTGCCCTCCCCGAACAGGACTGTAGAAAGAACTACACTGCCCGGCATGCCCCGCGCGACCCTCTCCCTGCGGTCTCAGGGAGCCGGCCGCTCGCAGGGCATGGCGGGAGCTGTAGTTCTCCGGCGGCGGGTATTGTCTCTCCCCGTTCTCTGTCCGGGAAGCCGCCCGCCGGCCGTGCCGGGTGAGCGCGCTGACTGACGGCTCCTCGCAGCCAGTGGCCGCGGCGCGGGGCGGCGGAGCCCGGCGGCGGTCTCCTCGGTGACCGGGGGGGAAGGTGGCGCCTCCCGGAGCGGCCGGAGTCCTGAGGGGACCGAGGTGAGTGTGGGGGGCCGGGCGGGGCAGCCCCCAGCCCTGCTGCCCGGCTCTTTGGGACCGGGCTGGGGCGGGAGGAGGAGAAAGAGGAGGGGGGGGGGGGGGCGACACAAAAAGGAAACAACAAAAAAAGGAGCCCAGCCACCACCAACATCTTTTCGCTTTCTTAAGTACAACAAATAAACTAATCCTGATTGTAAGTACGCGGCTGTTTATACAGCAGCTTTAGAAAACTTCGTCCTCGGTTGTCACGCAGCCCAGCGAACACTCCGCCGTGTTCCTGACGCTCCGTACCTTGCCTTTGCCGTGAGAGGAGTTTTTGTTAACAAATGTTTTTCAGCCTGCTGTTGCTAATTAAAGTCGATATTTCTTGAATGATCATGCTAGGTGCGCTTAATGACTTTCTGGCAGAGCGGTCGCACAGGAACCATAATGGTATGTTTTGCCAATTGGGGAACGCTGATATGTGATTAAAACACTGTCCCACCCAAGCTCCCGAACAACTGGTAGCTGTCTTCGACAGTTTGTCCTGTTATATTTCTTGTGTAACTTGTCTATAAACACATACCACATTTTAATAGTGAGTGGAATTCAAATTTTACAGCTTCGTTTGGTCTTTGTAGTAGCATCGTTTGTGAAAGTCGGTTTTGCGTTAATGAGTAGAGTAAGATGCTGAGTGAAGAGTGTTGCAGTACTTCAAGACTCATGTGAAGGGTGAGGGAACAGTCTTTCTCCTCTGTGTTTCTACTTTGCAGTTTATCATCTTATGGTCTCGCTATTGAGAAACAAAATGAAGCCAACTAGTTCTCTACCTCTCCAAAAAACCCCACCACTGCCACCAAGAAAGCACGTTAACATGGGTACGGCAGTGCTGAGTCTCACCTCATTTCCAAAGGCTTCTCAAGATGAGCTGGTGGTCAGCAATGTAGTCTTAATTTCCATGTTCTCCTTCATGTAACTGCTTTCACGTGCCCTCTGTAACCGTTAAGGTTGCAGGCTAAGTTAGGAGTATATCTGCCGTTTCTGTTTGCTCTTTTGTTGCTATGAGTGAGCAGGAGCAGGAAGCAAATCACCTCTCTCCCTTGAAAGTAAGCAAATTAGTATTTCCTCTGTAGTAGAGAGCTCAAGAAATGTTATGAAAAGCTAGCATGGATATATAAAAACATTACTTTATCCCTGAGACACTGAATTTCTTTATGTACAGCTCAATGGTAACTGGTATTTTTGGTGTGTTCTACCTCAAAAATAATAGGTTGCAATGGTAGACCAGATTGTACGCTGGTTTTGTTTGACACCTTTGTGACAAAGCTGATGTATATGGGCAAATTATGTCATTACACAGACTTGAACAACTCTTAAGTTGTATGGGTTAGTGTTTCTGTCTGAAATGCGCTTTGAAATATTTTTCAGTTATTAAACTCTATTTGTTCTGTGTCCTGTTACTAAGCTGTGTTGGCACAAATTTTGCTAAGCTTTCTGAAATCAAAGTAGTAATTCTGTTTTCAGTGTTTTTCAAATGATAGCAGCAATTCTATATTTTCAGTGTCTTTGTGACATTTCAATGCACTTACTAAGCTATGTTATTTGCATAAGTTTTAGTTACTTTGTGTTACAAATTATTCAGCTTTTCTTTTGTTGAGTCCTGTTTTCTTATTTAAAATGCATATATCCTCCTGACTGACACTCATTAATGTGTTTTGCTACTGTAAAGACTTTCTTTTTCTTTAAGGCTTACTTTGTCATACTTAGTGGTAGCAGAAAGTCAAAGTAAGCTTGGCCATGTGTCATATCACGGTGTGAGCATTTTTCTGACCAACTGTGTATGATTTAATCACATAACATAGTTATGCTATCAAAGTAATAAAATTCAGTGCCATAACTATTAGAATTACAGCAGCATATTAGTAATAGTCTTGGTAAGATTCAGTATTGTTCTGAAAATCAACAGCCCAATTTTATCTTTGGTCACACGTGACAAGTTACACAGGTTATATTGTTCCCTAACAATTTAGCATTTTAGCAAACATGCAGACATACAAAGCTTTCTATCAGTGCCCTGAGTGCATTACACATTTTGTAATCTCCTACAGTAAAAGAATATTCAGGTGCGGTTGCTTTGAAACCATGGAAGTTTGTGCCAATTTAGTGCCATATCTCTCTAGCTCCAGGTTTCAAGTCTGCAAAGAAACAGAAAGAAAACTTAGGCAATTAGAGGATTTAGTTTTGAAATCAGGCTGTAAGATGCATATATATTTATAACTTGTTTATTAACAGTTTGTAACACAACCATTCTCTCTTGGCATCTCCCTGGTTATGAAAAACATTATTTTTGAAAATTTTCCATTTGCCTGTCATGCCATTGTTGTAGTAAAGCATATTTCAATGCTGAGGGTTCTTGCAGAAGAGCCACATTGGTCCTTTGTTCTCAAGTTTCTTAGATAAATTCTGCGAGCAGTTATTTGTCATGGCTGTAGTAGCTACAAGTAATATTCAATAATATTCAGCTATGGAGGTGAAGAAGTGATAGCTTTTCCAGTGATGTAAACATTTTTTTCTTTTCTTTTTAAGTGTTTGTATGTGCATTTATATATATTATATATGTATTAAGAACTGATTTGACATTAAAAGACTTTTCACTCTTAACATACACACATGAAATTACGCAAATAAATTATAGCTATAAGTCTTCACAGCTCTGGGACCTTGACATTAGAGACAAGTAACGCGGTATACGCAGCCTGCTATTTTGTTTTTATGGTCATCGTAGGTTTTGGAATGACGTTCCCTTATCAGCTGTTAACCCCTTCAATAAATGCTTGATGCGTAAGGGGCAGAGGTTAGGAAGGCAAATAGATAAATTGACTCCGGAATAGAGAATATAGAATGGAGTCCTCACAGCAAGCGCAGAATGGTGAGGCAGGACAGTTCGCTTCTTCCCAAGAGCAGCCTAACTACATTTTCATCAAGTTTTATTTTTTAAAGTCGTATTTAGGATTCTTTTTTATTGATTACAAAGATAGTTAAGATAGTTGGAAGACTTTTTTTTTTTTTTTTTATAGGCTGCTTCAGAATTACAGTACTGATTTTTTTTTTTTTTGTGACTCCTGCTTTTTATTATATTTTTGATCAGATAATTTATAATCTAATACTCTTCTAATTGTTTCCTTTCCTCTTGCAAGCTAGTACCACACTTCTTAGTGCCAGAAATCATGGTGCTTTCTGTTAACCAGTTTAGCAGCACAGTGTTGGGGGGCACCCAAGGGACACATTAGGGTATTTTCCAGACAATGGAGAACAGAAGTTTTCTTTCAAAGATAAATTAAAACGTTTATATATCCATACTCCTAGGTAGCAGGTATTTATTTATCGTTGGGCATTTGTTGTTACAGTCGTTTGCTTTTGTTGTTGTTGAAGAAGTATATCTTGAACAGGTTCACTGATGTTTAATGAGTACCCTCAGAAAGTGCCAGACCTATTAGTAGAGAGCTGAAGGCGCAGCAGTCTCCGAGGTCGTAAGTTTAGCCTCAACAGGAAAAGGCAGACTTTTTCTTGAGACACAAGACTGGATGCAAGTTGACAGGGGTCTTTTGCAGCTATGTGTGAGCCTGGTTAAATGTTTCCAAAGCATTTCTTACGTTATGATTTCCATCTAAAGGTTAAGTGTGAAGTTTCATTACTTTGTAAAGCGAAGTTATTTTCTCAAATTACGGAGGAACTCTAGTTATTGAAACTAGATAATTGCTATATTAAAACAATTTGCAGAAACCATACTACATTACCAATTGCAGCTGCTCCATGAAAGAGACCATGAAATTTGATGTCCCTTTGTTCAAAAAAAAAAATATAGACTAAACCCCCAAAGTAAAGTCAAACTTGCTTAGGGAAGCCTAAAACAATGGAACTTATCTGGGTAATTTGGACAAGACATCTAAAAACTTCAGTGTCAATACCAAAATATAATGAAATCTACTTTTTCTTACTGTTCCTATAAAGCTGCTTTATCTTAATTATAAAGCCATGAATCTTCTGCAGACTAGGTTAATACTGGCAGCATTTGGAGTTCCTTCTTTTTTCTTCTTTTTTGGGAAGTTTTTATCTAAACTAAAACATGTGGATGTTGGAATGACTGAAATGCAATTTTTATAGTGTTTGCTTTCTGAGAAGTTATTTTTGAGTAAATTTATTGATTAGTATAAGAGTAAATCTGATTTCAGTTCCCTTTGGTCTCTACATGATTGAATGCCTGTTTATTGTTATATATGCAAATGAAATACACGTGCAAACGATGAAGTCTGAGACACTTTAAGTTGCCTTTATAATCAGCCAGGCAGCCCTAGGGGTAATTTATCTAACCTGTTTTGGATGGATGCATTAGGTATTCGTTTCTGTACCTTGAATATATAGGAGGGGTGAGCTGTAGCTCAGTAGATATTACCTAAATTTAAGATGCCTGGGAAAGGGCAGATGAGCTTCATCCAGGATTTTCAATGTGCTCTAACGTGGTGGTATCCCAGTGGTGCAGTGAGCCAGAAGTTAACTGAATAGTAGATAAAACGGTGGAGCCTTGGGGAACACATAGCATGACACAGTATAAGAATGCTGGGCTGTACATCCGAAGACTTGGATCCTGTTCTTAGTTTTGCCATAAAATTACTTTGTCATTTTGGACAACCATTTTATTTGCATTTGCTACTGCTTTGTCATTAATAAAATGATGACTGTTCTTTCAAACTGTTTTGGGTGCTGTATTAATCCTCTTGCAATGGTTTTTGGTAGAATTCACTAGCGATGTTTCTGAGTAGTGAAGGGAATCCTGGGTGCTAAAAAAACTGAAATATGATTGAGAATTAAAATGTCTTTTTCTTTCTTTCTTTAGAACTTCATCAGATGAAGGAGTGATACTGTGAAACATGACAAAATCCCGGACTATTTAAAAGTTTTCCTGTCTCAGGAAAAAAAACAAACAACATGTATAGACCAGGGGAGACAGTCAAACGTCGACTCAATATGCATGCCCCTCCTCGAATAAGGAGTGTGGAAGTTGCTAGAGGGAGAGCAGGCTATGGGTTTACCCTTTCTGGACAAGCTCCTTGTGTTCTTAGTTGTGTTATGAAAGGAAGTCCTGCTGATTATGTTGGACTTAAAGCAGGAGATCAGATATTTGCTGTTAATGAAATTAATGTGAAAAAGGCCTCTCATGAAGATGTAGTGAAACTTATTGGGAAGTGTTCTGGAGTCCTCCACATGGTCATTGCTGAAGGGATTAGTCATATAGATTCATGTTCAAGCGATGAAGAAGTTGGCTTTTATGATGGAAAGGGGTGGCTGAAGCCTAAACCTGACTCTAAAGCTCTAGGCATAAACAGAGCAGAGAAAGTTGTTGAAGAAATGCAGTCTGGTGGCATTTTCAACATGATCTTTGAGAATCCTAGTCTTTGTGCTGGTAACTCAGATAATTCCACACCAAAACAAAGATCGTTTTCAGATTCTGCTGCTATTAAATATGAAACTGGAAATGAAAGTGTAAGCAATCCAAACCTACTGTCAAAGGAAGAAATGTCCAAGGTCACGAATGATGATTCGGTTTTTAGAATTGGACTGGAGAGTGCAGAAGACTTTGGACTAGATGCAAGCATTTTAAATGTTGCTATGATTGTAGGCTACCTAGGCTCAATCGAACTTCCTTCAACAACCTCAAATTTGGAAAATGAGAGTTTGCAGGCTATTCGTGGGTGCATGAGACGTCTACGGGCGGAACAAAAAATCCATTCGTTAGTGATGATGAAGATAATGCACGATTGTATTCAGCTTTGCAGTGACAAATCAGGTGTGGTGGCAGAATACCCTGCGGAGAAACTGGCATTCAGCGCTGTTTGCCCCGACGATAGAAGATTCTTTGGATTAGTTACAATGCAGACAAATGATGATGCGAGCTTGGCTCAGGAAGATGAAGGGGTTCTGAGGACATCTTGCCACGTGTTTATGGTGGATCCAGACTTATTTCATCATAAAATTCACCAGGGCATAGCAAGACGTTTTGGACTGGAATGTACAGCAGATCCAGACACAAATGGCTGTCTGGAGTTTCCAACATCATCTCTACCTGTTCTTCAGTTTATTTCTGTCCTGTACAGGGATATGGGGGAATTGATTGAGGGAATGCGTGCAAGGGCTTTTCTTGATGGTGATGCAGATGCTCATCAGAATAACAGCACAAGCAGTAACAGTGATAGTGGAATTGGGAATTTCAATCAAGAAGAAAAGAATAACAGAGTTCTTGTGGTTGATTTGGGGAGCAATCCAAGTAAACATATTCCCAACAGTATATGGGAAAATGCGGTAGGAAGGGGACAAAATCAGTCTGCTTCCCATTGGAATGGCTTCTGTCATGAACAAGAAGGAAACATTCCTTTAGAAGTAATTCAGAATGATAAGTCTCAAAATTTAAACAAGCACTTATGTCCTTCTGCCCGTATCGAAGTTCCACTGGTTTCCTCCCGAAATTCAGTGCCCCCATCAAAGAAAAGCACTGCAGGCGTGGGCAATCAGAGATGGTTGCCCGTGCATGTTTTACAAGAGTGGCAGCACGGAAATGCTAGCGACCAGGAGTCTTACACTGATTCTACAGACGGCTGGTCAAGTGTTAACTGCGGGACTCTCCCCCCTCCAATGAGTAAGATTCCAGCTGACAGATACAGAGTCGATGGCAGCTTTGGTCAGCCACAGTTAAAATCTCATAAAAACGAATGGTCCAAGAAGATGTTTTGCATGCAAAACAAATTTGGCCCTCCGCACAGTATTAGGAAGTCTAAAGAAGATAAAAAGGTAAGAAAATGTTTGTACTGGTTCCTAAAAACCCCCAAACCACTCCAACCCTGTGGTATTTTAACTCCATGATATCTCCGTACTGAAACTTAAATTTATATTATTACCATTTACAGCATTTCAGATGAAGAAAATAATATGTCTCCCTCTCCTTTTTAGAGGCTTTGTATATTCCTGTTTAATTGAGTGCAGCTCTGGAATCGTACTTCTTCTGGAAGTGTTGTCTATTAGAGCTTTCTCACATTTCTTCTTGTCTTTTCATTGTTTCCAAATGTTGTTGTGGCATTGCAATAAAAGGAGACATGACATTCTAGCAACTGCAGTTCCTTCTGACCTCCAGCAGCAAAAGAATGGAAACAGTCTGGATCTTCAGTCTGATTCCTTCTTTTTTTTTAGAAGGCTGGCTTGCCACCGTCTTTATGTTAGTGATACGTATTTTTATAGATCTGCAGTCTAATCATTAGTTGCTATAAACTTTTAGCAAATTAAGGTAACTTTAATGTCATGAAAATTCACTCTAGCAAACCTCTCAGTAGAAGCTGTGTTAAACCTATATTAAAGGTTAGTTGTTAATAGTTTTAGTGTCCATTATTAGGTCACAAATCTAACACACTGCCAGTAAACTGTAGTTCAAATTTTATTCCAGCTTACTGCTCTGTCTACTTGTTTTGACTACTGTTGGGCTTCTGTAAACCAAAGCAAGAAGACTTAAAATAATAATAGTAAAAAAAATGTGTGGAAGGGATATCCAGTATAATTACGCATTGTTCCCTTTGTCACATACACGTTTTCCTGTTAAGGGAGCTAATCTCATGGGAGTCTGCTGTTGATAACTGGGATTCTGGTAAAGTGGAGGTCATCAGTGCCACATTGAAAGAATTAATGGCAAAGAGTTGTGTTTGAAACATTTGCTGACTCCAGGGAAAGACAGAACCTCACTCTCCAAATTAGTTTTGAAGAATTATTGTTCTTTCATCAGCTTATATAATTGATTCAAGTCTCCATCATGTTACCCTAATCTATTTTTGGAAAAAAGGAAAATTTTCACCTGATGAAAAATATCCAACTGTTGCTCTCTATGTAAAGTGAGTGACGGTAGGGATTCATTAGTTGTTTCAAACTGTTAGAGACAAAATCTTTGCGTTGCTGTGACGCTTGGGCATATTTTTTTGGAGGGGGCAGAACACAGAATTTTAGAACATTTTGGTTTTGGTGTCAAAGAGATTCATTTTTATTGCTTTGCATTCATGGTGAAGCCAACAACTTTCACAAACATTCTGAAAATGATAAGAAAATCTAGTGTGCGTTTTCATGTATTGAAGTATTTTTAAGATAAACTGACTGCAACCCAGTGTTTTCCAGACCTGCAGTAACATATTGAATAGCAAATGATTTTAAACACAAGGTGTTTCACGCTTTTCAAAACAAACAAACAAACAAAAAAATCACCAAACAAATAGAAGTAATCCAAACAGAAATGCTTCATTTGTAAGCAGCACCCACCCAAACCACCTAGCATCAAATTGTATTTGCTGCCCTGTAGACCACATACTTTACAGTCTTCTTGCCAAGAGGTTTGCTGATGGGCCAAGGAAAAGGCCCCTCTAAATGTAGTCCCTGCTCTGGGTGAGTTGTGGATGTTGGTCACAAGAGCTCTTTGGGAACTGGAGAGCTTCAGCTGCAGGTGCTGCATCAGCTGCCACAGGGTGCTGGAGAAACTCCTTGAGGGTCTCTGCAACAATTTGTGTCTGCCATGGTGTCTGTGGTTGTAATATGGATGGGATTTATTTGAGAATTAAAACTCACAAATTTATTTTAAAAATTCTTGAAACATGTTCTGGAAGTCAAGAATATATTAATGAGAATCACGTTGAAAATTTTACACTTTAAAGGGAAAGATGTTCTCTATGTGGGTGAACAGAAATAATAAATCACCTACTGTATCACTCAGACCAGCATATACCAGAATATATGTTCCAACATAAAATATTTTGATTACTCTTCCCTTTAAAGTGCATTTTCTAGTAAAATAAGTATTCTATTCTTTGATTAACAATAAATTTGTTTGCAAAAGAGACATTTAAAATGTTCCTACGTGGCTTTAGCCTTTAGTCTCCATATTGAGGCAACAGAACCTCTTCTGCATTTTAATTTTTCATTGGTATTATTGAAGGCTATTGAAACAGATGAGGAATACTCATGAAAGTCTTGAAATCATTTGCAAGCATGAGTTGCAAACACTTAGTGTTATTCAGAATAATTCACAGAGATGGAGTAGGACTGTGTTCTCACCTTAATGAAAATAGTCAGGGAATGCCATGTTACTGATCACCATACCAATGTGCTTTTGTAGCTACTGCAGAAATAGGGAAGGTCTCGGTTTTGTATGCTAGAGCACAAATTTGCTTTCATAATAGCATGATACCCAGAAATTCAGACTTTTCTTTTGGCTTTCTGTGGAAAGAAGGGGTATGTCTCTTCCAAAACATTTTTCAAATGGATGAGATACAGTATTCTAGAAAATTATACATCCTCAGCTCCCTGTGACCTTTTTTAGGGATAAGGACTGATTTTACATAGCCTGCTCGGACACATTCCAGTTATGGAATCATAGAAACATAGAATGGTTTGCGTTGGAAGGGACCTTAGAGACAATCTAGTTCCAGCCCCCTGCCATGGGCAGTGATGCAGCCCACTAGAATGAAGTATATGAAGTGGCCACTTGGGATTCTGTTCATGTTTTTATAACCTAGTGGCTGAATCTAATCTGAATCTAATGTTTAATTTGTCAGAGCAGCCTTTAAATTGCTTTTTAATTGGGTGTTCTTTTTTTCCTTTTACATTAGTATTGAAGGATAATATATTCTACTACAAGTGGGAATGTGCAGAAACCACTAGAAGGAGAAAAGGTAACCAAGGCTAGAATTTTTTGACCTGGACTCTGCACATCCATATTGCACACTGTTTTCCTCGGAGCTTTCATTGCATACTCTCGTTACACACTGGGGAAAGGACACAAGACCCTAGATGCAATTTGGATCCATCAGAACTGCTGTGCAGCTAAACAACAGTGATCAGAGCATGCCGTACAGCAAAATAAGCTGTACTGTACAATGCCAGTTGGGAAAAAGAAGGGCATAAACTCTTTTATAGCTACACCTATAAAATATTTGCAAATTGTATAAAGCACAAGCGTAGATGTGAGAAAGCTCTATACAACTACTTGAGGTTATACTTGCAGAACTGGATGTGGGAAGTTTATCGTATGGGTAGGAATGTATATGATGTTTGACTTCGTTGTTGCAGGGACATAGATGAGTTTTCTCAGCTTTGTTTTCCCTTTAGTGTTGTAGTCCCTTAATGATGATTTTTTTTCAGCTACTGAATTAGAATCGAATTTAATTTTGTGATAATTTGCAAAAACAGAAGTTTTTTTAACATTAATATTCATTATATGGCTATGCAGCATTTTAAAGTTCAATATAAGTACAAATAGGAGAAAAAAATAAAATTGCCTAGTTTGATTAAATATCACTAGATAGCATGGCTTTTGTTGTTCTTGTTTTTTCTTTTGATTTATAATATTATTATAAAGATTTTATCCTTAAATTATTGAATATATATACTCTTATAATGGCTGTATTTATTAATTTTTCTAATCCCTATTTTTTAAAATGGTTGTCATACATGGAAGAGGAGATTTGTGAGTTCATCTGGGAAATCTCAGTTCTATTCCACCTCTTCTGATTTAATTTCCTTTGGTATCTTTGCTCCCATGCACCTCTACAATCGTTTCCTGCACTGAACTTCATGTTTCCCGTGTTCCTTCAAATTTTCACATGAGCAGATTTCTACGGAAGCATCCTGTGAGACTTCTGGGGACTAATTGACTCCTGTAGGCTTTTAGAAGCCTCTTAATCTAAAACAAGTAGCGGGAGGCTTTGAATCTCAGCATGACTAAGGAAGATTTCTGGTAGGGAGAAGAGCCTGAATTACTGTAAGACTGATACTGGGTAGGGGCATGTGGTTTAATGAGGTCTCCAAGAGTAGCAGATGAAGACTCTCATTATGGTTTCAGTGGGAATGGAATAATTCCTGCTCTCCTCTTTGTTACTCCTTTTGCAGCGTGCTGCTTCCGTTGCTATTGCCTTGTTGTTTCCACCTTCAGCATTCCACCTACTGATCCTTCTGCGTAGTTTTGGGTTACACAAAAGAGAAGCGCCATAAGAAGTATGAAAACATCAGGGGATGTTAGGATTGGCAAGGGACTTAAGGAATTGCTGAACAGGGAAACATGCTGTCCCCTCTAGACTAAATTAATCTAATGCATTTGATTTTGTTCAACTCTCACTCTCTGATTCCAGGCTAGGGCCTGGCCAAAAATATGTCTAGCTGTTACTGTTTTAAATTAAATTTTACTGGGAAAGTACTTTTTTTTTTTTTTTTTTTTTAGTGGAAAGCCTCATAACAGTCAGTTTAGACTTTGAGTTTTCTCTCTGTGAGGACAGAGACCTAGGCAGTGACCTCTCACAAGTTTGTTTTAATATTGTGGAGGCAAACATAACATTTGAGAGCACAAGTGGTTTTGCAACCAGAGCTTAATAACTGCTATTTGGGTCCTAAGTCTATTCCAAGTGAATGTGACAGATCTATTAAAAAGGCTTTTAAAATTTTGAATATTGCTTTTTAGAAACCCTTTTCTGCTTCACATTCCTTGTAAGACTTCTACCTTGAGGATGCTACAGTTTGTGCTTGTAAGGAGTATGAATTTATGAATTAATAGTATTTGTGGATCTTAGAGGAAGGAAAGATAGATAAATTCGTTGTCTGAGACTCACTGAACAATGGTATTACACTTATGTTTAACCCCCAAAATGTATCAAATGCTTCATAATGGAATTTACTTCATGACTTAAGTTACTGAGAATATTGTAAGAACTTAGGTAGCAATACCTGTCCTGGAGTTCACTAATACATCTTTGCTTGCTAGTATATTTTCTAGATTAGCTTTTACTGTTACTCTGTTTTGATCAGAAATTTATCTGTACTTTAGAACTTCTCTTTGTTTTCAAAGCAAGTAAAATTTAAAAAGATACTCTATTCAAGTTAAGAATAGAATGTTTATATTTTTGGATTACTTTTTAAAAAAAATTGCTTCAAGTCCAAGAACTGCAGTTTTTAATGTTGGTAACTGGGTGGTGAGCTAAGTGAGAGGCAGATATTTGAGAGGCAAAGACAATGTTGGCAAAGCTATGTGGTTCCCATATTTTTTTTGTTGTTGTTGTATAATTACTTGTGGTTTTTTTCCCTTTCCTCTACAGTTCTGTTTGCTCTCTCACTTAAATTGTTCCACCCCAGCTGTTTATAAAGCAGCATTAATGGCAGATGGATTGCTATTCTTATGAAGTACAATTTAATGTAAACCTTTGGAATTTGATCTGATTTGAAATACACATTATATACCTTAAAACACAGCTGAAATCCCAAATACCAAGCTAGATCTGAAAATGTGCTGATGTGAATTATCTGCTCAGAGGTATTCATGTACAGTAGGACCTCTGATAGTGTGTGCTGTTCAAAAATGAAAACCAAATATTTAGAAATTTCCTGCAGCTTTGCATTTGTATTGTAATCTTTTAAAATAATGATTTTAAAAAAATGGCCAACTCTAAGATCTTCCAAATGTATAAAAATCTAAAATAATGCTAGGTGCTTTTATCTGAAAGGGAAGTCAAATAAAATCTGAAGAATAAGTGTCTTCAGAGCAACATTGACTTTGTAGAAATCTCATTTCAATTTAAGGGGAGAAGGTATTTAAAGGTTTCTGAATTTGAGTTGTGAAGCCACAAGGAAAGACGGCATCTTAAGAAACAAAGAGAAATAAGAGAATAGTGTGGAGGAAAATAATTAGCACAGAATGAATTGAAGATTATTTAAAAATGGCTTTAAGTTTTTAGCATAAAAGCTTTAATATAGAGTTTATAGAATTAGTCTATAGGCTAAGTGCTGTTACCTTCAAAAAAACAGAAACCCAACCCATTGTGTTTATTATGTAGAATAAAGGTCTTTAATTAACAGAAATAAAAAAAGGAATCTTTAAAACCCGCCTGAAGTGTTTAAGTAAAAACATGAAGAAATGAAGCTTAAAGAGAAAGGCTTGAAAATGCATTCCATCATTAAAATGGCAATTAAGACAATAAATTTGCAAAGAGAGTATCAGAGAAGGATATTTTGCATCATCAAACCAAATTCTGGCTCTTTAAGGTAGTTGTGTTGTCATTCCTCCCATACACTTAGCAGATATACCTTTGAAAAAAATGTGTTTGCACCCTGACTTCTGCAGGAAAATTATTCCAGGACATCACTATTATGATGGTAGAAACTTTGGTTTATCTTCCAGTCCTAAGTCTTGCATAGAAGGTATATTCTCTTTGAGCTTTCATGTTGTTTGATGGGGAATGCTAAATCTCTCAGTATTCTGGGAAGTAAAGTTTCATTCTCCTGGTAATTTCAGTAGCCCTTTTCAGAAACTATTCAAATTTAAATTCTTTCTGGGAGATAGGTGACTAAAATTTCACACCAATTTCCTGGTAAGGATTTCATGTAGTTGTAGTGTACATTTTCCAATCTCTATTGTAAATACCTCATATAATACCTCTTCATATCATTTACTTTTTTCATAGCCATATGGCACTAGTGGTTAATATTTATTTTGTAAGAACAAATGAGTAAAAACATCCATATCTATCAGATGAGGTATCCAATACTGAGGTCAATATCCTATTTTGGATGCTAGCCAGGAGCAGCAGCTTAGAAAAACACAGAAAATGTATCCTAATTTTCAGCAATGTGATTTAGAGGCTTTCCTCAGGTGGAGACTGAATCCACATCATTGTGTTTAATAACCTTTGTAAGCCTTTTTTCTTGAATTTGTTGTTCCTTAAACTCAAGTGTACCTTTGGCATTCCTGATATATTTCACCTGACATATTTCACAGTTTAATAGAATGGAAAGAAGACAGTACATAGTTGTCTTTTCCTATACGATTTCATTTCTCACCTTCTAATATTTGTCATGAGAAATACTGAACAATCTAATTCCCTATTTATTTATTTATCCCATGTCATTTAATTTTCTTTTAAATCTCACCCCCGAATCATGAATTTTTGAGGTGGAAGTTAGCCTAGTCTCTTCCCATACAAAAGTTTTTACAGAATTGTAATCTTCATCCCTTACTCCTACGGTATTGTTTTTGAGATCAGTTAACCGGAACTATAAGCAATTTTGAAAATGTGTTGGTAGGTAGTGCATTCATAAAGCTAATTTATTGTTTTCTTTTCATTTTCTGATGATTCCTTTTGGTTGATGATTGCCTTTCTGATGATTGCCTCTCTGATGATTGCCTTTTTGGTTGTTACTGAGCACTGAGCCATAGTTCCTTAATGTTCCTAGCTAATGTTTATGATAATTTCAAACCAGTTATTCTGTATCTCCTTGATTTTTTTTTTTTAATGTTTTGCCTTGATATCCTCAGGTCTTTCTGTTTCTCCTCAGTTTCCAACTGATAGGCATCTAGCTCGTACAATAAACTAATACCTGGTTATGCTGAAAAAATGATCTCCATCTGCTTTGGTATCATCAATATGTGTTTTTGAAAAGAAATTAGGGATAGCACCACAATTTGGATGGTCGGTATTCTGTGCCTGGTATCCTCAGTAATGAGATAAGCAACAGATTTTATTTACTTGGCACTCTGGGGTGACAGGACATCCTCTCTTCTGCGTCTTCCCAAAGCACGTAGAATTATTATATGAGATTTTACCTGGTTGTTGGTTATAGTATGGGCCCAACTGCCATCAAAGATGCTGCTGTAATGGTTAGAGGGTAGTGAAATGTGTCCTTATTAAAGAGTTAAGATTAAATGTGATCAAATCCATGGACCAGTAATGGTGATTAATACTGTTTTTATCTTTTGTCACACTGCTGCCCCTACTCCCCACACCCCCCAAAGAAAAAAAAAAAACAACCCCAAAGGCAGAATTGTAGTGTCATTAAAGCTTGTGGAAAGCTGTCTGTAATGTTTGAAGGATGCTATGCCTCTTTTAATTAGCCTGTCACCATCTAATTTGATTTTAAGAGGTGATGTCAATCCATAATGGTGGCAGCAGTGCACCCTGAAGGGTGTTAATTCTTTCTTCTCCCCCCCCCCCCCCCCCCATCATACGGAGCCTTTTCTCTCACCATGCCCACCTATACCCTGGGGCTTTCTGAATCTCTATCTGTTATGGTCCAGGGGACTGGACCACAGCAAGCTCTCTTATTTCCCTCCCAGATTCCTTTATACCCTTGAGGGTATGAGAGATCCAAACCCAACATACCTTATTTTTTAATGCATCCTGTTCTGAGGCCACACAGACTCTCTCTTTATAAGTCATGCGACTCAGCACTGTCACTTTTTAGGCAGAGGAACATTTGATGCCAGCTGATAGAAGGAGGGTTGAAGGAAGGTCATGGCCTACAGTCTTGCCTGTTTTGCCTCGCTGTAGTGCAGGGGCACTCAACTACCAGGACACCCAATCAGGAGAATGGGAGGTTATGGATGATAGTGGACATCAGAGAAAGATTAAGAATCATACAATCACAGAATATCCCTTGTTGGAAGGGACCCATAAGGATCATCAAGTCCAACTCCTGGGTCCCCAAAGGACCACCCAAAAATTCAACCACACGTCTGAGAGCATTGTCCAAATGCTATTAAACTCTGGCAGGCTCAGGGCCTTGACCGCTGCCCCGGGGAGCCTGTCCCAGTGCCCAACCACCTCTGGGTGCAGAACCTTTCCCTAACCCCCAGCCTGACCCTCCCCTGTCCCAGCTCCATGCCGTTCCCTCGGGTCCTGTCGCTGTCCCCAGAGAGCAGAGCTCAGCGCCTGCCCCTCCGCTCCCCTCGTGAGGGAGCTGCAGGCCGCCATGAGGCCTCCCCTTGGCCTGCTCTGCTCTGGGCTGAACAAACCAAGGGACCTCAGCTGCTCTTCATACATTCTCCCCTTCAAACCCTTCACTATCTTTGTAGCCCTCCTTTCGATGCTCTCTGATAGTTTTATGTCCTTCTTAAACTGTGGCGCTCAAAACTGTATGCAGTATGCAGCTGCGGCAGAGCAGGGTTTGAGACTAATATTGATAGCAGAATAGTATTTGTATCTGCTTCTTTGTTCTTCCTTCCCCAGGACTTCCAGGATTATTTAATAGTTTTGCATTACACACTCTGACTTTGACCTTGTAGTACATTGACTACAAGGGATTACTGTGGCATCTGTGTTTCCCATAACTTTTCTTCTCCTGAAATCTTAAAACTGCATGGTTTTGTAAAGATGAACTCCTGCTTCGGCCTGACCCTTCTGCTGTTTAATATCCGAGAGTAAATTTGTCATGTTTTGAATATCCACAGAAGTTTCAAATTTTATGAACTCTGTGCATCTGGGTTCTGCACTAAAATGCTTATTATGCACTTTACTATACAAAGTCAAAGAGTCAAATCTAAAAGCAGGGAGTGTTTTTAAAAGCTTAAATAGCTGGAAACAAGAGTTGGACAGTTTCAAATTAGATGATTTTATAGTGACAATAATTAAGGTTTGTTACACACAGAATGTAGTAAATTCTGTATCAGTTGAACTCCCTAAATGGGGGCCTTTCTAATGGTAGTATTCCTTTTTCTTTCACCATAAAATCTGTGAAAATCAGCATCCTCATTTTGTTATGTAATTTTCAGAGGTGTTTTATCAGAAATAAATACTGCAATTGACACTTGTGCAGGTGCTCATAGACAGACTTTTTATTAAAAGAACCTAATTGATTGGGCTTTTTAGGAGACATTAGGAGACAAGAACCTAATTGATTGGGCTTTTTAGGGCTTATGTGGGGAATTGATTCTCTTGAGCAGGGTGGCCAGTTGCCACCCGGTCAGAAGGAGAAAACAATTTTGATCAAAGCGATTACATATCAGTGACTTCTTTTTATTTTTTATTTTATTTATTTATTTAGAGCTCTTAAAACTTTGTTCATGACTTGCAAGGACCTTTTTTTTCCCCTCAAACATTTTTAAAAAATGATTTCACTCTTTTGTTTTTTTCGCCTTTGAAATTATCTTTCATTGTGGAACAGTTTTGAAAGTGTTTGAAAACCTCCCTCTATAAATTTAGATGATCAGGCTTGGTAGAGTAGCAGATTTTTAACGTTTTAGATTAGCTCCCCTTTTTACAGCTTACCCCTCTCTCTCTTCCTGCTCTTCCACACAGCATCCAAACTCTCTGGCCGATGAGATTCATCCCATTTAGTTTCCCCTCGAGATCACAAACTGTAATGTGTTGTCCTTTAAATGATTAAATTGGCAAGATCTTGTGAAGCTGGCATTAGCCTTCACAGTTTTTCTTTCTCCCTTTTTCCCTTTCTGGATTCCTGCTCCCAGCTCCCTGTGTTGTTGCCTAGGAGCCTTGAATACCCAACAAAACTCTCCCACTTGCTTAGCCTCTTGTACTCCAAGAGCTGCTGATGTCCTCTCCTTGCTACCTCCTTTCCACTCCTCCTAGCTTTTAAATGGGTATCAGAGGAGAAAATTCTCTTTTTTTTTTTTTTTTTTTAATTTTTTTAAATTTATATTGAGGTATTGGATGAGAGAGCAGTATATATTTAACTGTAGAGAGACACAATGACCATGCAGTGCAAAAAGG
The DNA here is from genome assembly GCF_011077185.1 of Oxyura jamaicensis. Taxonomy (NCBI): domain Eukaryota; kingdom Metazoa; phylum Chordata; class Aves; order Anseriformes; family Anatidae; genus Oxyura; species Oxyura jamaicensis. Next base: position 86,678,346 of record NC_048896.1, on the reverse strand, counting down.
GAAATTTCAAGTTGTTTTGTGTGACAGTTTGTTAAAAACTTGTAATATTTGCTAGACTATGAAAAGGGTGTGGTACAGCTCGTTCTGGAGCCGGGAATTTCGTTAAGTTAATTGAAGATGTTTTCTAAAGGTGTTTGGTTTCTTTGGGTTCTGAATAATTGATAAGGTTTCATCAACTTGCAACTGTGCCCTCCTGCTCCAGGCTAGAGTATCACATTGAGGACCGCAGTTTCACATTGCATTTCGTCAGTACTGCCAGCATGAAGAGGTTCTCAATCCAGCAGTGGCAGTGTCCAGCTTCAGCTGTGTTGACATGGCTGCAGATCGATCTGAGTTACGTACAGGATAGCTTTATGCTTCCAGTTTTTTGTTAGCAGAGATGAGGGGACAGCCTGCTGCAGCCTGGCAGGAGTGGTCGGAGTCCTTAAAACAGCACAGCTGTTAAAAAAAAAAAAAAAAAAAAAAAAAAAAAAAAAGGTTGTATGTGCCTAACTTGTTTATGTTAAGTTTCCTTCTAAGAGCACATCCATTTTCTTTCTTAATTTTTAAAGAGCTAGATTTTTGCAAGTCACCTTGGATTGGATCATTCTTGCTCTTTCTGCCCCTCCATTTGCAGTCTGGTGTGACTCCTGTGCTTCTCAGCTCCCTCTCTTTTGTTCACACATCAAGTGCAATGTTTTCCACTCTCGTATTTGTCCTTCTTTTGTACACATTTTTTTGTTATCAGAGAGATTGTTCTCACCTTGGACACATTCACAGACTGCTGCTGTATCAATTCTCTGCTGGTGAATTTTGTTTTTAATACCTTGTTTGTAAAGTAGATAGGACATAACTCATCCACAAGGCGAAGTAGACATGTTAATAATGTATATATATATTTGGAGGGGAAGAAAGTCTACAGTTTGGTCAGATGGATAGTTACCTCATGTAAATATATTTGCACTTACCGTTTCCTGTTAGCCTAAGGAAAAAAGGGAGATCTAGTTATATATTAAAAAAAGATTATGCAAACCCATTCGTTGTCCTTTTTTTTTTTTTTTCTCTTCTGATTATGCATTTGACTTGTATTTCTGTCTGTGCTAGATTGTAACTTGTATTTTGCTACAAGAATAGGAAAAGGAATGGATTTTTTTAGAGTATCGCTGTGTCAATTCCTTTAATACATTGTTGTTTTTCCTCTTTATCTGTGGAATCCTAATAGGGCGAAGGCTTGTGGAGATATGTTCTATTGTACTTTGACCATGATAGAGAGTAGCAGCAGGTGTGTAAGTATCTGTATTGTGAAATGCAGAGGATGTATTGCTGTAGCACATGCTTTTCACTAACCAATTGGTTTTCACAAATTTTTGTGCTTTTCTGTTTGTTTCTGGATTCCTAAAATGAAGCCAATTCATAAATCATCAGATGGACTAGAGTTTCTAATATTGTTCTGTAATAGGGTTTGTTTAGATTGACTTGAATATCTAGATATTCTGAGAGCTCTGTTTTATAGATTCAGCAGCACTGTTTCAGGAAGAGGATCTTTAAGATATAGGAAATAGTTCTAGGACAGGTAGGCAATCTATATTAAAAAAAAAAAAAAAAAAACAAAGCCACTGTTCATGTAGCAAATTTCAGTGTTTTAGCTGGGCAGCTAATGGTGAACGAGACAGTATTTTGTTGGTCATATAATGTACTATTTTGAGTGTTTTAAGATCCATTTAGTAATTTAAAAAAATATTAATAGTGTAAGATTTTTAGAACTATGATAATTTTGTTATGACTAATAGACTGCAAAATTTACATTAATATCAGTCATGGCACTAGCAATCTCTATTTGATTAAACACTGTGGATTTCTGTAGCCATGCTGGCTAATACAATCTAGTTGCAATGCCTGTTCCCTTTTCAAGTCATGGATGTTTTTATTTCCAACTCTTCAGAGTCCCGTGAAACACACTTGCCAAAATGTTGCTGTTGCCTGCTTAAGTTATGGTGGTGTGTGTGTGTGTGTGTGTGTGTGTGTGTGTGTGTATATATGCAAGGCAATTTTAAAATATTGCATTGTTTTGACCTGAAGAAAGAAGTATACCTTCATAATATGAGTATCTGGAAAGGAGTCAAGAAAGGGTGAAAAGGAAGACTTCTGAACACCCTCGGTAGGAAATTAAATACTCTGTGAAATATAGCCATTTTTTGTTTGTTTTAAAGCAATGTTGTTCTTAATTTCCTGGATTATTAATTTGGATTTTTGCTAGAAAGATTTTTGTCAGCTGAAACATTTTTCTAATTGCAGTTGTTACCCAAATGGATTGAGGAAATTGTTAGCTTAGTGAATTTTTATATGTCATAATTATTTCTTACAGCCTGTGTTGTTCTCAAGGTCTTTTTTTTCCTGCTCTTACCTTTACCATTCCATCCAGCGCTCAGTAGTGAGCTTTGTATAACAACGTCAAAAACCATAAAGAAAATGTTTGATAGGGTATTAATTTCCTGTTCTCTCTTCTACTACTACACAGTTTTCAAATGTTTTTATCCACTCTCCCTCTTTCCCTTTGTTATTTTTCTGACCACAACTAGGTAAGCTGCATTTCCTTCTAAAATGGGGCATCTGGTGAGAATTAATGTTATCTAGAATCTGCTTCTCAGTGGAATATAATTAGCTTTGTCTTCAGGCGGTTTGCTCCTCTTCCTCCAATTTGTAATGTCACTGCTTTCTAAATTTTTTTCTTTCTGTGTTTGCTGTTTGACAGTCCTAGAATTGTACATGGCAATCTCTCTGCTTTTTAAAGATATACTAGATAGTTAATGTACATTTTATGTACTTTTTGGGCCGAATTAGAAGAAAAGTGAAATGTATTCGTTATTCAAAATAGATATGACTACTATATATATATATATATATATATATATATATATACATTTTCTTTGTTTCCTTTCACGATTTTTTTAATGAAAGATGAAGCCCTCTGGGTGTTGCATCTTGTTTTGGGAAATACTTGAGAGACAATTAAGCAGAATCCGTACTATGTAGCTGTTTCAAAATAGTTGTATTAGTTTCAAAATAGTTGTATTCCCATTAATGGTGGCATTCATTTCACTAGCTTTAGAATTTGCTGAGCTGTTCGTAGTCTGATTGATTTATTGCTAATTTACAGATTAAAAAATAAAGAATTCCAAAACAAGTCTGGTCATACATGACTAGTGATGAAGCCTGGAAGATGAATGCGTGTGTTTGTGCTCATTTAACAGGAACATACTGATATAGGAGCAGCCATGTTAGTGCTTTGATGTGCTGGGCAGTAATAGGAACGGATACTGCTGAATTTAGTCAGGGGCTGATGTGGCTCTCGCTGGTTGACACAGATTACTGCATTAGGTGCAGGCTTTCTTTTATTCTGGACATGAAGGACTGCGGCTGACGAGAGCCAAGCGCAAACTGCTTCAGTGATACCTGCCTGGAGGAACAGATGATTTCAAGAGCTGCTCAGAAAGTTAGGAACTGTACTCGTTCCAGTGGGTGCTATCTGTGACAATTTACAGATAGCAACTTTCTTGTCTTCACATTTAGTTGACTGTGTTAGCAAAAGCCATCTTAGCTTTTTTTATACTGCAATTCTAAATGTTCTCTTAAAAACCTCAGAAGCTAATCTCCAGTTGCCAGATTTCCAGCTTTCCTTGGCTGAAGCTGCCCCATTTTTTTCTTACCCAATAAAAAAAAATCTTACTAAATCAAAAGATGGGAGGGAAAGAGATTTCCTATAAAAATGGATCACTTCTAATACCAAATGAAGAAGCCGGAGTCTCGGCTTGTTGCAATGATGAACCTTGCTACATACTTTGGATCCAGATTCCTGTATACTGTGTTATGTCTTGACATTTCCAGGGGCTTTTAAACAGTCTATAGTGAATAGTGGTGGCTGTCAGAGCTCTGTTGCTAAAGAGTAGTAATGACTCTGTAAGAACATATAAACAGGCAGACATCTTCTGTTGGATGGCTCATCTCTTATTGCAGCAAGGTGGTGGTAAAATGTCCTTGATGTTCTCTACTTCATGGGAGTGGCTGTTAGTGTGAAGTTTTAAGTGTGAAATTTATGATTGTTCTTTCCATTGGTGTGACATATAGAGATATTCAAACAAAGGATTGAAGGGGTATCCACGTATTTCAGAACTGAGAGCGTAACAAGTAGCCTGAAGGAAGAAACAGATAGAAAAATACGTTTTAGTAAGTATTACAAGGCTTCCAGTGAGCAACTATAAAAGTACTAATAAATATTTCTGAAGCTTATTGTGATGAAGAAAGATGCTGGAATAACCCAGAAGAAATTTTACTCTGAATTAAACTCCATTATTTTCTCAAGTGAAAGAGAACATCAGAAGACAGGAAGGAATTTTCCCCACGCTGAATGTTACAGTGAAAGGAATCCAAAATTTCAGGCATATAATCACAAGTTTTCATAATGTAGTGAGTTTATGTACATCTGCTTAGCACCAGTCACTGACTGTGCCTACTGTTAGGTTTAAGCTTAAATTTTCCATTTGGCATAAACGAGATATATACTTGCTGAGTTGTTGTAGCTTAACCAACCTTTGGTTGCTTTTTAAGGAGAAAGAGTATGATTATGGGGAAAACAGAAAACCCTTGCAGTACCAATTCTAGTCATGGTATATCATAGTGAGGTAGTTTCTTTCTTCAGAATAAAAGAATAATGCATTTTGTTCTTGCATTTTATTCCGTATGATTTAAAAAGTTGGATCTTAGAGTAGCAAAACTTCAGAAAAAAATGCATAGTGAAAACAAAATTTTTAAAAGTGGAGAAAGATTCCAACAGAAGCTGTGCGAGATGACTGCTAGGATGGTAATTTCCTATAGAAAGGACAAATATTTTCTCGTTGTAAGGATATTGTAGTTAAGGCTAGAGCTAGGAGTATCTGGCTTTTAATTAAACTCTATCTTCTAATACTTACATGTAGCAGGTGTGCACTCTAGAAACCTAACTGATGACTTGTGTTATTAAAGTAACTTAATGCTAAATAATCTGGAGAAGTACTTTCATATCTGTAATGATTTTCATACATGACTTTACAGGGCAAGTGATGAGCGTGTGTTGAACCTGGCATCCTGTCAGAGGCTTGCAACTCTGTCTCCTTGGAGTTCTGTCCCTATCAGTGCAGTCAAGCTGGACAAAAGTAGAATTGTTTAAAATTCAGATGCTGTCACTATGATCAGTAATGTACTAAAATTAAAGAAGTGAAATAATCATATTTTCATTTCTGTCTTGTTTAGGGTTCAAAATTTGGACATCCAATGGGATTAAATCAGGCTCCTCCCCAGCGTTCTTCCGCTCGAAGATCATTTGGAAGATCTAAGCGATTTAGTATTACTCGTTCACTGGATGACCTTGAGGTAATAAACTTTCACTTAAAACTTAGAAATAAGCCCTGGTGAAGAATACATTGTAGTTAATGGTGATGATAAATGAAGGAGAGTAAGCAATGTCTGTAGTGTGATAAAGTTACTAATCATAATACGATATTTGTGTGAGGGAAATAGAGATTTCAGGCATCACTGGACTTTCTCAGTGTTTCTTTAATAGTTTATGTTGATGCTAGCAGCGGCCATTCTTTCTGTGGGGAATGTTGGCTTTATTTTACCCATCACAGCTGGTCATATAGAGCAAAACAGTAGTTTGAATTAGTTATCCTGACTAAAGAGGAAAAAAAACCCTAATGTTTGTCATATTCTTTTAATCATTCAGCTGATATTCTTTGCATTGAGAAGGCTTTGGGGGGTTACAGATGTTGCTGGTGTTGAATACGAAGACCAAGCTCTTTACGTAGTTCCCTAAGGAATTCAATTTTTCTGAGTATGGAAAAAATCCTGTTTAAACAGATTAAATAAGTTTTTCCTCCCTATATGCCAGCAGTTGGAAAAGAAAATGCCTAATCAACGTGGTGCTGGTGATTGGTATGGTGATTTTGGGGTTTTCTGAATGTAATGTAATAACACTATTTCACATCTGGTATAATGTCAGCTGATGTCTGGGCCTCAGTGACCAAAGCTTAGTAATTGTGGTGGAAATAGAGAATGAAAAGTTACCTGAATTTGAGAATCTGTTCCTCCTGCTCTGCTGAGAGCCTCTCTCAAGCTGAAGGAATATGGATTCGTTGTATCTTCTCTTCTAGTGTGCTTCCTCCTGAAAACCTGACCCATAGTGATGTGAAGGCAAATGGAGAGATTTTTCCCTTACCCCTTTATCATGCTTCTCTGGAAGAAGGTTTGTGGTTGGGCAGAAACAAAACTATGTGCAGAGCTTTTGGCACAGGAGCCATGTAATACATATTACGCTGTTCTTTGGCATGGGAGGGAATGTGGCACACTGATTCCTCTAAATGGGAAGGAGGTGTATAAAAAGTGTTTGAGAAGGGAGGAGGAAAGAAAGACATATTCTGAGTTTCCTGTTGTGGCAAGATGTAGGAAGAAAGGCATTTCACTAACTGAACTAAAGGAGGGGAGAGCTCGGTTCACTGGATTTTTAGGGAACAGAGTATATGGAAGGAGCTTCTGGCGTGCTTAGGGAATGCAGGTAGGATCTGTGGTTACTTGTTTCTCAGATGTTTTAAAGGAAAAAAATGTACCCTTTTTCATTGTGGTCTATTTCTATCTTGTCTGAAGCTTTTAAGTGTCTTGCTTTTCTTTACTAGTCACTGAAAATAGTTTTTCATTTCTTTGCGCTTCTGACTTTAATATAGTAAGTGCACAACTTCAGCAAACAGAGCAAGATCTTCTAGATAAAGCTGGCTGGTAACTGTCTAGGAACATCTTTCTTCATTCAAATTTTTTTCTAAATTAAAAGCCTTGCTGCTACATATTGCTAGTTTTGACAATTTCTGGTCACAGCAAGAGATGACCTTCTCAGAATATCTAAGAGCCTAGTACTAGTGATTCATATGTGATAGGAGAAAGGGGGTTCACACCACATTTTTCCAGATTCAGATTTCATAGAGATTTATGTGCATATCTCATATTCTGAGGGAGCTGTAAACACCAAGGAAATCATTTAAGTTCTATTGTAGGAGCTGTTTCGCATTGCAAAAATAATCACCAAGATAGGGACTTGGTACTTACCCTCTGTTAATTTCAGTAAGATATCATAGTCACTGGGCTATGAAATCCATTTTTCTCTCTTTGCTTCCCACTCAGTATTCACTAATATATATAAATTGTCCCACCAACAGGAGGGACTGAGAGTCTCTGTGTTACACAATGTCCTAATAGTCAAAGCTGTTACTTTGAATGGGGAAACCGAAAATTCTAGGCCATGGTATGAATTGGACAAAGTAGAAACAATCTGTACTAAAAACTGTATCTGGATTAATTATTACACTTGGGTGCGGACTGCTCTCTGTCAGCTGCTGTTTTCACTTTAAAATCTCTTTTTTTCTCTGCATGCTACAAGACAATGATACCAAGCCTTCAAATATCCCAGCCACCTGGTGAAATACCAACCCTGAGAATAATTTCCAAAACTTGACAAGTCAAAGTCAAATAGCATGAGACATTTTGGGTTTGGTTCTAACTGTAATGTTGCTGCAGCAGCGTTATTCCCAACTACTGTTATGCGAAGTGTAGTAGAACACAATGTTGTCAGTGTATGTTTAGATTATTTCAGGCCATCTATTTAGAGTTGCTAGTAGAGGAAATAACAATAGCAGGAAATTCTTAGAGACTCCACCTCTGGAATAATGATCATGAACATACTATATAGGTTACTCAGTTGTTGTATTCTTTCCAGCTATCTTAGCAGAACGGATAAGGTACTGACCCAAACATTGAGTCTGAAACCTAATATGCTTTTCTAAGCTTGTGGGTTTGATTCCTGCTAAGATCATCGTAGTCTTCTAAATTCAGCAGTGAACTTCCACACAGTTCCTTTTATGGGCATATGGCGAACACTGCTCATTTCTCGTGGGTCTGAAGAAGGTTGCATTTGCACTTGTTACGACATTATGAACTTGCTCCTCTTGCCTTTGGAGCTATATAGTGTCTGAAATACCAGCTGTCAGTGTTGCTGTCTTCTGCCATAAGGTGGCGTGGTTTCTTTGCAGTTTTTTTTTTTTTTTAATTTATTTTCAAAGCCATTCAAGCATAAAATATATGCATGTTTTATATAATATATATATAAATTTTAATAAATAAAACCAATAATTGCAAGAGAATAAATATTGCACCTCTTCTTTCAAATAGGAATATAATGGCTTACTTTCCCCCACAATTAATATTCATATAAGGTTAGAATTAGCTGTTATGATACAGTGCCCACCTCAAGCATTTCCTCTTACCTGCAGAAGCTCTGCTGTACATAAAAAATAAATAAATACAAGTTTGTGTGCTTAACCTCTAAATGCTGTTTTTACTCATAGAACCTGTATATGAATTCATTTTAAATCTGGAGGGATCAAAATAGGATAAGAGTGCAAAATTATAGGGTGTTGTGCTAAGAAGTAACAGATAAGGAAAATGTCTCACAAAGCACAAAATGTACAATTTTATTTCTGAACTGTGAAAATTCTGCTTGTTTACACTAGGGCTGAATATAGATTAATTTATAAGTTAAAACTCAGTTCAGAAAATTATTGTGCCCAGTATATGCCTTAATTATATTGTTTTCACAAGAAATGTATTTAGAGATTTTTCTTTACTAAATCACAAGAAGTATGTTTTTATTAAAAACAAATTCCTACTTTGTATATAATAGTAATACATTTTTCTATGTTAATCATTGTTTGTTAAGTAATAGTACCAATAAATAACAACAACAACAAATCTGAGATTTCCACCAATCCTATTTCAGAGAATACCTGCAGGTTCATATTTACAAGGCATAGCTTAAGCTGGAACTTGGCATGTTTTAGAATTATTTAATATTTAGACTAATGAGAGGACAGGATCCTGTCCTCTTACTTCCCTGTAGGTAAGTGCCACCACTCACATCTTCTGTTTTGTAGGATTCTGTGATGGCAAAAGCATTGTTTATTGGTTTATAAACACATTGAAGGTGACTCTGTAAGACTGCAGAAACTAGAATCCCACCTTTTTAAAAGAAGTTACATTAAACAGAATAATCTTTTTCCTCAGCATCAATTTTGGAACCAGATCCAGTACCACTTCCAACTGTAGCTCTTTCCGTTCATATCTTAATCTTTCTTGAAATACGTAAAAATGGGGGACCCTTGTAAGTGTTCCTTCGAATTCAACAGATTTGGTTGTTACCTAGCCAGGGAGAACATCTCAAAGCTGTTGAGTTTCCTGAACATCATTTTGATGTACCTTTGGTATTTCTCTGTGGTTAAAATTAGGACAGAATAGTATAATGAGATACATAATGTCTTACACTAATGAGCAAGAGTATTGGTTCTTTCTGAGTATTGTTAAATAACATTTTGATTTAGAGATTTTCAGAACAAAAAGATAGCCTTTTTTATTTTTCTTTTTTCTCCAGCCCATTTTGTAAATCTTAAAGCTATATTCCATATGAAAAAGAACATTTATTGTATCAAATTTCTAGATTTTAGTAATGTTTTCAAAGTTGGAATGTATCATATTTTATTAGTCAGTGTTAAGAATTTTGTTAGAATGTTCTATCTTAATTATAACCATTAATAATCTTGTATTATTAGCTGTTATTATAGATAATAACGCTCGATTTTTTTTCTGTTTTGTTAATTCTACTGAAGCAACTTTTTTGCATTTCATCTGCTAATTGAAAGCGTACAACACATCTCCTCGGTATGAGGTTTTTATACTAATGAATGACATGTCTCTGCTGGATATTAGCTTTGGCATCTGTGGGTGGCAAAAAACCCTAAATGCTCATTTGACTTAGTAATGAGTTTTTAAGTGGGTACCTGTCTTTGTTTGGCTGATTTAAATAATCAGACAAAGCTTACACAGGGAGATAATAGCTTATATTAGGCTAGCTAGTGTAGTAGGAAAATCAGACAAGAAGAGTTAAACATGCCCCAAACTTTTCCCACCCTGTAAGCTGATCTAATAAAAAGTATTAATGCTCTCCACAAAGCTTGCTTCACCGGCAGTCTTAGGTCATCACCATGGCCTCAACAGCACCACTATGGCTACTATAATTACGTGATTTAAATCAAGGAGCCTCTTAATTGTGAATCTAGATTTGTGAATTTAACATTTGAAAAGAATGCATGTTTTTGTCTTAGGTTTTACTGATTATGTTAAGCTGTGATAATTTACTGTGGCCTGCTGGCATACACAACTGCCACCACGTATTAATTACCTTTAAGCATTGCATCTTTTGCATGTATTTTGTCCTAATTCTTAACTAAGATGTAACTGACTGATTGACAGTTTTGTCCTTAGTCTGTTTTTGTGAAGGTGGAAAAAGGGCCAGTTGTGAAGCAAAATAGCATGCAAGAATAAAATCTAAATTTTGTATGTAAAAAGTAGTTCTGTATATTTAGCATTTTTTATAATAGAATTCTTAAAAAGCTACTCCTGTCTCATACCCTGTCAGTATCCTGATATTCTGAAATCTGAATGCTAGTACAATCCAGCTCCTAACATTGCTGTTTCAGAAGTCTCATGGATCTGTGACCAAATCCTAAATTCTTTGTTTCTTTTTTCCCTTTGTTAGATACTGCCTGGTGCTGTTTGTTGGAGTAGCAGTATGTGGCAGAGCCCCTTTCTTGGAACGTGCCACTAGGTGTCAGCTTTTCAAACAGTGCAATGTAGAAGATGTCAGCTTAGTGATTTCACACTCACTTCCTATAGAAGTCTAAACCCCCTTGCACCAGAGTGCAATGTTTGTCCTCTTGTCTTGCTGGAGTTGTCCTTTATGTGGTTTGTCCTGGGCCAACTAGTGTATTTTCACAAATGACTGGATGTGGTTTAGAAGTTAGCCCCCATCACTGTTCCCAACTGGCAGTTTGGATGCGACCAACCTGATTGACAGGAGGCTTGGTGGTATAGCAGGGGGCAGACACTTCCAGCTGTCTTTGGAACTACACAACAGCTTATGGCACTATTTATTTGACTCCTAAGACACAGCCACTACATCTCTAGGTTACCGTCATCCCCTTCTGAATGATGCATATGTTATCCCTTAGAATTTGTTTTGCTGACATCATTCTTACTGTGTCTTAAAGAATGTGATTTTTTTTCATGGTTGGTTCTCTAGACTGCTCTGTTAAGGGTTTCAAACTCTTTTCAGCATACTCTGGAGGATCTTCCTCAGATTATTTCTTATGTGTGCTCCTTTGAGGTTTGTTAGTTACATCCATTGTTACTCCTTTAAGGAGGACAATATAAAGCTAGCACTATACATTTATTTATTTTTTTTCAGACATTAATATTAAGCCTGTGGTGGTATTTTATACTGTAACATAATTTTGAAAATATTATGTTTTTTTGCTGTATTTTTTTCTTACATTTATAAAATTTAATTTGGAAAATTCTGATGCTCTTCACACTTCACATATTTTTGTAAAGTATCTGCCCAAGGTTGTTTGGTCAATAGAGGAGTACAGTTGTGTGTAACCTCTTGTTTCTTGTGAAGTGGAGGCACTTATTTCTGGATATATTCAAGAATGTTAAACTGTATCATTTTTAAGACACTAAGAGTAAGGGGATTTGTCTCTTGTCACTGCAAGTAGCAAAGTGACCATACTTTGATAATTTTACTGTTTACTCTTTTCTACTGCTTTTGGGTTATTTATTTTAGATTCTGAAGAAATTTGTCATGAATTGCATATAAGAAAGTAAGTAGTCAGAGAGTGTGCTGGGAGCTGGATTTCATCTCTCTTTGCTCTGTGAGGTGCATACAGCAGTGCTCCTTCTGTACTTTGGTGCCTGAGAAGAAATCAACAGTGTTGCCTAGGATGGATTCTGTCAGGAATTCATTCCTCGTATGTGCAAAGACAATTGGCACTGTATGCAGAAACTTCTCCCTCAGGAAGCAATTGTCTGACCCTGCCACTCAAGTACCGTCCAAACCTTATTGCCTCTGGGCTTGGCTCTAACACAAGCCACTTTCTGTCACAGAACCAGAGGTACAGGCTATGCTTTCAGGGACTAGATGAGAGTTTTTATTCTGCTTAAATCCTCAGACAGCAGGCCTTACTTCTTGTCAGTAGCCAGCACTGCCATTCTTGAGCTATTTGATTAGATGGACACTGGTGAATTAATAAGCTGTCAACATCTCCAGCGCAGTCACATTTGTGACTATACAAGGATCAGCCTGGGTGAACAAGGTAAGGCAACTGTCTGACGCTACAAAGGGCTCGTATCTATTGATTCAGCTGCATAAGGTACCAGACCTTACTTCTGGCTTCGTTTGGTTCCAGTATTTGAGTAGCAACATGCTCTCAGGATTGTGAGTCTCAGTAGGTGGGCAACCTCTCAGGGGCATCTTTCTCTGTAGCCTTTTGATACCTAGCCTTCTTTTAAAGTTGGGCTTGCTGTCTTTGAGCTGAAAGTGTTTACTGTCCTGGGTCTAATTCACGAGGCATGTTAACCCCCTGACATTGTGGCAGAATAATAGCTTTTGGCACTGCCATCTGTAATACTTGAAATTATTTGCTGCTAAAGACTGACCTTTGCTTCAGTTCCTTTTGCTGTCGATTCAAGCGCATCTTTGAAGGCTCCTCCCAAGAAGGTGAGCAGTGAGGTAAAGTTAGTCAAGTTAATAAGGGCAAGGGCAGTCTCTGAAGATGAGAGCAGACTGTTTTTATAAGACTGAATGACTGGACAACAAAATGGCAGATGGAAATGTATGTAGATAGATGTAAAACAATGCAAATGAGGCAGAATCATCCTAGCTTCATGTATCAAATGGTAGCTATGTCTCTGAGCTGACTGCTTCCTCTCAGAATTGAGGCCTTTGCATTATAAAGGACAGTGGCATGAAAACATAGGCTCAGTACAGTAGCAGCAAAAGAGAAAATCCTGTTATGAATTACTAGGGAAGAAATAGGGAAAAATAAACCACATGATAATTCTACTGTATAAATCTGCTACATGCCCACAGTGTGATTTTGCCAGCTTGAATATGGTGTTCTAATCTCATTTCAAAAATGTTACGATGCATATTAGAAATGGAGAAGGTTCAGAAAGGCATAACAAGAGTACAGAATCATGGGTGACATACAAAAAGTAGTTGGGATTGACTGCTCGCCATCTCCTTTGGGACAAGGAGGCACCATTAATGGAAGGTGGCTGGAGCCAGGAGCAAAACTAACAAAGGAACACGATTGTTCATGCAGCAAGTAAGTAGGTCTGGGGAACGTCTTACGACAGAGTGCTGTGGCTGCAAGAAATTTGCATGTCCTTAGGGAAGAATGGACAAATGTTTGGAAAAGAAAGCCACTGGGGATTATTAAGGAGACAAGCCATACCACGTTCAGGAAATGTGAACTAAAAATACCTGAAGTCTGGGACTATGTAATCAGGGAATATATTATATGTTGCCCTGTGCTACTCATCGCTACACATCCATCTGTGGCTGCCACTGGAAATTGAACAGTGGGTTTGATAAATGTGTGTTCTGAACTGATGGGACCATTCTTATATTCCTAGGCTCAAGGATGGATGTTGCTTCTCTATGTGTGTGGGCTCATGTTCTCTAGGCACAGGAAGCTGTGTCACCTTTCAGATGGAGCAGCCTTTTCGTGAAGGGCTCTCCAGTACGGCATCTTCCAGTGCAGTGTAACAGGAGTGGGCCCTGGGAGCATGCACGGTTGTGCTACAGCTGCCTGCAGCCTCTCTTTCTGGCCGAGAGGCCACCAGCCCCTTCCCTGCTGCAGAGGTGGTTGCCCCTGCAGTTCCCAGGCGGGAATGAGGAACCTGGTGACTGGTTTGTTTCGTGTCCCTGCCCTTCCTCGGCTGCGGTTTCCATCACCTGATATGTCTGTTTTGTCACGTCACATGCTAATGGGTGAGGAAGGATTTTTGCTCCGTGAGACCTGGTTAGTGGTATGGAATGAATTAAGGCCTTATTGAATGAACTGAATTGGCATTCCTAGAACATAGTCACAGAATAGATATGAGAGCACTGTAGCCTGCTGTGAATTGGTTCTGACTCTGCACTCCTTGTTTAAAGTGCTGAGATTTTTTACCAAGACAAGGACTTGGTACCATTTAATTTCCACTGACCGCATGTTTTTTTTTAGTCCAGGGAAGCTTGAAGAATCACCTGTGGAGCTTCTAGATGAGTTGCTGCTCTTTATTTAATATTAAATGATCAAAATGTTTCATCTGCTCTTCTGATGCTTAAAAAAACGAAATAAAAATCCCATCTTCTACTTCCCTCTAGATCAAAGAACTCCAAAAGGATGATATTTAAGCATTATTTGCTGGCTAGAAAATATGTGCATTTCCTCCTGAAAACACCCTGATATTGCTGGTCTGTCTGGAGTGTAGGTGTGGTATCGAAAATGACGAGAATCATGTTTCACTTGGAACGAGATCCTTGTAAATGCCAGTGCCCTGCTTACTCAAAAGAACACGGAGCATTTTGGTAGGATGAGATAGGTTGCATAATATGCATACATGTGATTGTAATCATACTGAGACATGCACCTACATGCCAGGAACTGGAAGAAAATTGCTGCGAGTCTTACAAGTTTAACTGTTCTTCATCTCTTTTTATATATATATATATATATATATATATATATATAATTTTAGATTATATTTTAAGTATTTTTAATAGGGATTGATACACTCAGTTCATTCAGATAATATCCAAGGGGAATGTATTAAAACTGAAGATACTTTGGAAGAGAAAATGATGTTGACTTGATGCTTAAACAAGTTTGGACAAAAGTTTTAAGTCAGAGTCCTGTAGGCCTTTACCAAATGCATTTTTTATTAGCAGACTTCTCAGCTGCACGTTGTTGTCTTTCGAGAAGCCTTTTTTGTTATGTAGGACCTGCCTAAACAACATTTTACGAGCTGCCTGCTCCTTTTGATGGGAAGATACAGAGCCACTGAGGGCGGGGAATGTGCTGGGGAGGGAGGAGAATGGGAGAGGTGTTGATAGGGCGACACACAGAGAGGCTTCATTTTTTTACTGGACTCTGGAAGAAGTAAATATGTGTTCAGAAAGAGCTTAATAATAAAGTTGAAGGGACTGTTTCTTAACAATGAGCTATTAAACTATTTATACATGGAGAAAACTTTTACTGATAGTCAAGTGTCTGTAAGTATAAAGTTTTGTTTGTCTAAAGCGAACAGAAAACAGGAATATGGTTTAATGAATAGTCTTCCAAGCTAAGAAATCTTGCAGTGAAATGTGATAAATAATGCTTCTAAGGATTCAATGAGTTTTTAAAGAGACAAAGTTCGTAAGTATAAGAATTTAAGTTAACTTTCTATATAAGCTGTTATGAAATTAAGAATATACCATTTTAAATAGACATGTTTTAAATGACATATTGTTTTTTACAATTTAGAGTGGGTATAGTATACATACCGATGTTTCTCTAATTATTATTATTTTTAAATTAGTCACTTAATTTTCACTGTACTTGTAAATGTGTTTCCATAAAGCCAGAATGTTGTAAAAGGTGTAAGTTACCTTCTAATTGTTACACTTCTTTTAAAGGTGTGCAGCTAAACTGATTTCTTTTCCAGCTGGATTTTTATCCAATAAAACAGAATCCAGATAGGATGAATTATTAAAATAAATGAAAAGTATTGGTAGAATATAGAATTTTGAGGTGTAGAGACTTCAGACAGCTTTTAGCTTTTTGCTGCTCAGAAAACACACAGTAAGTGAAGTGTTATCAAATTTTGACATTTTAGCCTTATTATTTATATTTAGCCTTATATGGCAATGTATAATTTCCTTTAGTGCTGGAAGTGTATTAGTAAAACTATTAGCTTTTAAAATGAAAAGGGAAAGATAATTGTAAGGCTTAGAAAGATACATTTGCACTGTTTTATTAAAAATGAGTAGTTTTCATGTTTGCTTTACATTGATTTCCTCAAAGTTTATTGATACTTAGAGGCTTCATCTATAGTAGTAGGAAATTCAGCAGCGACTTTGTGTCTTAGGGATCTGTCACTTAATCATATCCTCCTTAATATGTAATTTAATCTTAATTTACTATTAAGCTGCAATTAATCTTCCATCTGGATGTACAAGTTATGCATGCTGTTACTGCATGTTTTTATTAGTGGAGGGAATTCAGCTGTCACACGATGCTGATCAACAGAAGAAAAACAGTGATGTTTGTCTCAAAAAGATTACTGAGTGTATTTTTTATTACCTATTTGCGGTCAGACTCCTCAGAAGTATATTTTAAATTTCAAAATGTGACTTTCAAAACCAACTATTTGTTTTTAGTGAAGATTTCTGGATGGCAAATCTTTCCAAATTTATCATTTTGAAGTGTGTACATCAGTCTCAGAAAGGGAGGCGGACAGCAGGGGGCACTCGGGACAGCCGTTTGCAGCCAGTCTCTTGACTTCACCGAATTGCCTGTTACTGAAAGTCTTGATATTTAAAGGTAGCTTCTTTCTTAGTTATTTATAAACGAACACATTCCAAATAGTTTGACTCAAAAATATTTTTCCTTAGTATAACCCTGCCGTACGAAGGACTTTTATCTTTAAAATTGGTAGAGGGAAACCACAACCTTGTAAACATGAGAAACTTCCCTATTTTAATCAGTAGCACACATGCGGTATGTTTACTGCTGAGTAGCTGACAAATCCTCCACAAAAATACATCTGGACAGATTCTAGAAAATTTGGAGAATTAGAAAAGAGATTTCTATTTCTTTAAAAAGTTGTCTCAGTTTGTTTATAGGTTGTGATTCTCCTGCTTTACAGAAACTCGGGGTCAGTGAGCTAAATTAAATCCTAAACTTTACTTGGGCTTTCGTGCAAGTAGCTGCTATTCTCTTGAACCTGGGATGCAGAAAGCAATACTTGATGAGAGTTAAGTTTTTTGGAGGAGTGCTCTGTTGATGCCAAATTTACTTCAGGAGTTTGTGTTACCAAGAGTTCATCCAGAGGGTTGCCTCTTTCTAGTTGCCTCATATTTTTTGTGTGTGTATTCTTCTTTTAGGAGTCAAGGATACATTAAATCCTATTCATCCTTTGACAAGTTCAAACTTATCCAGGCTTCCTGTCATTCTATCCTTCTCTTGAGCTTTTTTTTCTCTGAAAACAAACATACAAAAGAAAATAAGAGCAGGAAGTGGAGGGAGGGTGGAAGAGAAAAACAGATCGACCATATCTGGGGTCTCTACCCCTTCCCACAGTTTAGCTTCTAAGCAGATGGATGTGGGTTTAGAAATGTCGTCTTTGGTATATCTGAATAAGTTTTTTAAAGCTGTTGTGCCATATTTTAACACTTTCCATTAATAGCTTTGCAAATTAACATTCCTTCTGCTTTCGACCTTTGAACTCTGAGTTGCCTGCCTGGTTTACAGAAATGATACACAAAATCATAAGATTTCGAAGCTGGCAGCTGCTAAAATAATCTATGGAATATAGAAGTAAATTATTTTTTTTCAAGGGTTCTCAGAGCCTCATGACATTTCGTAGTCATTATCATTAACTGGTATTGTCTAATTGGTAGAGCTTCTTTTTAGTAGTGTCACTTTATGGAAAAAACGTGGACATGCGATGCTCAGTTCTTCAGTGAAATAAAATCAACAGCTATAGAGATCTGTTTAAACTAAGGGATCCTTAGGTTTATAACGCCAACCAGGAGTGCCTAGGACGTACAAAATATTGCCCATACGGTGTTCCCAACCGTGCTCCACCACAGGGGCTCCGGAGCAGTGCTAGTCTTGCTGCTACATCCAGTTACACATAGGTATTGTTTTTTTTTCCCCCACATCATTCTGATATGTACTTGTGGGTAGAAAACACACCCGTTAAAACCGTGCTGGCACATTTGGGCATTGCAGGAGATTCCTGTAGGACTTAGTGTTTAACTAACGATCAACGTACGGATAGAAGGCTTTTCTGTATTGCCCCAGAGGGGAGTTCCCAGGACAGCTCTCCATTTGTGCTTTTTACTGATCCGATGTGAGGATTACTATGCACGCTATCACCTGTATATTTGTAATGTTGCTCTCTGGTTGTTTAAGGTATTGACTGACAGTGAAAAAACATTCTGCAGCCCACTTGGTTTCATGTCAAGCAATGTGCAGCGTTTAAACAGACCTATGTGGCCTTTTTTCATTTAAAAATACATAGTTGTAATACTCATCCACACATAGTGGATGCAAGTATCATGAGAGGTTTCCTACATCTTTATTTTAGGATTTTATAGAACGTATTTCTTCCTATCAACCTCTCTATTTGTTTCCATTGCATTTCTTCATGGTATCAAACACTAGGGGAAGACAGCACCGTGAAATGCAATGGTATGCCTATTCAGATAACTAATCAGTTAATAAATGAGCCTTGGCCATTGCTTGTGTCTCTGGAATGCTTGTTAAAGCATGGTTCCTCCCTTTGCATCTGTAATTACCTTGAAATTTCTTCTCTGTTCCCTCCAAATTAAATGTGGGAGACTGAAGTTGCTCAGTTTACGGAGACTCTTCATCCTAAATTCGGAAGCAGGATGATGTGCAGACTTGGACTGCCTTTGGCAAGCCAGTCTTTCTGTGAGATCCTGAGTAAAGGCTCTTCTCTTCTTTTTGCCTCAGTTTCTCTCTGTGACAGTTCAGTGCAATATTCACCTTCTTCCTGGTGGTTTTATAGCAGGGCTGATCCTCGGAACTGGATGGGTGGATGTGGGGGATTCCATGTGCTGCTCTGAAAAAGGGAGATCCCACTTTCTAAGCTACTGCTCGTAAGTCCTCCTTGGCTGCAAGGACATCCCACTAGCATAAAAACAATAAAAAAACATGTTCACTAATCAGTCTCAATTTGTAATTCTGGCAATTATTTTTAGCAAACCTGCAATTCTGATCGCTTCAAAAGTACCAGAAAGGGATGTGTCAGGTACTATCACTATTTACTTGAGCACGGCAGCAAACTTCAGGATATCCTATACTTTCCATACCCAGTCTCCTGAAGACACTACTACCACAGCAAATGAGGAGCACTTCCCTCTTGCATTACAAGTAGCTGCTTTTGCTCTCTCTCCTTAAGACGCTGTGCACAGAGCTGCCTTGACATCAGTGAAGCATAGGCTGGGGTAGCGAAGAAGGAAGGGCAGAATATCCCTTGATTTCTGCAAAGAGGATTTTGTCTTTAGTGACTGCAGGCTGCACCTAGCTCTGGCAAAGATGCCAACTTTCCTTGTACTGTGGATTTTTACCTGCAATTGGCAGTGTGAACCACTGGAAAGTTAAGCAGAATCGACCGTCCGAGGTCTTATTTTTACATGCATTATGTAAACCTCTGAAAATAATGGTTTACAACGTAAATGTTTCTATAAGTAATGGTAGGGTGATTAACTAATGATTGGCAAAAAACTGTTCTGGAAATCTGTTTTCTCGAGCTCAGGACTTCTGCACGATTCAACTTCATTTTATTTTCCTGATTTTCGTATAGGAAACGCTTTAAACTACAATCAGCTCGATTTATATAAAACGATCTAGCTTTTCTGGTGAGAGATAATTGAGATCTAATCTGAATCCCTGACGAACCACAGCTTCCTGCATTGGCCTGTTGCTATGGGTAACATAAAGGGAGTAAAATAGAACTTCATACGAAATGCCTTTAAACTTTACTGGCATGTACAGGCATGGAATAGGGCTGAATTTTTTAGTTTAATCTTTGAGAAGCTGATGTGCTAAGGAAATGCTTTTTCCATATTAAGTGAAGATGAATTTAGGAAGAGTACTGTTAGGAAAAATAACTGCTGTTTCTTATGAAGAGCGGGTAAGTGATATGAATTATATTTAGCTAAAGCAAGGCATCGTTGCAATGAGAAATTAGAAGAGGCTATTGTTATTGGCAAGAAAACAGAGAAGAATGTTATCAGCTTCAGAATGCTTTTTATTTAGCCTTTCAGCTTTTTTGCTGTAAAGTATTTGAGTTAAATTTCCTTTCTAAATGCAAACATTTGGCTATATTATCAGAGAAGAGTAAAGGGAACCTTCCTGTAGCAGCTAACCTTCAGATTTTGAGATGTATTTATGAACCGTGCCCAGTATGTATAAAGCTAAAAGATCAGTGAGTTTATAATCTGTCTATTTTTTTTAAATTCTGTGCAGTGTATGTTGTGCATGCTTTCTGTACCATTATATCAATATTATTTCTGTAGGTAAAACTGTATATATTTTTGTATATATCTTTATCAATATAATTTTAATGATAGATTTTGACATTTAAGCCACTGTGTTCCTATATGATAAGATTGGTTTTGGTTGGGGTAAAAAAGTTGAACATTTATTTCTTAGAGGAATTCCAAATGTCACATCGTTACTGTTCTTGTATTGCTTTTATAGACTCAAATGTACAGTAGTTGTATTTTTTTTTTCCTTGAGAATTGGTACCTCTCTAATACTTTTGTATTAGCTATTGTAAATGCACTTCTTTGGTGGCTGAGAACTGAAAAGCCAAATTATGTAAGAGTTCTCCTTTAAGAGGCATTGTGAAGGGACATCCTTTTCGTAGATTTCTAAATCACTAGTTTAATTGCAATAGTATTTTAAACTGAACATCATAATGTTACATTAGTGTTTAGATGAGATATATATGTGAGGTTACTTATTTGAAGGAAAATCTAGAATTAATATGTAAGTAATATGGGTTTGGTTTTGATTTCAAATGTTAGGACAATGTTAACTGTATTTTGAGGCATTATCCCCCTCCCAGAGATCATCAGAGTTCCTGGCATTTTTACAACGTTAATACTGTACTGCATTGAAAGGATAACAATGCATGTAGGCAATGAAAGTCCTGGAGTAGCATGTCTTAATATCTAGGGAACTGCTTGCAAAAGCAGGGGACCCTCGGCAAAACGAGAAGTTGCTTCAGGTGTTGTAAGGAGGAATTGGAACAAAGCTGGCTGCAGGAGGCAGCTGGCTGGGTGCTGGGCTTTCCCTGAGCTCAGGGACAGGATGTTTGAAAGTTGGCTTTCGTATCGAGTCTGTAGATCTTCAGTGCTTCGTCTCTTAAAGAACATGTTAAGTGTCCCAGAGTTATTTTATATATTGAAATCGTATGGGAAAATCAGTTTAGAAGGTCGGTGGAGCCAGGGAAGCTATTCCAAGCTGCAATGCCTAATTAGAGGGGCTTTTGGAAAGGGGAGGGCAGTGTGATATTGTAATCAGTAAGTCTAACAGACTCCAAAGGCAGCAGTCAGAGAGCTCTGCCTCTGAGAGATGCTGCAAAAAGTCAATGCCTATGTTGGAAGAAAGAGTGCTTTAAAAAGGACACGTAGAGGTCACTTATAATTCAAATCCCCTTTTCTCCGAATCCTTCTGGATGCCCATAAAAGAAATAGGTATTTGTTTAGTCTGTGATTTTGTCATGGGTAGGGTAGCAGACAACAATATTTTTTCACTCTGTTTAAAGATTTTTATCCCTGTGTATCTCAGAAATAGTTCAAAATATATATGGCTTCCGCACCCCCCCCCCCCCAGGAAGGCACTCACCCGCAGTCTATTAACAGAGACGATTTCATGTTGCTCCATTTTATTGTTAAGGCCTGGCATTTCCTAGTGTGTGTCACCCCTCCCAGTCCCCCCATCTTTCCCTTTGTTCTCCTCAAGCACTTGAGCATGACTATTGACTTGGATGACAAATCCTGAGGAGGTGAAAAAGGACATTTTGTGTTGAGTTACCTGGGTAGTCTGTACACATGGGTTTATTTCTTCAGAATAGAGTCTGGGTTATGGATAGGGTATTTTTTGTTGTTGTTGTTTTTCGGCATCATGGTTTTGTGGCAGAGCTTGTTGGTACTTAGTTAATTACCTGTAAAAGGGAACATTCCCTGGATCTAAGCAAATTTCCTGGATGAGAGTTTTTGTCAACTGAAAGATGTCATCATACTAGTTTAATGCAGTGGTGCAGGTTAAAGACCACAGGAGCTAGCAGGTACAGGCTGCTTCAACCTTTTGAATTGCATTCTCCTTTATGCCCTCTCTCCACCCTCCCCCCTGTTGTTGGGGCAAGATGCTATGTTGTCTGGGTCTATTCTAGAATAAGAAGTTTATGTGCTCACAAAGTAGTCTTCTCCCTGTTAATTATTGTAAGCTAATCCTTTTTTAGCTGTATTGCAAGCAGATCCTGAACATGACATCAAAAACCTCATTGGCCCTTCTGGTTTTTCCACCTAGCAAAAAGGTGATCCAAAGAGAAATTTTACATGTTTTCCCTTAATCAGAACCTTATGCTATCTAATATATGCTTGAAGCATTTGCCGTTTTACAGAGACCTAAAACGCCTGTTATGGTGTGTGCTAACTGAGTGGGAAGCCGTTGCTCAGCTTGTTCCTGGCGCTAAGCTCATCGCTTGGATCACAGGGATCAAGACCTTGCCCTGAAGTCTAGGGAAGAGACTTGCATTGGCCACCGCTGGCGTGTGTGTGTCTGTACACCTCAGCTGCTAATCCAGCTGGAGGAGCAAGCAGAATTCTGGTGAAGAGACAGCCTGGAAGATGTTTTTGTGCTCTTAAATTCAACTTCTTTTTAACATTTTGGTACTTGTTGCCATCAGGCTCCTGGCACACACCATGGCCTTTTTCCTAAACCAGTTTGGAAGTCAGAGTAATTTGAAGAACTAATTTAAGTTCTTATCTGGTTGTGAGAGATTTGAGGGTTGAATACAATTCAGATGTTATCTCAGAGTGATAGTTCATATAGTTCACAACACTGTATGTCCTGTCATTTGGAACGAAATATTTCTTTTTAACCTTCACCTTGTCCCTGCCTGGCTCATACTGTATCGTTCCTCATCTTTCAGAAATGGCTACATAAAAGAACCATTCCATTTTATTGCTTTGCAATATGTACGTTTTCGGATAGGTAGTTTCTAGTAGGTATATGGAAAGCGTTAAATCTAATCAAAAAATCATTTTTTATATGTATAGGAGATCAAATTTTGTCCTGAAGAGCCTCCAGTGGTGGTGAACATGAACAATGAAGAATGAAAACCAGCCCCCACCATATACTGAATTAAAAATGAGATCATCATAGTATTTAAAAAAATCTGGTCTTGCAACTTACACCTGTGGACAAATCTAGACAAGTTTCAGCTGAACAGTTTAGAAGAAAAATTGCTTTGTCTAAATGTGGACTGTATGCAATTTCTGACAGGTTTATATTAAGATTTCTAAGTATTCACAAACATGTTTTGAACGTATTACTGTACATTCTTGCACAATAATTACAAGCTTTAGTTTCCAGCTGGCTTTGTTGAATTAAGTGGATTGAGTTCAGATACACAGCTGAATTTAAAGAAATGTTCTTATAATAAATTTAAGTCTGTGATCTAAAAAAAAGTAAAGTGATATCCTTGGAAAGTGCTGGGTAATTTTAGAGGGAGCCAAAGGGAATTTGGAATATCTTAGAACAAAAAAAGGTGGCTGGTATTTAGATGAGAAATTCTGTTCTTCCTATAGGTTCATTTTTTTTCTTGGTATGTTTAAACATAACGATTATTAAGGCGGCCTTGCTCAGAGAAATTTTGAGATATTGATACATGCAGTTAACATGCATTAGGCAAAGCATTCAAAATAAACCCCAAAGCCAACCCATGGTGTGTAGGAGGCCCACTGCCTTTTAAAGCTAAATGGCTTTAATTAAAACTCCATCTCACTGTCCACAGAACGTAATTAAGTGGTCCTATCACTGTAACTTTTCAGCTTTCCTGCAAAATCACACAATTTTTCCAAAAGTAGCGTAATATTCTTTTTACTATCATGAGAACCCTGATAATTTTACTTTTTACCTTTCACAAACACGATGGAGAATCATACTTGGTGTTTTCATCTAGATTCATGGAACCTGCCAAAGTAAATGACTGTTTCTAAAATGTACACATTTTGAAAATGTTTTTTTTTTTTTTAAATATTCTGTCCTCTGTGTAAAGTGATGCTACTACTTTACTTTAAACCACACTTTTCTTCATTCTGTGAAAAAAAACAAAACAAAAAAAAATACAAATTATTTATTGGATATTCAAGAAGCTGTTCAAGAAGCGTTTGGACAATGCTTTCAGACTCGTGGTATGATTTTTTGGGTGGTCCAACCCAGAAGTTGGACTTGATGATCCTCGTGGTCCCTTCCAACGTGGGATATTCTGTGATTCTATGTTGTGTACAGCATGTGAATAAGAAATTAGAAGCAATTATATTGATAGCTGCCTTAAGGTAATTTGTGATCAATGGTGAGAAGGTTAGGGTAGGTAAACACAAACTTCAAAATTTCACTAAAAGTCTAGTTGTCCTTGAAAATTTGATGTAATAGGATTCAGGAAAGTAAGTTAAAATTTCTAAGTTGTGAAGATGACTTAAGTTACAATTTATGAATGCATAATATACTTGCTAAACTTCATGCAAAAGAGAAGTAGAAAAGATGTCCTACACCTCATGGAGTGCATTCTTGATAACGATTGCATTTTTAATACCCAAAACAGTGCAGTTAAGCAAGCAAGAGGCCTAGACGCACATTTGACTGTCTTATTATGCTTCACAGAGTCAGAAGCCTTTCTTCCTGCATAATTTAACAAGAAGGGTTATCTTTTTTTTTTTTTTGATGGATTTGTGTTTATCTGAACTAGCACTGGAGGAATGCTGTCAATAGAGATTAGTTTAGACTTTGAAAATTCCAAAATACTTTTATGAAAAACTAGATCAGATCCTCTGTTGATTATGGGAACGATGGTGCTGCAGCAGTTTACAGAAGGCAATGTTCTTCAGATAGCACCAACAGCAGGGTGAAATGCTGCAGTGAAACACAGAAAGAAAGAAAGAAGGGAGAAGAAATTATTCTTTTAAGGATTACTGAAGGTTTTTGTGGATTTTGAGGGGGAGAGGGAATGTTTGTTACCAAGGTTGACAAATTATGGATAGACAGCTGTTCTCTTGAGCTGTGTTTATATGCCTGTTTTTTCTTCTGTGTGTTTTCTGTCTTGGAAATATTACAGATACATAGGGCATTCTTTCCTAGGTCTTTGAGCAGCCATACAAAATAGGAGAGTTAACTTCCTAAATAGTTCAAAATTATTTAAGGCTCAATGATGCTTTAAGTGATCGAGGAAAAATTCTCCAAGATTATTTCCAAGTTCAAATAATGGCAAGTTTTAACAGCCATTGAAAATCAGTACAAGCTTCAATCTAAAAATCAGCTGTCCTTCCAGTCTTTCACTCAGGTGAAAGCTCTGGAGGACATGTTTGGGAAGCTTTCACCTTGCTGATTTTTAGAGAAATCTTAGCTGCCTTGAGGTAATTTGTGTTCAAAGGTGAGATGGTTAGGGTTGATAAACACACAGACTTCAACATCTCACTAAGAAGTCTAATTGTCCTTGAAAATGTGATGTAAGATACTATTAGAGATGGTGAGTTCAGTAATAGTATATTGGAAACACTCTTACACCTTTCTGGCTCTGTGGAAGTCAGAAACCATCAGCAGGGGAAGTTTTCAGTCCTCTGACTGCCAAAACATCTGAATTTTAATTTAGATTCCACCTATCTCTAGATACTGCAGTACAATAAGGTCTATGAGGTGTTCTTTTCATTTTAAGTCCTTGTCAGTCACTTTTAAGGTATCTGCTTTCTCCCATACACCAACTGATGGGCTTTATTCATCTAAGAAGGATTCTGAAATCAGTGCTCCTACTCACAGCAGGAAGTACTTTGTCCAGTAAATATTTGTGGGATCAAGTTCCAGGAGTGGTTTAAAGGACAGGGGAGATTTTCATGGTGGGGAGGAAACACCTGTGAGAAAATAACAGCTGGTATATTTAGGTTTTCATCTCTCAAATTACCTGTTGCATTAACAGTATGATGATAAAATTAACTAACACTTCAAATAATCTGTGAAGCTCAAAGATTTCTAATGCTTATCATGAAACATAATTAACTCTTATTTTTCTCTTTCTTATTGCAGTCAGCAACTGTCTCTGATGGAGGTAAGCTGAAACTTGTTTTTACTTTTATAATGAAATGAATCAAATTTTCCCAATTAAGCAATATAGCATGTGGTAATAAGGTGACATAT
This sequence comes from Oxyura jamaicensis, assembly GCF_011077185.1. Taxonomy (NCBI): domain Eukaryota; kingdom Metazoa; phylum Chordata; class Aves; order Anseriformes; family Anatidae; genus Oxyura; species Oxyura jamaicensis. The sequence continues at coordinate 86,652,196 of NC_048896.1, read as the reverse complement.
TACAGGACGCGAGTCCGAAGTGGTGCAGCACTTTGTGACTTCTTCAGGAGCTACACCAGTGAAAATGCTGCAGGATTATGTTCACATGCTTTCACTGATTTATTTGATTTCTTTTTTCTGTGTGTGGCATATATGTCCCTGAATACACATTTTTATTATAATTAGGATTCTTCATTCATAATAATGAAGAGGCAGAGCTAGATGTCTTTCATATAGTTGGATGCTAGGTAAAATCGTTTTCTGTGTTTTATTGTCCCTTACAAACACTGTTGGCTTTTGTAAGAGAGATGCACTAGTTGCTACGCTGTAAGCTGTTGAGGTCGAAAAGGTTAAGGTTGAAATTTCTTTATAGTCTGATGCCTTTTGAGAAGGGGGTAAGTAATTCAGTAATTGTAAAATCCCAGCATAAAGCTTTTGCAGTTCTGGAGTACTTCTAAGTAAGCTCCTCTTTGCGTCACCTAAGCTTGTTTGTTTTGATTTTAAAACGGCTTTAAAGGACTGTCCACTCTTTGTTAAATATTAGAAGATGATTTCTCGGGATCTTTGAAGTTAATTGAAAAAGTTTAAGTATGCTTCCTTAATGGAATAAAGAAATGTGTGTAGTTTAGAGTATAAAAGAGATGGTTTTTCTCACTTGTCTTGCTTGGCAGGAGTTGGTTCAATTGATCCTCCAGAGAAATTCAGTTACATACATATTATTATGTTTGGTATTCTTTCACAACACTAAAAAGACAATTTTCTTAGATATGTAGGAGACAAACTGTTCTAATTAGTGCTTTAAAGCTGAAGTAATGTTGTAAATGGTAAAGATGATTTTTTTATGTTACGTGCAAATGTAAATGCAAAAGTAGCAATACTCTTCACAAAATTCCATCATGTCTTAATTTCTGTTTTCTTGCCATATTAAAATTACAGTTGAGAAATATTACTGTTTTAGTCCTTTGGGTAGAGCCATTTTCCAACGGCTGGCTGACTCATTGTAAGGTATTTTTCTTCTCCACTGCTGACAGTCTACTGCTGTAACAGTACTTCTGTCCCGATGAGAAGCTAGACTCTATAATGTCTATAATCGATTTGTCTGATCTGCAAAGTGGCAACAGAATGAAACAGAAAATAATTGTCTGTTCTGCTTTCTATTTCTAAAATACAGCCATTGTTTTTGTGGGAAAAATACGTATTTTTGCCTGGATGATACCTCTTTGATATAAAAAGCAAGGAAGACAAACCACAGGCTTCTGCTTTGTCCATGTAGTTCAATTAAATCGCAGGTGCTGAGGGACAAAAGGTTGATTGATCTTTGTTAGCTAAAAGTAGAATGTGCTTGTGTCTTTTTTCCTCGAAGGTTGTTCTTCTATATTAATGAAAATTGTTTGACTCCTGTTGCCTACCCAAACTTGGAGATCCCTGTGATATTACTCATCTGATAGTCATTTCAAGCTTCCAGCTGAAAGTTTATTTTGAAGATCTGACTTATTTTCAGTTTTTCCAGTATGGCTACTTGCATTTCTTTCCAATTCCATACGTAATTGTGTTTCCGCAGTTAATCTATCCAATTTTGTGAAGAAATAAAATCTGAGGGCCCTGTAGGTTGCAGAGGGAAAAGAACAGATAGGAATTTCTACCTAGCATTTATACTTGGCATTTTTCTGTCAAGTTGTATGACCTACTATTTTTTCAGCTAGTGCCGAAGATATGACATGGACTCTTTCTTCATTCTTAAATGGTACCCAGGGAAGAGGGGGGGCATCGTTTATGTAATATGCAGTAGTCAATATTACTGCGACAAGTAATATTGAATAAACGCTTGAATATTGAGAAAGTGGTTTGGAAAAATAAGAACCACAGAGAATATAACCAGAAAAACTGAAATGAAAGAAAATTCTAATCCATTTCATTGATTAAAAGCTCTGATTCACGTCTGAATTACATTTTCAGGCTTTCACTTTTATTGAAAGTGTCACAGCACTGAAAATTTTTCCAATCTTCTCAAATTTCACTAATTCATTAATAGATCCACAGATTTACACATTTCAGAGAACATCTAAATTAGAGAGATTTGCACCAGTGTAGCTATTAGTATAGCAGTGTGTATCTCCCTAGACTAAGAGTGTTTGTACATGTATATGTATACTGTTGTTAAGCTTCAGTCTGGGAAGGGAAATTGATGTTTGAAAAGTAATAATAATGTGTTTATATACATCCTTTCCGTATAATAGGGGGGCACAACAGCTCTCTGCACATTTTCTTCCCAAAGTCAATTAAGCCTCATGTCATATGGATTTTATGGCATCAGAGACAGGCACTGGAAACCATCTGCCCCTTGTAAAAGTTTTACATGGTAACTCTGCTTAGGCAAGGCTATGATGTTGTCATTAGCTAAAACTGCGTGCTTGGGCTTTGTAAAAGGGGTAAAAGATATGGATCCTTGAGTTAGCGGTGTTTCCAGGGATACTGACCTGCTGCAACTCTAACTGTATCTGACCTGCTTAATGAATTGCAGACAATCAGAATGCAAACTGTAATACTGCTTGGATGCACGATCACTGCTATAGATCAGTTACAGCACCTATGCTTTAGGAACAGCAGAAACCATTTTATGTTACAACTATGGGTAATTAGCGGGTTGCTCCTACTTCCCACCCTGGAAACTATACGTTCCTGCTACAGCAGGAGTAGGAGAGTGCTGACACAGCATTCCCCAGCCTGGCTGATGTTCTGAGCACAGTGCAATCTAAATCATCTCAGGGATGATCATTAGTCCCCAGCTAATTTCTGGCTTTCACTAATGATACCTAGATGGCACTTTACAAAGGGCAAACCTTAAGGTCAAAGGGCATCTAATAAAAGTACACCGTCATTCACCTCACAGACAGATGGTCCCAGGTGGTGAGGTATCTTAATAGCTCTATTAAGAATCTCTAACTCAATTCTTACCTGCTATTCCCTACAGAGATAAGTTCCACGATGCTGAAGTCTATTATTTGCACATACTGAAGTATATCAGATACTATAGGCATATCTTTTTCCTGAGATACCACTTTGCTGTTGCGTCAGCTCACTTCTGGTTTTAGTGTTCATCATCCAGAAAGAATTTTCATAAGGAAAGAGTGCTAAAGAATCTTTTGAAAGGAATCTGATGTTTAAAATACATTTTTCAGTTATTTATTATTCTAAAAAGTAACTAAAGAAGGTAGCACAAAACAAACAAACAAACAAACAAACAACGAAATCCAAAATAAAACAAACCACTACCGTTTACACTGTAAATACAGAGGCATTATTTCCTCCAGCAGGTATACAACTTATTTTTCAGTTACGTTGGTAGTGCGTGCTGTAGCTGTGTTCCACTCTAACATAAATAATTCAAGCTCCTTTAGCAGCAGTGGCAAAAGGTCTTTTCTTTAAATTATTTATGGAGCATTTTTATAGTGCTTTGTGTTAAGTATACTATTGGCTTCCTCTGCTTGAAGCCATGAGGGTAAAGAATCGATTTGTTTAGAATGGTGTAAAAAGCTACCAGGAATTGCTGGAGGAGAACGCGTTAGCTTCCCTTATCCCAAAGTCGCAGAGGAACAATGTACCGGGCAGTGAGGCCAGCCTTCACCCTATGGGTTCCGGGACGTTACAGCTGAACTTGGTATGGATTCAGAAGGATGGCTGTCAGTGAATGCCTTGAAGTATTTGATTAAGTGGCACCACAGTGGTTCGTATCAGCTTTATCCAGGTAATGTATTTGGTGATTAACTGGAATATCTTAATTATATGAGTGTGTGCATTCAGATGATTACTAGGAGTATGTGGAGCTGCTCACAATAATAAAAAAGTATTAGTAGGTTGAGAAATATAGATGGATTTTATGAAAAAATGCTTACAAAAATATCCTTAATTGCATTCAGACTTACTGCTTTATATGATTTAAATCAAAACGTTCAAAGCCATCTTATCCTGAATACTTGGAAGATTTCAGAGGATTAAATGTGTGTATTTTCTTATGTACCACTTTTTTGTGTAAACACAAAGGGTATAAAAGGTTGTATGGATTTTAGGTAGTATTCTTTCTCAGTTCTGTGTTTGAAGTTCGTAATAAATGAACCAGTGAGTTTGCACAGGCAGTGGTACTTCCTCGCTAGGTATGGTGGTTCTTGGACAGAATAGGAATAAATATAGGGCCCCTGGATTCCTGATGCTTCAGTAAGAAGCCTCCTTTTACAGGTAATCCAAGCTGGGTCAGTGCTCCTGCACAAGGAAGAAGGAAGGAAGGTATTTGGAAGCTTTGCACAGCCACGTGATTAAAGTGTTTGAGGGCGAGGAGTCAGAGCTCTAGTTCTGAGGGCAAAGAACGATCATTAGAGGAAATAGGTGACTGGATTGGAAAGTGGCCCTATTCCTCCTTTGCAGGGTGGGCTGTGTGTAGCTAGGAATGCAAGTGGTGTGAGTCAGGAAACCTGACACGGCAGGCTTACAGGGGAAGCATTCCTCTGCAACCGGAGTGGAACAGGAGTTACACTTTATACCCTTGTCTTGGTTTCAGTTAGGACAGTTATTTTTTCCTCCTAGTAGCTGGTAGGGTGCTATGTTTTGGATTAGGATGAGAAGAGTGCTGTCCTAACTGAAACCAAGACAACCCTCTTCATTTAAGTGTGATTTGGATAAATTTATGTCCTGGTGTGAGAGTTGTTGATATTTTTCCCCCTTTCTTTCTGATTCTAGATTACACACTGATACACCATGCTGTAACTTAATTACAACCATTGATACATATACTTAAAGAAGCAAGAATAACCAAGCCCTGTCCTGGGGAATAACCCTGTTCTGCCTTGTTTCCAGGTTAACAGGTACTCCAGAAGAAATCTGTACCCCTTCGAAAAGCAAACTGCATTTCCTTTTTAAGGGAAAACAAAGCAGTGCCAGGGTTAACGGTACTTTCTGAAAAAATCTGAGTTAGCTAAATAAAGTCCAACAGAACAGAAACAGTTTACTGAGAATGAGTAAGCCCTTAATGCCACTCTAACGCTTTGGAGGACCTGTGCCAGTAGTTCTCAGAGCTGTTGAAAATGCAGTCTTATTTTGATTCATTTGTCTTCACGGGACCTCCAGAGTCGGCAGCATATCAGAGGAATGAGAAACCAGCATAGTTTATAGCAAATGCAACTCTGACAAGCTGGAGAGTGAGCAGCTGTTAGCAATTAGAGGTAGTTAGCAGTTACCGACTGGTGTAAACACTCGGACTGTAATTGCAATTTGGTCTTCCTCCCTACCATAGGGAAGCTGAACAGCCACTTTTGGGAGGAGAGAGAAGCTGCTCCTCTAAAGACTGCTGTGCCTACCATTTCCCAATCCCCGGGAGTCCTACGGCACTGTGACTTGGCCTTTAGGGATGAGTAGTTCCTGTGGCTACTCCCTAATCTCCCTCTGTCACCCATGTAGGGTTAGGCAGTTTGGTATGTGGGATGAGTTTACCTTTCATGGTCTGCCTCAACGTGCCTAAGAAACTTTCTTCATTCGGGCCTAGGAAACTTTCATCGGTCAGACCTAGGAAACTCATCGTTCGTCACCGGAGAACTCCGGGCATCGAACCCTCTCGTAGTGAGGCAGTAACATCTGAAACTGTTCCAGATATATCAAGAAGTGGGTGTCTATTTATATCCTGGACTGTAAAATAAAACGTATCCACCTGCGGAGTTAAAGCAAAATACTCCTGGTAATAAATTTAGCTGTAGTTCTCTTCAGATTCACATTAGCTTCTTTCACAATAGTTTCACTGTGGTGACAGGTATTCTCTAATGAGGCTAACAGTTGACTTGGTTATGCTCTTTGATACGTCTTCCAGGAAAAAGTGAATAAATATTTGTTATAAGGAAATTTAGCATTATTTGCTGAGTCTTTTTCATTAGCTTTGATTAACATGACCATTAGGCAAATAAAAAATGTTTTTATGCCTAATGTATTATTATGTTCCTTAAATATTATCATTGTTGAAAATACCGATTTTAATTTGCTCCTAATCTAATTCTCTTTTTGCAACGTTTTGCTTAAACAATAGTTTTGCTTACAGAAAATTGCAGTAGTTAGCTTTTACATCTTAGTAAATATTTGTAAGCTACAGAATACATATAAAAATGAAGTTTCAGAACTATTGTTTTCTTTAAAATTTCTTATCTTTATAATTATGTTTATAACTTTTTGGTGTGTTCGTAACCATCTTTGAGTGCCCCTTTTTTCAAAGTTCATACTTCCAACGATGAACAATAATGTTTTGTGACACAGAATTTGGAAACGCAAAATCATTCTGAATATATAACAGAAAAGGAGACCTTTAGAGATCTTATAGAATACTAAATTTGGTGAAATTACTGCTTGCTTTAGTTTAGCTGGGTGATTAACTGAGGAAAATAAACAACAATAAAAATGTTTCTGTGAAGAACAGGCCATTCCTCATGGGTTGTGAATTCAGTTTGCTCAGCCAGCTTGCATTTATAGTGAGCTTTAGCTTTGCTTTTCTATTTGGCATAGAATTATTGAGGACATCATTATTTTATTTGAGGAAAATATTTTCTCACAGCTGTTACTGCTAATTTTTCAAAGAATTGAATGATGACCTGTTTTTATCCCTTCATCACAAATTCATTTGGTTTGGCATGTCTCAGGTCCAACTTCCTGCTCTAAGCAGGGTCCATTTTGAGACAGGGTTGTTCAAGGCTTTATTCAGTTATGTCTTCACAATTAATCCTCAGATCTACTCTGTGAAGCAGGTAACTGTGAGTACTTCTATACCGATTTTACATTTGTGTAAGATGAGAGATGGAGAGAGTAGTAGTTGGTAAAAGGATGTGCAACAAATAAATGACAAGCGTATGAATAATTCCCAGGTATATACAGTCTCTTCTTTACTTAGAAGAGTCATTTCTTTCAGTTTTCCACTATGTGAGCAAGTGGTCGATTCTTCAATATTTTTTGTGTGTACTGTATTTACTGATATGTCAAAAAGATGGTTTCGGTTTAATACTTGAAGTTATAACAATCACGCTGCTGTACAAGCTTGTATTTTCCTAAATTTTCTATGGGTTCTTGTTTATTTGACTTTCAGAATACAAAAGCCATTTCTGTTCCTTTCAGTATTTAAAGTATCGGGTCGTCATCAACTTTATCCTGCAAGAAGCACTGAGCAAGCGTAGGGTAACGCTGAGTTTCTGAGTCAGAATTGCTTGCCACCTGCCATCTTCAAGAGCTGACCACAGCCTGCCACTGTTGTTCTCACTTATTCCATATGTTGTTATAGCTACCATTTCAGTAGTTAAATTGAAGTAACATCATATTATTATTTTTTCCTTTTGGTTGTTTGTATGAGGTGGCTAATGAGTGTGTGAGTGTCTCACCTCAACGTTGCTTTGTGTATGAATCTATAGTGGTGGTATGTAGTCTCCCATTTTGAGTATTCCATTTTTTTCCTATGCTTAGCTTGAAAACACTGGTAGTTTAATTCTCTCTTGGTTGTTTCATTAGGAAAATGTTATATTTAGATATGCAAATTATTCTACTAAAGCAGGCTATTTAGATATTATAGAATTTAGGTATTATAGAATTTTTCTAGTGATCACTTACGTCAAGAAGACCCCTAAATACCCCAGCAAGGACAGGATGAGAAGCAGCCTGCTCTTAGAAGTGTCCCGCTGGGTGCTGCATCACGTAGACTAGGACAACATTGAGGTCCCCAGATAGTTGCCTATTGTTGACTCGAGTTTGGAATGGAGTCTTGGATCCCTGTTTTTGTCAGAATCCCCCAGTCAAATTAGGATTTATTCATTGACCCATCTGCTTCCCAAGGATAAGGAGCACATCAGTTACTAGCTCATTTTTGTCGATAGTACTATTTTAAGTTGGTTTTTCTCCTAAGCTTTCAGCATTTAGCAAGAATTTCTCATTCCATGAAACACTTCAGAAAGTCTCTGACTACTGATAGCAAAATTTCATACAATTTTCAATCTCCTGTCATCAAATAGTTTTTTCTTTTTTCCCACTTTCTGGTGAATGGTGGATTTTTAAAGATCTATCTTCCTTGGGTAACCTTACAAAAGACTGCAGTCCTCTGCTTGTTTCTTTTGGGCATTGCTGCTAAGATACTCATTTAATCTTCTTTGGAACAGAAGAAAATCGAGAGATGGTTATTATTATTATTTTCTATGTAGGTGCCCCGAAGAAACAATGCTGAGAGCTTTTGAAGTCTGCACTACTATGAGCTTGTGAAAGAGACGTGATCAATGAAGAAAACCGTGCTGCGAAGGAAAAAGTAAAAGTAAATAATATTTTATTAACTTTTTTTTTTTTTTTAACAGAGCTGAATAGTACTGATTTGAAAGATTGCATCAGTGAGAACAGCCTCAGTAGCAATGCTAGTCTTCCCAGTGTACAGAGCTGTCGACGACTTCGAGACAGAAGAGTTGCAAGCTGGGCAGTTTCATTCGAGCGTCTTCTTCAGGATCCTCTTGGTGTTAAATATTTTTCGGTAAGGTCTGAGAAATAGTAAAAGGCCTTTCAAACTACTTGACATCGCTGCTGTCACTTTTTTTCCTTTTGTGATGCTATCCTTACATAGGAAAAGAGATAGGAGGTCATTGTTGCACATGGTTATCTCAACATCTTTTAAGTTTAAACTGGTTCACAGCTTGATAAGAGTTCACAGTAATACATGTATTTTCATGAATAATCCTCCGCTTTATCTGAGATTCATATAAAACGGAGGGTATGTTTTTCTTTGTACGAGAATTTTTAGTAAGTTTCCACATTTTTTATAACATTTCTATTTGTTTATATTTTGTATCTGTTGCCTTTTTACAAGAAGAAGGCAAAGTTTCAGTAGTTCTCTAAGAGTTAATGATTTACTCGCGTATTTGCCTGCTGAAATGTTTGGAAGCTTTACTTAAATGTTGGAAACCATGCAGAAGATTTTTTTGATGATACAGTGGCTTATCTTCCTGCAAAACCTTTTTTAGAAATATTTTTTGAAGTACTTAGCTTAAGGGCAGCGGTTAAAGCTGCAGTTTTCAGGAGCAAAGTTGAGTATTTGCAAAGCATAAATTAAACTTCTTCATGGGACATTTATGAAGTTATAAATAGTATCATTTTTATTTTACATATAAGGAAATAGAGGTGTATATGGATTGTTGCACAGAAAGTTTGTTGTTGATTCTGTATGTGTTATACAAGGACTTTTTGTGCCGCCCAAATAATTCTCTCAAACAGAACATAAAGAAACCTATGGTATAAGAGATGTAGGTTATTGGAATCTGCAGTAACTACTTTACTTGACATGAAAGTGCATTGAAATATCAAAATGATTAATAGTCAGACTTCCAGCTTAAATGGTGAGGGGACATGAAAAAAAGATTAACAGTGAATGCCTGTTTGAGGAAACAGAACAAGTAAAAGCAAAATAATACATCCTAGATATTAAGTTCCCTGTCTTTCCATTTTTCTTAGCAGAGTAGTTTAAGAGCCAACAGCATTTTTGCTTAGATATTGAGATTCGCCTCATACTGAAAGAAAAATTACAATTTTGATCTAGCGTTAGAGTCCACCTAAAAGGGATATAGTTCTATTGAAAGTTTAGTTGTCCTTTCTTATTACTTTTAAGCCATCAGTAGGCTTACTTATGTATACATAAGAAATTGCAGCAGTCTTTCAGTACTATGAATGTTCAAAACTTTTATTAAGAAGTTTGAAAGTTACTAATGCTTATTGAATTTTCAGATTAAATGTTAAAATTGCATTTCAGTTCAGCAAAAGATGATCTCAGATATTAAATTCAGGAAGATTCACTTTTCCCCCATTCTAATTAAAAATATTTTTATAAACTTTACAAAAATACATGTGTTAAATAAATACTCAATTTAAAGAATAATTACGGAACGCTGAAATTTATTATTCACCACCATTTTCTTGAGGCCCAGGAGAGGTCCAGGGCCATTGCTCAGCTTTACTTGTAACTTATTGTAAGGCCATGAACTCTGGCATAAAGTAGAATCATGGTAGCTAAATGAAACGCCTTTGCAAGTGACAGGTTAACATTCCTTCAAAGGGAAGTTCTAAAAGGTTTGAGAAGGAAATCACCTACAACTAGCCAGACAGCACAGATATCCACCAGGGTTCAAGAACTTTGGAGCATCAGCATGTAATTTACAATTTCATAGTAGCATCTGGGTCCATTTGGGATTCAGAATGCAGCGGCTTTCCTGAGGACAACTTTGTCACACAGCAGAAATTACTCCTGAAGAAGAGATCTTGCCTGTTTTGCAAATACTCACATTTTGCATAATAGTCTGTTGATGAGAGCAGTCACCCAGGAAGTGAGAGACCTGATTGCAGTTCCCTCCTCAAGTGGTTCAAACCAACATCTCCAGCTTCCCAGCCATATTTTGACAACTACTAGGCTATGTAATGTTACAAGTGGCGCTCCATTCAGTCTTCCTAATTGTTGTGCAGCCAGCTGTGTCAAAATCATGTGGCCAAAAAGAAGGCAAACAGGAGATTTCTGGAGATGTGAAGGCACTGAGTGGGGAAGTAAGCAGTTCGGTTCCAGTTCCTGCTCACTAATTTGATTCTCTTCTAATCTGTAATTACATGTAAAACAAACCAATGTCCCCTGACTACTCTCTGGATTTTTTTTACTTATTTTTTAATTTTCAGGTTTGGCATCTAAAAAACTTTTAGTTTAAACTGAGAGGCTGCCAGTGCATTTAGGCTCTGTGTGTTGTAGTCTGTTTCAACTGTTTTTTTTACAGTTGGAATCTCTGAATTCTGTGTAAATCCTAAAAGGACAAATAAGGTTTAGTTTTAAGTATTTCTGTGAAGATTTCTCTGAGACTGCCTTGAATGTTAAAGAAATTTGAGTGATACCAGTGTGATGTTTGAGTGGAGGTTGTGGCTTGTGTGATAACCTAAATTCTTTTCACTTCAGCACTGATAGGTAAAGCTCTAAAGCATGAACAAGCATTGTTCCAACTAAATGAGTCACTGGAGAGTTTTTAGAGGACAAAGTTTATTTTTTTAGAGTGATTTTATTTTTTTTAATAATGGGTAAAATGCTTTCAAGAAATATGTTGAGACAAAATTGAATTATACAGATTTGAATCAGGGACAGTATGTTTTTGTACAATTTTCAAACTGAATGGGATCTTGGTCCTTATTTGGACCTTTGGATGCTGTAATATAAATGTGATTATTGTGTGCTTTACTGAGAGATTTTATTTTCCTCTAAGAATGTATTTTCCAAGGAGAATCCATCTGAACACATAAGCAGGCAGTGATGAAATATTCTTGTAGTGGGCATGTGATGCAGAAAATTGCTGTAATGAATACACAACTGGTTATGCACACTGCTTGATAAACATTTATTCTATTCTGTTATTAGTACTGCAATTAAAGGCAGCCGGTTTACGGTGTAATTTTCTAATGTACTTATACATTATTTAAATTTTTATTAGGTTTATTCACTAGTATATATACTACTTAACATGAAATTTCATTTTTGTATGTGAAAATGATATGATTGCAACTTTATGCATTTTTTTCAATTGTATACATTTAAAAGAAATGAGAGAGGAAAAGCACTAGGCATATATTGAGCATGCATTAAAACTGGACTGAATTATTATCACTGTGCAAAACTGCAAGTAACTTCTTTTCTTTATGATGCACTTAATTATTTGCTTTTTTTCACCCTAGGAATTTCTGCGGAAGGAATTTAGTGAAGAAAATATTTTATTTTGGCAGGCCTGTGAATATTTTAACCATGTACCTGCACATGATAAAAAAGAGGTAAGTCAATATTGTGTCTCAATATGTGGTGTTGCTTGCTACAAACTGTTACTTCTTCAAGATTATTGAAATTATTAGAACTATGCTTCACTACTGTGATTTCACTACGCTAGGGTTAGAGCCTCAGTCTAATTTTCTCATTCCCCTGAGAGTACTGTCCCAAGTTGAAGATGCTGGGTATATTTAGGCTTCAGTTAAATGCAGAGATAGTTCTGTAAAAATGAGCTAAGCTATTTTGGATGTTGAAAAACATCTAGCCCAGAGCAAGAGAATGCAGAGCAAATTAATTTAACATGTCAAGGAGAGGTGAAAGTTAGCCTATGTTGTGCTCTTTCAGCTTAACTGCCTCTATTTGCTAAGATAATTTGTTTATAATATGTTTATAACTATCATATCTATATACATATATCTGTATATAAACTAATATATCTGCTGCGGTAAGGGTATTAGCGTTTGTTCACAGGTTATGAGAATCTGCATCTCATTCTTTTAACCCAGTCTGACATTGGTCAGGAAATTTTAGTTACATGAATTTTGTGCAGGTTTGCAACAACTGCTGTCAACATCACAACTGCATCTAGTCAGGCTTACACTGTGGAAATGGATTCAGCTTCCTAGTACCTCTTTGCTCCTTTATGGACCATCAAGTTTTTCCCCACTTCCTTCTGTCTTAGAACAGTGTATTTTCTGAACACCCACTTAAGGGCTCTGAGCTCAGTTTGGTGTGCTTTTTTCATTCCTTCTATAATGTGGGTGTTTAAAGGAAATAAGATAAAAATAGCACATTAATATTTTCTAACAGTAAATATTCAAATATATGTTTACATTTTTCTAACTTCTAGAAATTGAAGATTAGAGAATTTATTTAAATAGTAACGATTATCTGAAAGGTTTAAAATAGAAAATACATTTTCTCCTTCTTAAGATAACATTTGATGTGGTTCGTCTTTATTAATTTCATAGTTTAATTATTTAAAGTTTTATTTTGATGTTATCATTTACCGCTTAAATATCTGATGAGTATTTACAATTTTAAAGGAAAAACCTGTCTTTCCTAAAGCTAACAAAAGCCATCAAATGAAAATGAAAAATGCTTATATATATTTGAAAAATTGGAATGGCTCTCTTTTTGGATGAAATACATCGGTATTAAAAATAGCTGTGTAAAGATACATTTGCAAAGTTGCATATAAATTAATCGGATAGCATTGGTTTTCTACAGCTTTCTTACAGAGCTCGGGAGATCTTCACTAAGTTTTTGTGTAGCAAAGCTACAACTCCAGTTAATATTGATAGCCAGGCACAGCTGGCAGATGATATTCTCAATTCTCCACATCCAGATATGTTCAAGGAACAGCAGCTTCAGGTAACTATAGAAAACATAACATTGTTGTACATTTGTCTGTTATCTTTTCCTTTGAAGTGCTTTGAAATGCATAGAAGTATTTTCACATGCTATGTACTTTACTATCTATAAAAACACAAAGAAGTCAAGATCATAGAGATTCTGTTAGTGGTACAGAGAAAAGCTGCATAAAGGACTGCTACTTGATTGTTCTTCTGTACATTTAAGGATGTATAGAAAACTGCCATTAACTAAGTAATCCGAAAAGTGTCATTGAAATGAAGATTTAGTGCAAATAAAAATAGTACCATGTGATGAAATACCATTGGATATGGTGTTTGCTATGGTTGCTTATTCTTTCCTGTAGTGGACAACTCTGTACACAAATAGTATCTAATTTTCTCCATCTAAAGTGGCTTGTAAAATATGCCTGTTGTATTGAAGGAGTCTTTCCCTTATGCTTTAATAGAACTGTCAAACCAGGAGCTTACTAAAACTGTTGGTGTCTGAAGACCTCTGAAGCAGATGCATTTTAAGTAATATTTGATGTTCCCAACAGAACAGTTCTGTAACAACAGGATGTATTTTACATTTTCTGTAGAATTTATTTTTTCCTTTTTTGTCCAAGTAAGTTCTTCTGTAACTCCCACCTCAACAATTTAGTAGTAGAAATCATTTTGAGATCATATTTTTTAGGAACTAAGCATATAGATTTAATTGCATAAATGAAGCAAGTCACAATCCTATCTTAAGTGCAGCCTCAGATTGCACGCTTTTGGGTGTAAGAGCAGATAGATGTAGTAACTTTCTCCATCTGCAAAGTAGGGAGAGAAGGGTAGCCCTGACTGCTGGTCTGGCAGCTTCTAGCATATAGTGAAGCATACAACTGCCCCATGTGCAGCTCCCAAAGTCTGAGGCTTCTGTGGGAATTGCCAGCCATGATCTTCTCAGGCATTTTTGATCTTCTCAGGCATTTTCATGCACTCCTAATCTTGGCTTTCCATGTCTGGATTCTTCTTCACCTTCTTGTTTGGTGGAGCAGATTGTGATCTCATTAGTGTGGTGGCTGCGCTGATGCAGGTTTTCATCCTCTTGTGAAAATGAAATGAGAGTTACTTCTGTCTCATTGAGCACCCTTGCAGCTAGGTGTGTTAACTGAGTTACTAATGTGTTGTGTGGCTGAGGCAGGTGCTGGGTAAGGAACTGCCTTGATGGCCCTTTTGGCCCATGGTTTCGCTAAGTGAGAAAACAGTGGGTCAGTTTTGTGGTCCTGGTGGGCGGTGTGACCTTGGGAACAGAGAACTGCAGGTGAGTTTGGTTTGTGCAACACATGCATGGACTTTCCAAGTTCAGCTCGCTGTAACAACACCATGTTAACAGTGAGAAGGCTTATTTGTGCTGTCACAAGGATTTTTTGAATTTCAACCTCGAGTGCAAAGTGTAAAGGTGTTGATTTGTTGTGGTTGGATAAGCTTTGTTTGATGTTCTGGAATACAGAGTGTTGCTGGTAAGGCTGCAGTGGAGTTCTGCAGGTGTGTAGGAGAATGCTTTGGAAAGCGTTTCCTGTTGGGAGTGCTCTGAAAGTTGCTTTCTGTCTATAACCTGACAAAATAGTCTCCAACGTGATGTTAGGGGTGGTGTAATATGGCAGTGTGAATGCAACCAAAAGGTTTAGTTAGGATTTCACTCTTCGTACAATAGAATAAGAACAAAGACTTTGAGTGTTTCTGGATGCATCAGTATAGATCATTTAAAGGTACTAAAATAATACTTTTCATCCTTTAACTGTATTAAATGTAAGCTCTTAGCATTAGCTGCACAGCAAAACAGTCTTATATATACATAAATATATCTGTAGGTGTGCGGACTGTACTGCCATTTTTCCCTAATAACCTTGTATCAGCACTGCATCTATGAGTCTATGAGATTGAGGCATTTTTAATTCTTGTAATTGGTTCTCTATATTTCATTGTGTATTGGCAATACACAATAGTAATATTATTTGAATTCAATAGAAGTCACTAAATGTTTTACAGCTGTATGTGTTGTATATACCAAATTAGTTGCTGAGCCTTGCCCTAAAGACTGTGTGTTGCCTTTTTGAATGTTACCAGTGTAACTGTGGTCAAAGAAGGATTGTATTTTTCATATTGTGAGAGATTCTTCTCCATTGTGAGCAGTTTTTTCTAATGGGAAGGGTCACTGACACTGACTTGTCTCTTTGACACGTCATTGAGGGCTCACCAGACCTTGTGCTGGGCTGTTTCAGCTCACTAAACTGGTAGAATTAACCCTACAATAGTAAGTATTTTTTAGATAGGGAAACCATTTATTGGAGGATCCAACAGAAACAACAGGCAACACCTAAGAGGAAATGGAAATATGGCTGGAGGCGAGAATGTGGATGTCAGCGTTCAGTTTGGATTAGGTTTTCGTGACGCTTCAGCGTCAAGTTCTCTCTGCATTATCTTGCTCTTTGCCAGAAAACCTTTGGGATAGTGCTTGTTGAGAAGATTGTCTCTCAGTTTGAAAAATGCTTTCTGTCTGCAGTTGGGCCCCTGTGGCTTTGTGATGGGCTGCTCTGTAGACTCCTGTCAGTGCCATAGCCAGTTGGGTGGTGCGTGCCATTCTTCTGTTGTAGGGAATTAGTCATGTCCCAAGAAGAGGCATTCATACTGTTTTTTCAGATCACATGCAGTTAGTTTAATCATGAGAGAAGATATAAAGTTAGAAGTATGAATTCACTATAGGTTTGCAAAAATGGAACAATATATTTGATTTTCTTTTTAGCAGTTAAGAAAGAACTTTTCTTCCTTTTCTTGCATAAATTTAGCTTTGGCTAAATTAGCCTTGGACATTTGCTCCAGGCATGGTATAGAGTTGCTTCCTTCTTCTTATGTTGTTCTTCTTCCTTCTTATGTTGTTAAAGATGTGTGTTGATCTCACTCAGAGCAGCCATCTTATATAATCTGTTCTTTTTCAAGGTCCTGATTTACATGACTTTGATTGTTGGATCCTCCAAAACCAACAATCCTTTGTTTCTTTTTATTGGGCATATGAACGCTATTTTAATACTGTATAGGGCTCTTTGCTCCTCCCTATGTCAGTAGTTAACTTTGTATATCTTGTATTACAATATACTGCTGCATACTGTGATTTTATCATATTATTGAGTTTTAGACCATATACATTCTTCTTGTTCACAGATACCTTAAAATATACTTGTATAATTTAACAAATCCTAAGTAATATACAGTACTGATGCAATAATTTCTTAGCAAGCTAGCCATTTGAAATATTTTTGTGCTTTGCGTAGAATGTGCAGACATAAATAATACAGTAAAAGATGGATATGAGGGTGGTGTTGTCAAGACTGCGCATCTCAGCTTCTTATGAACTTTGCACTATATGGAAATCATAACATTTCTCTGAACCCATGCTAAAGGAAGAGATCAATTCCTGTTTCCTTTTAAATTGGTGTAATATATTTAACCAGATCTAAACAAAATCATGCCTGCTGCTGTTTACTGGTTCATGTACTAAATTTTGTGGAAGTTGGCTGTTGTGAAATAGCTTCTTTTTTAATGTGTTATTTAAGCTTGTGTAACCATTATCTGTTGCATTTTAATTTCAGATTTTTAACTTGATGAAGTTTGATAGCTATACTCGCTTTCTCAAATCTCCCCTTTACCAAGAATGCATCCTAGCTGAAGTAGAAGGTCGTACTCTTCCAGATCCACAACGTGTTCCCAGCAGTCCCACTTCTAAACACAGTATCAGTTCAGAGAAGTCCAATATCTCAACACCGAAAAAGGTTACTTTTGATTTCATTGTTGTTATCTGAAAAATATGGTCTTAGATACTGTTTTTCAAGTTTTTTAGAAGGGCAACGATAATATATGAAAAACAATTAGAATGCAATTAGACAAACAAATACTAAAATTACAAACTCAGAATCACAGAATAAAATATGTATATTCTCAGGAAAATACTTATATTGCTTTAATCCACAGCTTTAAATCAGATTTTCAGCTGTTGTCTTCCTGAGTATAATTTTAAATCTATATTGTAATTTAAATATGTGTAAAAATAAAAATTGGGGATTGTTTTCATACATCAGTTCAGAATTTTATTTTGATTGAATATTGGATTTGAGATGTAATATTTTAACCTTTGCTGAGAGCTGAGATTTTATCAGAAAGCATTTGAGAAATCTTGACCCAATCTAACTCAGTTTTGAAGAGGATACTCTTTAGATACCTTACGCCATGCTGAACTAAGATGATTCTGTGTAAAGCAGGTACAGTTGCTTAAAAAATAGACCTGGAGTCTTACTGATCCCCTAACATTTAAAGTTTATTTTTTCTTCATCTGGATAATACCACCATGGTATTACATAACTGCACGGGTAAATTATAACTTTGCATTTGTCATGTCAATCACTATGCATTAGCCCATCTGCTTTCATGTATTTTTAAGACTAGGAACCTTTAAAAGTAGCATTTTAAAGAATAGTCTAATAATCTAACAAGAATAGTATGTTAAAAGCAAGTTTGGTTTATTAGCATGCATTCCTAAAGTTTGTATTCTTCAGCATTAATAAATAATTTATAAATAAGTGTGAAACAGTACATTGCCATTTTCTTAAATGCAGTTCACGTTCAAGCCCAGCCTAGAAAACATATCTGAAATATCTAAATGGAATTTCTGTGTTGTAAAATTAAGGCTAAAGGCTTTTCCACAGTAACTGGTAAGCTGTGAAGAGCTCTTTCATTTTTACAGGAGCTCTACATGGCTTGTTTTACTTTATTATAGTCCCTACCTAGTAGAACATCTCCATCACATATTTCTTTTGGTTTCCACAGTAGTCTCTTTTTTTTTTTTTTTTTTTTCCTGCTGTGAGTGGTGCTGGCTGTATAGTTATTGATAGGGCAAAGATGACAACTGACCTGACCATCACACTCATTTAGGAAGAAGTGTGTGTGGTTTGTTTTAGGTAATATGCTTACAGCTGTGTTCCAACCAATGATTTAATTGTGTTTTGGTGATAGTTAAGTGGTAAATCAAAGTCAGGAAGATCCTTAAATGAAGAGTCAGGAGAGGAGGACACTGAGAAGAAGAAAAGGGGGACATTTTTTTCATGGTCAAGAAGTAAGAGTTTGGGAAAATCACAGAAGAGAAAGGAAAATGGTGATTATCAACATGGTGAGTGTTCACATTCCACATTGTTGCCCACTTGTTTCATCAGTAGATATGACTAATCTTATCATATTGAGTTTGCTTCTAAGTGTATCTCTTGGTGTGACAGAGGGAAAAAAACCTGTAAAATCAGAAGGCCGTAGTGTAAACTGGGAGCTGTATTGAAACAGTTCTAAAAATAAATAGATAGAAGTATGAAAATGTTTGAACTTGATTGTATTGACTTCCAAGAGACTTTTTTCTTTCCTGCTTTACCGTATACTCCGCATTTCTTTGTGCTGGCAATTGCTTTTAAAAGCAGAACACTGCTATATTTATAGTAAGGTAATTTCAGCCCTTTACGGAGAAGTTCAGGAGCTGTACATGCAAGTAGTGTTGTAGCTACAGCTATTTAAAAAACCCTCCATCAACATGGTCCTACCAATCTTTCTTTTATGAATACCACACAGGTACATTCATTTTTGAACACACTCACTATTTCTGTTTCCTGTTATTCAGGAAAGGACTTTTCCCGATTAGTCCTTTCCTGATTAAAATGAAGGAAGAAGAGTCAGAGTTGTGAAAGCCCTCGTAATCTGCTGCTTTGTTGCTTAACTGTTTTCAAGAGTTTAAGGAAGACTTTCATTATGAATGCACCAGTACATGGTCTCTAGAGGAAGAGATGAAAGTGTTGGTTTAACTCATTCTATTGAGTTAAAATAATAGAGAAATTTCATCAAAGCACCAAATTTAGACAATGTGATTGTTGTGTTTTCTTCTTGTCTATTTTCTAGTAAAGCTGCGCTCCCATAAGATATCTTTGATCAAATTAATAGTTTGTGTTCTTATATATGCGAATATCAGAGACATTTACTAGGATTATAGGCTTCAGCTTCTGAAAGTGACTAGTGATTGTGTAAGATTTTAGTTTTCTAACATCATACCTGCACTTAAAGAAAATATTTATCTCCCCTTAAAATACCTGAAGAGGTAAACTAATTTTTAAATTAAAAAAAAAAAAAAAACTTTAAGATTTTATATATACATGTATATTTAAATATCGTAAAAACAAATTGGGTTGTTCAAGAGTTGCATAACTTGACCAAATGTTGTTTCAATTTTATGTGCTTCAGTGCTCAGGATGAATATTTGGAGTTTTCCTTTAATGAAAAAATGATTTCTCTAACCAGAGGAGCTAATGTTTTGCAATAACTTTCTGTATTATAAGAAATTATAAAAAAACAACAATTTTACTGATCATTTATTCTTTCTATAAACAGATTCTATTCAGTCCAATGGGTTATCATACAGGAGGGAATCACAAGGCTCCATGTCATCAACTGCTAGTCTTGACTTGGTAATGGTTCACTCTTAATAATGAAGTGGGGAAGCAGTGAAAACAGTAAATTATTAAATTTTTAAGAAGTCTGAAGTAATTAATTTGAAGTAATGCTATGGGAAAGCACCTTTAAGTGATACATTTAGAGGCCAAGATGTAGTATTAAGCAATTTTAGAATGCTAGAATTGTAATAGAGATTGTGTTCATAAAATGTTTCTAATTTTGTCCTTTTATCAAAAAGATATCCTTTGTATCCTGTTTACTGTCTGTCTGAACTTCAGATACCAGTAAACTTCTAGAAGAAAAGTTTACCTTTCAAGGGGAGCTACTGTAGCTCTTTATAAACAGCTTTTTCCATCTACCAGACATTTGAGATCTTTTTCTGAACAGCTACACGTTGAGGCTTTCCCTTTGCTTGACCCATATTCATGTTAGGCTGATTTCTGTGGTACCAGAATTCCTCCCTGTTTCTTTTAAAGCTGTGAATTATTGTTCTTGTCATTATGACTTAATTTTGCTCCTAAAATTAGAGAGAAGTGAGGTAGGGAATTACAAACCTCATGATTTTGTGCTTATATGTGGGGAAATAATCAGTGAAGATGCTGTGATTTCTAACCATTGTGTTCTGTGTTCGCAGTCTGAAATTAATGAAATGCAAAAATAATAATAGAACATAATTTATTTTACTATCTTGAATTTGTTTTACCTACATTGAAATAAAATAATATGGTATTTTCTCACAGAGCATTGACTTTTATTTCTTTTTCTTGTCAAGTCTGAAACCTCTAGATTACCTGCATTTGTACCAGATAAAGAGAAATCCCCCAAATACTGCTGTGTAAACCTTCCA
The DNA here is from genome assembly GCF_011077185.1 of Oxyura jamaicensis. Lineage (NCBI taxonomy): Eukaryota > Metazoa > Chordata > Aves > Anseriformes > Anatidae > Oxyura > Oxyura jamaicensis. The sequence goes on along the minus strand of NC_048896.1, from coordinate 86,631,669 downwards.
GATGGTTCTTCTAGCAAAATGGCTGTTAAATCTGGATTCTCTATCAAAGAGGTGTTGTCTGGGCTCTGTGAGAAACATGGCATTAACATAGCTGCAGTGGACCTTTTTTTGGTTGGAGGTGATAAGGTAGTACATATTCTTGTGCTTTCCTTTTCCTTTTCTTTCTTTTTTTTTTTTTTGAGTTTTCGTAGTCACTTTACTAATAGCAATTTTGTTCCTAATAGTAACACACATCTATGGTTTTACCAACAGCTCTACATTGGCAGTTGTTAAAGAATAATTTTAGTGAAACTAATTTTAGTGAAGCTAGAATTGAAGTTTATGACAAGAATTTAGAACATGAGGAAATGGCCTCCGGTTGAGCCAGGGGAGGTTTAGGTTGGTTATTAGGAAAAATTCTTTCACTGAAAGGGTTGTGAAGCAGTGGAAGTGGGAACCACTCCAGAGAAGTGGCTTAGTCACCATCTCTGTAGGTATTTAAAAGATGTTTGGATGTGGTGTTTCGGGGCATGGTCTAGTGGCAGGCTTGGCAGCGTAGGTTAACGTTTGGACTTGATGATCTTAAAGGTTCTTTCCAACCTAAATGATTCTACAGTTCAGTGATTCTAATTTCCTTACAATAACAGGTTAATTTAGGTATCTTGTCCTAGGAAAAAGGGTTAGGGTCTAGGAGTATCCACACAGAAAACAGATGTGTGATTGTAGATGGTTCTTCATTAAAACAAACAAAAAACCATAATGACATTCAGTTGTTCAAAGCCAAAACAAGCAAAATTCATACGAGAATTAAGGTACATATTTTAATATTGAGGAAAATTTTCAAGGCAGCAGCTTACCTTGGTGGGGGATGATAGCACTTACTCCAACAGATGTGTCTGCAGTTCAAAGAGCAGCTGTGGATGTGAAATGTTTATTTTTTTAAAAAAATTGTCATTATGATCAATCTAGATGATTACAATAGCAAATATTAATGCATGTACATAGTTATGTGCCTGTTCTTTTAAATCTTTCGATGACTGCTACTTTTCCATGTTTTTAATGTGTCATTCATTCTATGTAATAGTTTAAGCTGGAGGATCTAAGATTGTTTTAAAACACTGGTTTCCTGAATACCTGATTACTGCAGTAGAAGTTGAAGTTTGGTCATTGTCTTGCAATTAGACAAAGAATGATAGACCTCAGTCTATTTGCTTATTGTAACTTAACATCCATTAGAATGCATACAACCTATACTAGTAATTTTCTGAGTTATCTGAACATTTTTTTTAATCACATAGCTGTTCTTTATTACATATATTAAAATTCATTTATTCTCTCTCCTTTTGTTCCTGATGTGCTCTTTAGCCGCTTGTATTGCACCAAGACAGTAGCATCCTGGAGTCTCGGGACCTACGTTTAGAAAAACGCACTTTATTTCGGTAAGAGTCAAAAATGCTATCTTTTTCTGGCATTTTCCATCCCAACTTTTAGTAAGTGCACTAAAGTACATTGTTAGTTACTTGTGCAGTGAAACGGCAGTTAATGCTTAAAATAATTGTTTTGAATCTGATTTTAAAAAAAATCTAGTTAGCCATGCAAGGCAGTATTTTGGATTATAATCCAGAATCCATTGTACAGGCACATTAGAATAAATAGGCTGTAGTAATAATAATGGAATGTAATAATGATAGTAATGATGATAAACTGTACAAAACAAGTGATGCACAATGGAATTGCTCACCACCTGCTGACTGATGCCCATCCCATTCCTGAGCAGTGTTGTTCACCCCCTCTCCCCCCCACGTTCAGCCACCCCATATTGATTGGTCAGCATGATGCCATATGGTGTGGAATATCTATTTGGCTAGTTTGGATCAGCTGTCCTGGTTCTGTCCCCTCCCAGCTCCTCATGCACCCCCAGCCTCTTCTCTGGCAAGGTGGTGTGTGAGAAGTTGAGAAGTTCTTGGCTTAGTATAAGCTCTGCTCTGCAACAACTAAAACATCAGTGTGTTATCAACAGTATTGTCATCCTAAATCCAAAACACAGCACCATACCAGTTATTAGGAGGAAAACTAACTCTATCCTGTCCAAAACCAGGATGAAGTGTAAGTCCATTTTTACTTCAGATTGCAATAAAACTTACACAGGAGAGATGTCTTTAGCATGGGCATTCTCTGAGCACACTCATGTGCCTGTTAGATGGTCTGCCTGTGTTTAAACTGATCTCCCTTAGATTTAGAACTATCTAAATGCCTCATCTTCAGGTGACAGCGAGATAGGGTGCCTCTAAAAGGTAATTCAGATCAGGGCAACCAGCGCAGGGATCAATAGGAGAAATATGAAGCTACAGGAACATTTCAAACTGACTAGAACAGCACTGGGTGAATTTCAAACACTGAAAAATTAAGTTTTCTTGATTGCTGTCATAGATTCGAGTGGAATTTAAATGCCAGTATTCCAGGTCAGGGACAATTACATATTTTTATGATCTCGGTCTTAACTGCTTAAGCTGGAGCAATTTTGAGCAAGCATACAGGACAGATCTTTTGCATATGGGTTCCTCTTACAGCAAACTTTTATGATATGGTGTCATTCAACCAGAAATTAACATCTTCTGGAATTCCACTGTATTTGTTCCCACATTTAAAAAAAAAAAAAAAAAAAAAAAAAAAGCTTGTCCATGTCCATTTGGAAGTAGTTGAATGGTAATACATCATGAGTCTCTATTGTGACAATGGGAAGCAATGTATTTCTTGCATCCAAGGCTACAGCACAGGTATTGAGTAATTTTGAAAGCACTATGGGACCAGAATGCTCAGATCAATCGCAGTGGGAAAAAGAAAAGTTCCATATAATGCATTTAATTGGTCTGAGGATTGCCATGTCATTACAATGCCTTCACTCAGCTCTGGTATGTGAAACAGTGGACGTTTTATTTGTATTAAATATGCTTTATTCCTTCAGGTAAGGACAGATTTGTGCTAGTGAAGTTTCACTATATGCAGGGTCACTGGTTTTAAACTAGTGTAACTTTGCTGTAAGTTGGAATTAATATATATTTTAAATGTTTTATTAGAATAGTTCATGCTTATTGTGACAATTGGTATGTTTCAGGCTGGATCTTGTTCCAATCAATCGATCAGTTGGTTTGAAGGCTAAACCCACCAAACCAGTAACAGAGGTCTTAAGGCCTGTGGTTGCAAAATATGGTTTAAATCTTAATGAGCTTGTGGCAAGACTAGTAAGTATATTTTGATGTAATTCAAGCTGTATTATTTTCTGTCTGTAGTTTCTGAAATTTTTCCTATCCTTATAATTAGGCATTAAAATCTGTATTTATAAACACATGAAAATGAATGCTAGTCATAAACATTTTGATTAATAGTAACTACCTGAAAGCTTTAGTATGCATCTATGTTACATTCTCAGTCAGAATAAATCTAACATCCAAAATAATGGAGCCTGAACATAGTTTCTTCCAGAGCCTGACTCCTCCATTTGTAAGCTGGGGGAAAGTTGATTGAGATTAATTAAAGCTGTCGTCCCATTATCCTGGGAATCATGAAAGTTGCTTCAAATCCTTATAGAGAATATTCCTGTGGAAGCAGACTAACTCAACTTGTACATGGCTAAACACTCACCTAGCATTTCCTCTATCCTATTATGAGGAAATGTCAAGGAACGGCAAGTGAAGTTTGTAGCATTTTTAGAATGTATTGGCTGAACCACACCGCGTTTTCCAAATACCTGAAAAATACATTGCTATTAAGATAATTTCATTTAATGGAATTATAAAATTAACAAAATATGCCCAATTTAGAATAGAAAATAATCTCAAACTGCCTCTGAGAAACATGATTTTCTAAGCATATACAGTAATAGTCCTAGACTATTTGTGTGTGGATGACTTTTGTCTCCTTGTATCTTCTCCCCAGATACCATTCTCCTCGTGTAAATGGGTTAAACTTATTGTACTCAAAGTATTTTAACACAAATGCACAAATGGAATAAATATTTTTAGGACGGCAGAAGAAGGATTTGTTGAGGCTACACTGAAACATAAAAATACTTTGCTCGTTGTTTTTTTTTTTTTCTTTTTAAAGTCAGATTGTAAATTTGTTCTGAAAACAGCTTTTTCTCTATTATATACAAACTGTGATCCGACTTTAGAATGGTGAGCAGGAACCACTTGATCTTGGTGTCCCTATATCTAATCTGGATGGTCAGCGGGTTGTTCTAGATGAAAAAGAGCCAACAAAGAGTAGAGGTAAGGTGGTATGAAAGCTTTTATTTATGATGTAAAGTCAGTTTCATAAACTGTGACTAGTTAGTTTCTTCTGTTGATATGTCACATGTAGCTTATATTATTTTTAAGTAAAAAGGAGTGAATTTTCTAAAGATTGAAGTTTAAATTTGTCTGTCGATGCCACGTTCTTTACTGTTGTAAGAAATTTTGCACAAGTTGTATTTGAATACACAGTATTAATTTCACTCTTATTTCACGCACACTTAAGGACATACTGCATAATGATAATAATGAGAAAAAAAAGACAAATAACTCCTGTAAATTTGGCAACTAGTTAAAAAGAAGCACTCTGTATGAGTAAAAGAGATGCAGTTTGTGTAGCAGCTGTACATGCTGTTATGATAACCCCCATCTATAACATAAGAAAGTAGCAGAGCTTACCTCTCCAGTTTAAAACTATAATTTCTAGAGATAATGCTAAAAATGATATAATTTGTGATTTCCATGCACAGAAGGTTCAGTTTCATTCGAAGATGTTACAGATACACAACACTTAGCTTTAACAGTAAAATTACATGTGGTTAAATTGAATTGATTTAGAACAGAGATCTTCAAGGAAGAACTAGGAGAATAAATTTGAACATATTTATTGAAGAGAAGCACATTTGTCATTTTTCTAGGAAACAAAATCAATTGTCATTTTGAAAAAAAGATATCAATCTAAATACTCTCAAAGATAACTAGTTTAGGTATTATGAATACAATTGTAATCCAATGTGCTGCCAGTTATTATAAAAGCCTAATCATAGAGGATCATTCCAGTACTGGGCTGATTCTGTGACATTTCTCAGTAAAAAAAAAAAAAAAAAAAAGGTTATGATTATCTGCTTGAGACTCAGCCTTAGGTTTGTATATGTGTTGTAGCCAAAGGCAATTTGAAGGAGCTGTTTAGTTAATGTACAGATGGACAAGGAGTGTCTACAAAGGCAGTGTCTACAAAGCAAGGAGGATATGGCAGCGTCTAGAAAACAATTGATGCATGAAACAGATTGGAGAAAATTCAACCTGACCTTTCAACGGTCTCTTCTGTTGGATTTTCTTTGCTTGTTTGAGTTTTCTAACTTTGAGAAATACAAACTGAACAGTACATTTGAGATTTGATTTGATCTAAATTAACAGAAAAATATTAGAACTTAAATGAAACTTCAGAATCTTTAAACTTTAAGAATATTGTTAGTTAAAAAAAAATAGAGGTGGAGGGAGGTTATGGTAAGTTTTGACTTAAAGGTGTCAACATTATCAACTGTGATCACTCTATTTTCCAAGAACACCTTTGAAATTTTACAGCAAAAAATCTGTTTTGTGCATCGTAGTCACTTAGATGTTACTTCTTTGGGAAATTATAAATTTGTAATTAAAGAAAGAATGTTTATGTTCAGTGTTTACAGATAAACAAAAAGGTGCATCAGTAAAACAGAGTGTAACTGTGACTACTTCAAGAAATCAAGTATCTACTACTGTAAGTCTTCTGCAATGATTTTTGCCCCTTAGTTCATCTTTTGTTTCCTTCTGGAATTGTATACTTAAAGCTGCATTAATCTATAATTTTGAATCAGCCAAATTATGTAACTAGATTGATTATAGCTGTAATTCATTCAGTATTTTTCCACTGTCAATAGCATATATGTGTGAGAACTTGTCTTTGTGAGACTCTTTCAATGTATTTATTTATTTATTTTTGCATCTAAATGCCTTGTCTATATTCAAAAATGAGAAGTTATTTTGAAATTCATAGACCCTTTCTGTAATGTGAATTCCTCAGAGTAAACAATATAATATTCTTTATACATTTTGGGGGAGTATTATGGCAAATGTTTTTGCAATAATCAAGATTAAACTAAAAGATTTGTTGTGGTGGTGTTGGAGAAACATTTTCAAAATAACTTTATAACTTAGACTATATTATGTACACTATGATACAGTATAAATTTAAGTAGTACCTTAACTTTCCTTCTAATGCAGGGAGAGGGAAGAACTCTAGGAAAGTCTAATTCTATCAAAATGAAAGGCGAAAATGGAAAAAATGCTAGGGAAGTTCGACTGTCAAAAAGAGAAGACTCTATTGCAAAGATTGGGAAAAAAAAATGTCAGAAAATAAATTTGGATGAAGCAGAGGGTATGTGAACTTTATATAGTTTATGTAATAACAAATAATCTTGGAAAAATTAGAATTGTATATCTGTGTAGGAAAAGGTATCATGTATTTAACAATGTATTGTGAAAATCAGTCATGATCCTTGTATTTTTGTTTGATACCCTTTGAATTGTAAAGTTTTTGAAACTGAAAGTAAAATTTTTAAGACTACATAAAAGCCAGATACAATAATTTTGAAGTACCTAAAGACAGACATAGGTGTCTACTGGGATTTTCAAAAGTGAAAAGTGCCTAATTCCAAGTTAAATAAAAAGGAATTAGTTACTCAATTGCAGCTGAATATCCCATTTGATACCCTTTGCAACTTTACAAGCCATGTGAAAGCTCGTCTTTCTGTCCACTTTTACATAAAATTTTGTAACTCAGTGAAAGATGCTCTGCGCAATTTTGCAGAACTAATTTACTCAGGTAACCAATTTACTCAGGTAAGAGTTTTTGAAAATGTTTTACTAAAGCCTATAATGGTCAGGGCAGTACAATCTGATGACGAATGTGGAGGGATGATGGGCAAGAGTAAAAGCTAAGCTGACAATCACTAACTGCCCTGAAAAGGTGGTTACAAGTAATAGTGAGCAAAGGGGTTATTGGTCATCTTGTATATTCTGAGTCCTATTTTTTACTTCCAGTTAAATCTTTAGAGTTTTGATGATAGATAGTATCGAAAATGAACAAATAAGAGAATTTACCTTCTTGTAGAAAGTTGTCTTTGGGAGACATAAGAATAAAAATGTAGAAGTAGAAATCTTGATATACCACCGCTCTTAGGGCATTAATTTCCCCAGACAGAAAAAAAATATCAGAGAATATACCCACAGATTAAAATTTACTGCTGATATTAACTAATATGCATATCCAAAGCCTGGTTATGCACAATTATAGAGCACATGAATGTTCATCTATGAATAAATGTCCACTGCCTGGAATGATAAAAAATGCTGTGACTGAAACCTTTATTGCAAAATAGATGTTTGTTGATGTAAGTGTTATTACAAAATGTTAGTGCGTTTTAAATTATATTCTGTTGATAACTATTTTGTTAAATTGTTTTCCGTATTTTAATATTTTCATTTTTCTTCCTAGGGCTGAGTAAAACATTAACGTAATTTGAAAACTTCAGAATTCGAGGCTTTCACATTTTATTTTGAATTTTGTGAAATTTGTCTAAGTTTGGAAAATACTGAGTGTTGTAGACTGTTTTTTTAATGAAAAAAAAACAAACTGTTCTATGAAGTCTGAAATTTCAGAAAAGAACGTTTTTGTATGACACATTTCAGAAATGTTGCATGTTTTATTATGCATACCGCCATTTTGCAAAACTTTGGCAATAAGAAGCATTTTGAAGCTTCCATCTTGGCTACATTCAGATTATATGGCATTGACAAAGCATGTTTAAGAAGTCATTTTTACAAACACATTGCAAAGCCTGCCAAATATGATTAGAAGATTATAAATGAGGTCATACAAATGCAAGTGTATGACTTTATATTATGCTAGGTTAACACTGATAATAATGTTCTGTGCTTTTTTTTGTAATGGCTCTTGCTTCAAACAGTATTTATAAGCTGGGTTGAAACTATTGATTTTAATACATCTGTTGGAGATGGCGTTTCTAAGCATCTTTAATATTCTATAGTCTCAGTGCTTTTTTCTTGTAAAATTAGGACATGCAGAGGCCCTATATTAATAGTTACATATTTTTATATTTATATGATTGCTACCAAAGAGTTTGTCTATTGTTGCAATGCTTCTTTTTTGAGGAGTGGTATGATTCTTGGCTTATGACTGATAAGTTTCTTGTTGCCAAGTTTTGAGGCTTTCTAGAACAATGGTGATTTACTCTGGGTATTATTTATATATAGAAACATATTAAACCATTGGACATCATTGAGGACGTGATCAGAAAATCACTTCTAATTGTGTTAAAAACTCTATTAAAAAACCTTCCCCATCACTCTTACTAATGGCTCTTTTGATGGCTATCGACTATCTATATGCTACTGATTCATTGCAGTTCAGAGTAAATGGGGGTACTTAAATCATCATCTGATCATGCCCTGTGATGATAATATACTGGATTAAAACTACACCGTGAACTGAATTTAAACTGTGATAAAATATTACTAAACTGAGAAGAAATCAATATTAACAAGGAAGTTTGCAACATTTTGAATCTATGAATTTTCAAATGGCATGGCTATTTTTGAGTTAAGATGGGTAAAAACCATCCAGAATATAAAATATGCACCCATTGTTAGTAAGACCAGAGCCTTGCTTTGTATGAAGAATTAAAAAATCTTGTATATGTACAGATTTATTAAATGCATAAAATAGGAAATAAAAATAGAAGATGTGTTCAAGGCTCAGTGAATTGCAGCTGTTCCAAACTGCAAAACTCTTACAATAGCAATCCTGATGGTCTTAATTATAGTGATGCTAGTGAACATTGCTGCAATTGAAAAAGTTCCTAATTAACATGGGATCTTATTTCAAGGCAGCATTGAAAGAATTGAAGATCTTCATGGAAAATAAATATGCTGAAAATTTACGTTTTAATGGCATTGCACTTTCTGACAAAAACTTGTCAATTTTGGGTTTTTCCCCAATAGAATTTTTTGAACTCATATCCAAAGCTCAAAGTAACAGAGCAGATGACCAACGTGGACTGCTAAGGAAAGAAGACCTTATTCTTCCTGATTTTCTTCGTTTACCACCCACTGGACCAGAACCATCCTCATCCACGCCAGCAGGTCCTAAAGGCCTCAACAAGCGAGTTTCAAAAAATGATGGCAAGGATGGATGTACATCGCCAAGTGGAAAACAGGAGTCCATACAAAACTATAATGAAAATTCAGTTAAGAAAATGGGTTACTCAGAAAATAAACAAAAATCTGCTTTGACAGCACTCCACAGTCAGAAGACTTTCAGTGTTCCTTTTAATACGACATTGTCTCCAATTCCGCATGCACACGAAAGCAATGCAACAATATGGAAAAGGCAGTCAAGAGAGTTACAAGCTGAAGGCATACAGATGGTAGATGATGAGAATGTGGCAGACTTGACTCTTGTGGCTGAAGGAGATATTAGTAGCCCTAACAGCACTTTGCTACCACCGCCACCACCAACACCACCGTCAGACATCAGTAAACTCACAGAAGCCAACTACCCACCCCCAACTCCTTTTGCAGGTAATCAGGAAAAATCTGGATATCAAAGATCCAATTCAGGTATTTCTAGATTTTAATAGTCTTTCCTTTTATGTAAAACTACTTTTCCTTGGCACTGCTAATCGGTATTTGGCACCCATTAAAGCAAACAAGAAAATTTTCTCTGCACCTTAAGTTTTTTTTTTATTATTATTATTATTTTTTTTTTTACAAAACAAAGATTTTTCATTGCCTTAGTCTGTGCTAACTGTAATATTTCTGGTTGCCTTTAAAAACATGCATTTATTTGGATTTTGCATGTGGTCAAAACTGGACACGTGCAGACAAACCTTTAAAATACATCCATATGCTCTAATTATATCATTCTTTAGTCTGGGAGTAGAAAACAGGATATTGGCATTTTGAGTTGCATAACACCACTCTATTCCAGATTTTCTGATCCATTTGTCATAATGAGATGCATGATTAGGGTATAGAATTCTAAATGCTTTAGCAGGAACCCTAATTATGCGTTGAAAATTGCAGGACTGTTAATAATTAAAATTCGAAGTGGATAAACCTTAATTTTTTAAAAAAACAAACCTCTAATAGATATTTGTGACTAAAAATAAAATTTTAAAATATTTTTTTTTTACCCATAGTTTGCTACCCAGAGAAATAGACTGCATCTATCACACTTTACCCCACACTAGCCACATGTGAATTAGCTCTTTCTATTAGATCATTTCAACAAAAATATGTAACTTTTTTTTAGGATGTGAGTTTCATGGTCTAGCAATATCACAGAGCAATATTAGCCCAAGGCTAAAGTATGACATTTCTTTATAAACACGGACTCTAATTCTAATTGCTAATACCAGAAACTAGAGTTTGAAGATGATGGGTGTTGTGACATTGACATTTTACAGTCATTGTACTGTGCATTTTAATGTAAAATATGAGAAGAGGTATCTATGTGCTACATTTATTTTTGATGTTTCACAAACACATGGTGCCATAATTTGTATGATCACATTTCTTTGTGATGTGGGAATATACATTTTAATTATTTATCTTTTTACACAGAGTATTTGATACTGTTCTTTATCTGTATGGTTGACAATTTGTAAATACTTCTTTGATTGTTGGATGCTTATAAATGGCAATGCAAATTATTTCATTCTCTTGGTATTTGAAAAACAAATCCCTTTGTTAGTAGTATTTGAGAAATGTTCTATAAGCGCTACTACTTAATTTCTGAAACTGAGTATTGAACAGACTTGTAACCAGTGCCTACAGATACAAAACCACAAAATGTACTTCAGACGTATTGATGTGTATATGCATAGATGTGTTGGTGTCTTTCTGATAATGTGACAAGTGTACAACATAGGTATCAAGTTGCATAGCTTTCAGTGAGAACTGTTAGAAAAAAAACCATTTGCACTTAAAAAAAGAAAAATTCATGAATTTACAGTATTTTAATGCATGCCATACATTTCTGTGTAACCACTGAACTGTAGCTTTCCCTTTTCCCACTTTCTACTTTTTACTTTGTAGAAATCTTTGTGTAGTTTTCACATGTATTTTGTATCTTTGTTCTCTCAGGAGTAATAAATTCTAGACCTAGTTATGCAAACTGGTTTTAAGCTTTGATTTTCTTCTTTATTGAAAGACAGTTCTCTTAGTCCTGGGATTAAGAATTATGATTGAAATTGTCTTCTAATAACAAACGGATTAATTGACGTGAACTAGCAATTACCATGAGACAAAGTTGACAACCATAATATTTGTTAATAATCTAAATATCAAAGGTAAATGCTGTCTTGAGATGCTGATAGGTCACATGTTAAATCCATAGCATTTACATGTGCACCAGAAGGCAGATAAGACAGGAGATTTCTTTTAAATGAGCCATCACAGGAACTCCTGAAAGGAGTCTTTTCTGAAAGTCTTTTCTGTCTTTGGGTTCTTGGGCTAAACTTTATATTCATCACTTTTCTTCTTATTTTAAACTCAAGCAATTCATCCCCTTGTCTTTAATAAATGAGCTGGTGATCTCAGTTCATTTAATGTGAAGTAACCAATGTAACAACCTCTTGATTTGGTGGTCTCTTTTTAAGAAATGAAGGGTTGGATGGGTGTGGGAGACTGAACTACTCTTTATTCTTAGAGATGGGTCCTATATAACAGCACAGAAAAGCCAAATTAAAAATCAACAACAAAACAACAAAAACAAAACAACAACAAAAAAACAACCAACCAACCAAAACAAACCAGCAAGAAGCTTGCGGTGCTGTTACCTAGGCCTCCTTTGTGTTCTGGGCACTGAAAATGACATTTTTTTTCCAAAAGTCACCGTGTTCCCACATAGCTGTGGGCCTCCATGAAATAAAATGAAGCACTTCATGTCCTGTTGCAGTTCCCCTTTTAAAATCATTCAGCCTTTTACACACTAAATAACTAATATCCTGTATGTTGCATTATTTTAGAATTTAATTTACGGATTTGAATTTTCATGTTTTCCAACTGGTCTACTCTACTTTCTCTGGTGATTGTTTTATTTTTTCTGTCATAGTCACCTATGAGAGAGCTTTAAGTAACCAAAGGAAATACTTTTTTCAAAATGAAAATCTTAGTTTCTCTTAACTTTGTGACAATTTCTTTTTTAGAAGTAAAAAAAAAACAAGTAAAATACCTTTCTTTCTTACAAACTTGATGCATACACTAACTCTGTTTTACACTGTTCCTGCAGTACACTGCTATTTTACAGGAAATGTAATCTACGAAAAACAACCCTGATTTTATTGAAAGTTTTCTATTTTCATGATTTCATGGAGATTGCATGGAAAGACTATTAAATGGTGTTTAGCAATCACAATAAAGAATGCTGGAAACTATCTCCAGTCGATCAATTTCTAAAAGGACTAAATCATGAATAATGGTTGCTTTTTTAAGTGCTTTCATGGTTCTCCGTTCGTAATCTCCTATCAGTAGAAAGTGCATTTTTTAATTGCTTTATTAAATTGAAATCTTGGGAGAAAATGTAAAACAATGACCACATAATGGGAAGTGGTCTGTGATCTTGGTTTCAAATCGATTATAACAGCAAAGGGTGTGCATACTTACACTATGTGTTCAGCTTTTATCTCTTGGGTTTATATATGCTGGGAGGGTGTCAGGGTGATGAAGACCGGCCATACAAAGCAGCCCCTCGTGTGTAATCTTGTAGGGGGGCAATTTGCTGACCTCAGGCTGACGGAGCAAAGCCAAGCCAATTTCTAAATATTTCCCTGTAAGGGGGGACTCTTGAGGTGTTTTCATTTGAACATCTAGAAGGAAAAATGAATGATGAAAACCAGCAAAATGAGGTTTGCAGTGCTTAGAACTTCTGAGAATAATTTTGCAAACACAACATTAAGTAAGTGACACAAATATTACTGAAGTAATATTTAGCTATAGGGTGCACGTTATCAAATCAGTCTGCAACACAAGAATCATTACTGATTCTAGTTGTGTTACTCAGCAAGAGGAAATTTCTTGACTTTCAAACAAGCTTACTAGTTCTGGCAAATTTCCCACTATAAAATTTGGGGCTTTCTGGATTGGAAGGTTAATTCTGAAATACTTACTTCATGCTTCTACATACAGTGCTGGTGGCATCCAGCTGTGGAAGAAATAATTATTGTGTGGTGTAATTGGCTTGAAGCAGTGCATTCGTTTTTGAAAGTGCTAAATTACTGATTTTATCTCTTTGGATTTATTAATTTTAAAATTGCATGGGATAATAATCAAGGTACTTTGTTGCCCTCCATATCCATAAGTTTTTTCTACCCTTTGATCCCCTCAGAGTCCAGAGCCTTGTGCTGCGTTGTTTATTCGGTGGTATTCCAGCGATTTGCTTGCTCTGGTTTGGACTCTCCTACTCTCTGGTTGTGGAGTGCTCCTAGGTGGGCATTTTGTCTCAGCAGCAATTGGGCTTTTTCAGGAAGTATTGCTTTACTTTTAAATAGGATACCTTGCAAGGTATTGCGAGGATTATCACTTGCATCTGTGTTTTTTCCCTCTGTTATTAAAAAATAAATAAATCATTTTTTGTGTGTAGGGTGAGAAATAGGATGAAATTTCAGTCAATGGAATTATTGCCTACCAAATAAGAAAGTATTTTTTTGAGCAGATATATAGACTGGGTGGAGCAATTCAATGGAATATAGAGTTTAGTCAGAAATCCCTTTTTTAGGGATAATGTAATTGGTTAAGAGAGAATCAGTTAGGGAAAACAAAAACATGGTGAATTCTATTTGGGATAATACATGGATATGTAAGCATAAACAGCTACTTAATTTGTTCTGGAGGTGCTGCTTGTTTCTGAATTAGATGGGCAGCATTATCCTCAAAATAAACTTGCTTCCTTTCTTATTGGAAAGAACTCTGAGAAGCAGGATGGATAGTGCCAGTGTTAGGATTTTTCTCTTTGAATGTTTGCACAGAAATAAAATGCTGTGTGGGCTCTCAGAGCCTGGGGCTAGCTATTGTTCCCAATGACAAAAAATAAAATAAAAACCCAACTGCTCTTTATTATTCACAGAAAGAGTGCAGGACATTGTAACTAAGGAACAGCGACCAGATGATAGCAGCTGTATTTCTGTGACTTTGACTTTTTGTCTACTAAACTTTTCAGCTTCAAGGGTAATGAATTGCAAGTGCAGTCAACTTTGGGATAAAGAGATTAAAAAACTTGCACTTATATCTTCAAGAAGAATGCCAAATAAGCCTATTTTTGTAATAAATTTTTAAATACTTTATATAACTTACATTTGGCCTAACCCTTTAATTCATGTAACATATTTTAGAGAAAATCCAGTGGTTTCCTATGCAAATAAAAATAAGGACATAAATGAAAGCATGAATAAATAAAATAGATGGAAGGGATTCTAGTTAAAAGATGTAAAATTAGTGTAGATCATGATTACTAGCAAAGGCGGTTAATTATAATTGGTTAATTATTGGTTATGTGTAATTTTATAGAAGATTGGATTTTGGAACAATATAAAGAAGTACTCAGGGATCCAGGAATGCTAAGGCCAGAATCTGTTAATCCCCTTTTAATCAGAGCATGATTAAACGGGAGAATTACATGTACTACATTACAGATCAATAATAAACAAAGGAGAAGGAGAGCTATGTTAAGGGTAGACAACCGGGAAGCAAGGAAGGCCTTGAGGGATAATTATGTGAAAGGCAAGCTTATTTCAGTCAAACAGCAAGACACGCTGTAGAGGGAATTAACAAATTATTTCACTGGTTAGATAAAGCGTTAGAGAAGTTGCAACTTCTCTTTGAAACAAATGCACTGAGGCTAAAATCAGATCTATTCAAAAGCATGACTTACATTTGGAGAGCAAAATGAGTTTGGTAATTATTCGTTAAATCTAATGTAGCCCTACTAAACCACATTTCAGAATTTAATTGAAGAATAACACAATGGCAGATTAAATTAAAACTGATTCAAGTAGTTCAATCCACTATTTCCTAAGAATTGCATTACCCTCAGCAATAAATAAACCTACTGTTAAAAAGTACTGATGGAAAAACAAAGCGAGTGTTACCAATAAGCGCTGGAAGATCAAACTGAGGGACGAATGTCTGTAGACTAGTGCAGAGATGTTCTGTCATGTCTCGCTTGGAAAGCATACTGTGACAATTATGTCAGCTTTAAGAGAGGAGGAACAGCAAGGTTAAGCACTTTGCCCAGTTATTGAGGGCACGTAGGTCAGTCTGTATTGAAATTCCGAGCTTTTATTTCTTCTCACACTACCCCTGGCTTTTAAGTGATACTGTGTGCAGTTCCCTACCACTGCTGCTGTAGCCACTGCTCCCAGCAGCACCGGGTGCTTTGTGTCTTTTCTTCCTTAGGCACGTCCCTCGTGAGCAGCAGCAGTCCTACCAGCTCCCTCTTCTTTGTCATATTCAGATTCTGGCTTTCTAAATGACGTCTCGTGCTTTGGTCTTGTGAGTTCTTTTGAGATGAGAGCAAGGAAAGAAATTCTGTCCATCCCAGGTTTCTAAACTTGGTGCTGCAGAAGTATTCCAGAACTTCCCAGGACACAAGTAAATAGGCTGGCAATGCAGGTGATTGTCCCTTTGTAGGGTAATCCATTTCCTAGCTCGATGCCATCATAGTTTGGGAGTGAGATTTCAAGGCACCAGGCGTATGATGCAGTTGGCGTTTTATCACACAAGTGAAATATTAAGTCAAATTTCATTTGGAAAGATTAAGCGTAAACTGTAGTTAGGAACATTTTGTTAAATCCTCTTTATAATCAGGGTTACATCAGTTAAGAGGTGAAAGGAAGGAAATTTTGAAGGGTATTTAACCTGCAGAATTCTAAATCTTAAACGCAAAGTATCCTTTTTCCTTCTGAAGCATGAACCACTTAAACTTTTTTTTTTTTTTTAAAAAAAAGCATACAGTGCTAGCAGCACATCAGCAAGTGTGGTAGCCATTTATCCACCACTTAAAAGAATCCATGTCTATCCAAGAATCCAAGCCTAAAATTTTGAAGTGCCATTTCACAACAGCCTAGAACAGGAAGGGAGAAGTGCCTTTCCCAGAGTGGAACTGCCAGAGTGCACATATATTAAGGAAAAGAGTTACTCATAGTGAGACATTTCTAGGACATCAAGGGGAACACCTGCTGCAGAAGTGACCATTGCCAAGGTCCTTTTTTAAGTCTCATGGGGAAAAAAATGCTCTCAGCCAGCATGTGATCACCTTAGGACAGGTCTGTTGTACTGGATCAGAGATGAGAGCAGTGGTTGCCCAGTCTCCCACATTAAAGAACAGACCTGAGTCTGTGAATTTGGACTGGTCATTTGAAAATGACTGATTACATTTGGTGGTGGTAAATAACTGGTTCCAATGATTGTTCCTGAAACACTTTGGTGATTTCTTTTCACTTTCAAAAGTTAGAACATGAGTATTGTGAAAGACTTCAAACAGATTCTTATCTGTTGTAAGTCATCATAAAATAATCAAACTGGAGCTCATTATATTTAACTGAAAATCTGATCCTCTCTCTGTTAGAAGTTGAATGCCTGGGATGAAAGTATTTCTTTCTGGTATAGAAAGCAGCAGAGTTATAGGATAGTAACATTTCAGCAAAGCCAGAAGGCTAAATGGAGTGATGGGTCTACATGAAAGAGGTGCCTATTTGGAAGTGGTGTTGGGAAAATTATGGAGTAGTATTTAACATTCCATCCTATGTGAAATTCACCAAGTATGGACTTTCAAATACACAGAGCTCACCTCTTACAATGAAACTTAACATGTACTTTTTTTTATCTTTTATTTTTTTTTTCTAAGATAAATATGGTGTGAGTGGAACTAGATTCAATATTGATTATTTAAAAATAAAGGTACTGAATTTTACATCTCGTCTAAATTATGCTTTAAGAAATAACTCACACCTATCAAACTTAGCACATTGAATGTACATGGACCTAATAATTACTGCATAGAAATATTACCAGCATTTGCATTGCATCCATTGGAAGATGTAGGTGGACCTATAAATCCCAAGCATCTCTGCTGCAGTTATGGCTATTTGATCCTATCTACATGTAACAGTTAATGTTGTTTCTGAAATTTCTGGTTTTATTGTGACCTCCTCTTTCCCTGGAATTTGACCAAATGCTCTGCTGGTCTTAAACTACTTGGAAGCCAATGTCCTCCAATATCTTGCTTAGATCTTACCTAGATCTTGAAGAATATTTTATACAGAAGAACAAAAATTCCCTTTGTTTTCATCTATTGAGACAGAGGAAGATTTTCCATAATCATAATGTTAAAATCAGGGAGCTTGAGAAAATACACAAAATCTAAGTGTCAGGAAAAGAGAAACATTGGTAAAGGAAATCAGGAGACCTGCCAAAATGCTGCCCAATCGTTAACCCTTCAAAAATGCAGAAAAATATATGTACAGCCTTCCAAGTATTCATTTAGCTTACGGACTGAAGTAGACAAGCACACTCTCCAATCTGCAGACCAGCTGGAACATATTACCAGGATCAGATGCATGAGACAATTCCCTTACAGCTGCGTGGAGTGCTTAGCGAGGGAGCTGCAGAATACCCATAGACGGGATTGTGCTACTCCAGCCTGTGCAAGCACTGCTGGAAGAACTGGCTTCCTTTCCCTTCTGAAGTTAGGGTGCTTGAGAAACGACATTCAGGAAAATAAAATACCATTTCTGATGTGCTTTGCACAGGGAAAAGCAACCTGCAGTGAGAGCCGTGGAAGTTTTCATCACTTCAGTGCAAGACTAAAAAGTGAAGGGAAATTTTATCTGTGCAAGCCCTCTGCTCTGCACAGGTAGCACCCTGCGTAGCCAAGTTTGCTCAGGTATTTGTTACTCAAAATGAGGCTATGACGAGACCAGTGCGGAAGTGTTGCAGGCATCGTTTGAGCCTTGTTACAAAGCTCCACTTAATACATGCAGATCTTGAGTCCATTTTAAAACTTGAGGGATACATTTTAACACACGCTACTTTGGGGAATCTTCTATTACTTGTGCTAAATAGCCTTACTTCCTTTGTAAATCTTTTTTTTGAAACGTGGAAAAAAAAATCACGTTATAATCCTTTTCCAGTGTAGCACTACTCTTGAAATCACCTTCCAGTTTGGCATAGGTGAGCCCAGATCTTTTCCACCCTGCCAGGAAAAGAGCGATCACCTTCACAATATTATGCCTTAGCAATTCCTTGTTCTTTTGAACCAGTATTTCAGATAAGGCCTTCTGCATTCCTGTCCTGCCTCTAGTAGTAATTTGTTAGATTCTTCAGGGGGATCGCTCCTCATAAGGCCATTAATAGAAGAAAACTGCCCATAATATGGGTTTCTTGCTCTTCAGATGGGCTTCTCCTGTGAAGGCTGAGAGCCAACATTGACCTGATTTTGGCTTTGCTCCTAACAGACTACTTGAAAGCCCAGTTGCTCCATGTGGTGACTTGGTGACACCATAATCCAAGACTTCAATGGCGTTTCTTACCTGCAGCTGGAGAAAGACTTAGCCACCAAATATATACAGTCATACTTAGGCCTTCCATAGAGTAATACTTCCTCAGCAGGAGTTTCCAGAGACGTTTGATCGTTGAACCCTGTTAATGTGGACTGTCTTGTGTCTGTGGAGACTATTTCAGCGTAGTTCAGAGCGACAGAGCTATGATACCTGACGCCACCATCAAAGTTTTCACTCTGCACTACATGTAGTAGAAGGTTGTATACTTGATAATAAGAGTATACTGGATGATTCATGCTCTGTCAATGCCAACTATTTGTTGTGATTCATCATTAGTACAGCTTTTTAGAAACGAGTACCTCTTTTAAACCAACATGAAAGGAGAATCAGAGATGTCCTCAAAGGGCATAGAATAGTAGATTAAAAAGATCATGAGTACCATTCAATACAGTCATGTAAAATAAACACTTTAGAATAAAAAGATAGCATTTTACACCACAGACATGCAAACAGCACTTAAAATTAAGCCAATGTTCTGTTTGCAGTATGAAGATGTAAACATGAGGTGTAATATAGGCCCATTAAATGTTAGCTGTAATTTGGTAGTCATGCTGGGCTAGCGGGGCTGAGAAAGCTTTTTGCCTTCTCTCTGCTACTGCTTGGATGCTTTCTTTGGAGTTTGATCTAATTCCTCTAGTTGTGAAAAAAAGGCAAGTACGTCTGATGTGAAATATCCACATTATTACTTGTGGGGCTGCACTGTAAAGCAGTGAAATAATGTTGTATTACTTAGAATTTTGACTTATTTTCATTAAATAAAAGCTTTAGCCCTTGAGAAGGCCCTAGAATAATTTGATTGAAACAGTATGAAATTGCTTTTTTTGTCCTTTCATTTGCATTCTTCCTCTTCTCCATATTGAAAAGTTCTTGGTTATGATGACTGTATTATTAATTATTCTTCTTACAAAGAACAAACAAAAGATTTTCAAGCCAGCTATGTGATTTAACCCCACAATTCTCATAGGGGCTGTGTGGCTAAATGTGCTAGTCAGACATTTTAAAATGTGTTAGGTAAGGCATGTTGGATAAGATGGTATGATGTAAAAGGCCAGCTGCTACACATGGAAAAAAATAAATTAAATTGCACATAGAAGCCCTTTCTCATGTCTGCCTTTGTCTTGAAAGTTTTTCTATTTTTCTCTTGGATAACAACTGGTCTATTAAAAGTAGTAAAGAATAAAAATGATCTCTCTCTGCAAATTTGCCCCTTTTCCATCATTATGGTGGGGATGCCTCAGCTGCAGAAATCATGTTGGTAGTCATGGTGTGAATTGTGAAGCAGTTCTTTTGTCATTCGCTTCTTGTTGCCTGTTGAAACAGCCAGAACAGTTGTATCTGCAGTTACTTTAACAAGGGCCTAGCGGACTGCATTGTCATATCTAAAATAAAACTGACTTTTTCTTTTGGAGCTGAAGGTTTTAGTCTAGGGTTAACCTCAACTTCCCATCCCAGTTCTGAAAATAACTTCTCCTGTTTTTACTAATGAAAGTCATATAGTTTGGTGAGGCAAAGCACACTGACAGATATTTTTGTTTAATGACATATCTTGTAGTTGATGCAAGTCTTTGAATATCAAGCCCAATGTATCTATTCCTAGGGGCTTCTATTTGACACCACACAGTCTGTGAGGCAGCCAGTGCTGAGAATGAGGCAGACTTGGGATGGTAATGGCTTGGCAAGGTTGGTTCTAGATAACAGGCCCAAATCCTAACAGTGGTGATTTTAGGAATGCTATAACAAAAAGAAACTTCAAGGTTAAAACATTGCACATAACTTTTTTTTTCTTTTTTTTTTTTTAAATGCTTAAGCTCTTCAGCAACCTAAGCTATTTCTTTTCTTCCTGTCCTGTGAACTGTTCCCCATAATTGCTAGATTGCATTTCAGCACAGCAAACCGAGACTTTAGATCAGCCTACGTCTGTTGGAGAAAGATGAATCTCTAAGCGAGTGAAACAATATCTCAGCAGGGATCTGGTGTTGGAGGCCAATTCAAATCAAAGAACATCTCCTGTTCTGCCCCACTGGGAGTTCTGTATCCTCCTGCTTCACGTTTGGGTTTGCTAGTGCGAGTTTTCATCCTAAAGGTGTACAAATTTATGCTAAGTAGTTATTTTTAATGGAAGTTTTATTTATTTCTTTATTTATATTCTGAATAATGCTAAAGTAAGACAGATCTATACTGACACTGTAAGTACCTTTGAGACCTACTGTTACATTACCTGCTGGGTACCTCCAGTAATCTCCTTGGTGGGGTGGGGGAATGTCCCAGGTGATGATCTACCTTTAGGACCTCAGAGGAGGTTGCAGCATGGAAAATGCTAGGAACCAGAAGATAGCTAACTCTTTTGTTTTGTGCTTTGTGTTTAGTTAGTCTGTTTGTTTCTAATTCTTCTACCAGGTGCAAACCCCAGAAAGAAAACCGATTCACAGGGAACTTCAGGAAACCCTTGTGAGCAAACATCTCTCAAAGTGAAGACCAGCAGAAGTGTTAATCCTCCTGGCGTGAGAGACAATCCCGGCAAGGAGCTGCCCGTGAACAGGATAATTGATGTGGATGGAGTCAAGCTGGAAGACACCAGCACACGCTCCTGCGATGAGTCCGAAGGGAACCTCAGCTTTGAAGGTTATGTCTCGGAACTGAGATCTTGCCAAGGGAGGATGAGGACTGGAGTTTATCGGACATCAGACCTTCCCTCTCTGATTGCTGTAAAGAGTGAGAAGAATAAGGGCACTGAGAATCAGTATAAAGCTACTTTTGTTTAAATCTCTGTTTTTAATTAAGAGTTCTGGTATTTTTGCCTGGCATTAGCAGCAATGGAAATATGCCCTAGGGACATGTTTCTGCGAGTTTTAAGTTGTTTTCAGTACCTGTTGCCTTCAACGAGCCTGCCAGACAGTCTGTTCTGATATGAGTTAGAACCTGTAGAATGAAAAAAAGAAGTATTTCAATGAAAGTATTGAACTATTTGCTTTTGTTCTCTTACGGTTTATATATCATTTTCCCTGTCATGATTCTGTTGCACAGTGCAATTAAAATGATGATTTCCACCCCTACCCTTCTTGTCTTTAATAAAGACAAACTCACTTTAAGTTCCCCTATCCAAATTTTTTATTTAAGATGACTTAATTTTAATCTTCAAATGCTTTTCCTGGCCTGCAGGATTCCCTGTGTGTTGGTAGACTTCTGAAGTATAAGTAAAATCAGTTACTGTTGAAAAAAGGTTCTGATTATTTTATTAATATCTTCTTATCTGTCTCATAACATTTGGGAAGAGGTCCAGGTGAAACTGAAATTCAATTTTGTCTAATGGATTACCTGGCTTTTATGCAATAAAACCTTTGTTACACAAGCAGAGAGAAGAAAAAAAAATAATCCTGTCCTGGGAATAATAGCTACTCTTGTTGCCAACACCGGTGATGTTTCCGCAGCAGAAATGTATGTGCTATTTATACAGTGGTGGGAGAGCCATCCAGGTCCCTACTGAGCGCTGCTCTTGGTGGCTTGACTTTGGGGGAAGGCGGATTTTGTCACCGCTCCTTCAGTAAGCAGTTAATTGCCACTTGTTCTCCTTGTCGTTGATACTACTTTCAGTTCATCTTCTAGCCTTGGGCAGAGTTTTGAGGAAGAAAAGGTACTACTGAACATGTTGCTTTGCCGCATTCTCCTTTTCCTCATTTTTCATTTCTTCAGAAGAGGTTATGAGTCTGGACAAGCAAAAGTGTACACAGAGTGCTGGATCTCTGTTCAGCTCTTTGAAACAATGTCAAGTATATATATTGAGACCTTCTGGTTGTTCACCGCTTTGAAATTGCTTTGGGACTCAAAAAGTCATATTGCAAAGCTCCCAGGTGGCAGAGCCACACAGGCAGGAAGTCTAATGCTGTGATTATTCATCAGCTTCTTTTTCTTTGCTCCTTCTTACTAAAACCTACCAAGAACTGTGAAGTTTTAGAATACCAGAAAATACTGGAGAGTGCTACTCAGTTTCTTAAATTCATATATTTTTGTAAAATGAGAAGGAGCTACATAGAATTTTACAACAGTAAAGTGTGGTTCCAAAAGCTTAAGAGTTATACATTACATACTCCAGTGATATAAAAGGACAGAGCACCCATTAGCTTTACAACTTTAATTCTTTTTCACGATTAAGTGATTCTGCTCCTATTATTGAGGGAAACATTAATATTAGTCTTAACACGGTGTGTGACTAAATGAGGATAAGTGCTGTGAGAATAGATGGTATTTTAAAAACTTTCAAGATTAAAACCCATTTGAGAGCCATGCTAAAATCACAGTGGTGCAACAATGTTGGAGATTAGGGGAATTCACATTAGCATTTTTGAGGCTGTCATTGCTAGTTGAAGCTGAGTATTTTTTTCTCATGGCAGTGAATAAAATGAGCTGGTTGTGTGAGCCCGGATCCCACTGCGGCCAGGTATCCGTGCCAGGGAAACACAGCTGGCAGCAACTGAAATCAGAGGTAGGAGTGGGTGAACAGGCTTGGAAACCGATGCAACTGGATCCCACACTGTGATGAACTGAGCTGCAGAAGCAGATCCATAGCGCAGTGTGTGCAGGTTGGCTTTGCAAGCACTCAGCCTCTACCTGGGCTGGGGATAAAGGGGAAATAAATGGATAAAGGGGGAAAGCTTCCTACTGTCTGCTCCTTTTGATCCATAGGGTAGGTTGCTTGATATTGTACTGTATATCATCTGTGTGGGACTGGACATAACAAAGCAGTGATAACACAGTGATTATGAGAAAATGTTTAAAACATCTCTGTATTTTTAAAGTGGTATTCCCATGTTTGGTTCTTTTTATTGTTTTGGTAACATTTTGCCGCTAAGAATTGCTCATAATAAGCTATTTCTCTGCACAGATAAACGGCCACATTTATCCTATTTTTCAGCAAATTAGTAGCTTTATTCTAATCAAGACCACCATTACACCAGTAAAACTCAAGAGAGGGCTCAGTGACCTGTGACACATTTTGCACTTTTTGTGTGTTTTGGAAGATCAAATCCTGACCTTAAACAGATAAAAGTTTGAAACTCAAATACAATAATTACTGTCTTTATAAATCCTTGATCAGTATTTTAGATGAAACCGTTTTACATTGTGGAAGTGTGCCTAAGTGGTGTTTGTGAGCAATATACAGTTCTTTAACAGGAAAAAGAGACAGCTGAGGGGAGGTATAATGATGTCCTAAAAACTTTGAGCACTGTGGAAATGGTGAATAGGGACAGATTGTTCACTCTCTTCTAAGACAAGAGTTAGGGGCCATCAGGTGAAGATGGTAGAAGGCAGGTTCAGTTCAAAGAGGTGGTTCTTCATCTCAGAGGATGAGACTGGTGAAGACCCTTGCCAAAGGACATTGAGGAGATGGGAAGTTTACAAGGGCTGCACTAGGAAGTAGTTGAAAGAGACCTACTGGGGGTTGCTAAACAGTCAAAACACATGGGATCCAGGAAACCTCTTGAGCTTGAAAACCCGCAGCTTGAGCTGGGTTGTTATGCACGTGGAGGTTGGGTGAAAACAGCTCAAGCGCATTTGGTTATCCAGCCTCTGTGCATCCTTAGCTGGAAGAGTTAGTTGGCTAATTTAAGATAATTGAAATTAGGTCTGTTTACTTTCTGAAAGCTGATGAGCTGAGGAAAAAGAAGGCAAACAAAAAAAAAGCCGTTTTTTTAAAAACTGAGTGCAGCAAACTGCATCTGACTCTATCAAGGATGTCAAGGACTTGACAGCATGGGAGAGTCAGGCTGCGTGCAGGAAAATGAAGGATGTGAAAGAATGAAGTTTTCTTTAACATAAGGAAAAATCCTGGCACAAAGCCTGGAAATCCTGTAAACTCGGGAACATGGGAAAAACATTCCTCCTTGCGCTGCACTGTTACGCCAGCTATTGACATATTGTTTAAAACAATGACTTCTTAGCTAGGACTCATGGAAATTCATTACTTGGACTTCGAAATAATATTAGCTCTCCTTTTCAATATCTGGCAGAAAAGAAAAACTAAATCAGTTGCCACAGATCATGGAGTTAACAAAAACAAATGTGGAGAGCCTATCTCTGGCTGATGTTTCCCCAGTTTTGCTAAGGATGTTGTCCAGTTTTAATTACCAAGTGACTTCAACATTATAATACAACTTTAAGTTACCTCATTATCCTGTGGTTTCCACTACTAATGAAATCTACTTGCAAGTAAAAAAGCAGCCCATCTGAAGCACTCCTTGACAGTGTAATCCTTTATCTTGCCAGTTAGTTCTTAACGATAATCAGGCTTTATGTGGCTGTATTTGTCTTTTACTTTTCCCAGTTTTCCCTTGTTGACACTCTTCTTATAAAGTGTGTTCCTCTTAAGGCCACAATGACACATAAAAGAGGAATTTGACGTTCCCATCCTTTTATGTGGATGAGGGAGATCCACTGACTTACAGCCTCAAACTGTAAAAAATAGTAATGCCAGTGATAAAAACAAAACAAAACACTTAGAAAATACTATAGCTTTCTAAATTTTATTTAGTATACCAGTTCTCTTGTATTTCACTCGTTGTCATGGCATCTGAGCTTCAAATTGTAGTGGTTGCAGCCTCACAGGCTCCACAACAGTGACAGTCTTCTTGTTTATTGTTTTAAAAGCTCTGTGAAGAATAGAAAATACACATACAGGCAAACTTGAAAAAGGACGTTCCCCTCAGGATTACTCTAGCAGTGTGCCTTGTCAACAGATTTGTGATATAACAGACATGCAAAATAAACCACTGTGCAATTTAGCTTTTGGGGACTGCATGACAAGACACCACTGTTTTATGAAGGCACACAAACAGGCTTTGCAAAGGGACTTTGCAAGAGATTTACTGCTCCATGGGAAGGAGCCAATACCTGACTGCACCATGCACTTTCTCATGCCCTTCTGGGGGCTAGTTAGTGTCTTTCAAGGATGCTGGGTCCTTCTTGCACTACTTCTCCTCCTGAAAGTTTTGGACTCTTTTCTTGCCTTTGCTATCATATGCATTGTTTGATTTCTCCTCATCTTGTGTTGGAATTTACTTTCTTAACAGAAAACTGCCAGAAGACAGAGGCTCAGCCAGCAGCCTCCTTGTCTCTTTGGCACAGAGATAATTGTGAGCCTATTTTGCTTTTTTTTTGGAAGTAGCTGATTTTCACCACAAAACTGAAATCCTTGACTGTAGTTGTTTCTCAGCAGGGGTGTTTCTGCCCATACCATCTCTGACACAGTAATGCTAGTGAATATTGCCATTAAAAATCGTCTCTCTTAAGGTCATCTGTGGCTCGGAGACCAGACTAGAGTGTGGTAGCATGCTGCAGCATCTGCAATGAAACAGCCTAAGGCATCTTTTCACCAGTTCTCAAAGATTTTGAAAAGTTTCCAAAGGCTCTGATAGAGAAAGGCCCCAGCCCAACGGCAGGACCTTTTCAATAAGTGTGAGAAGCCAAAACTGTTGCAAGTCCAAGCCACTCCTCATTCCCCACCGCAGCTCATTGTGCTGGGTTTAGAAACGGCCGTATTTTCTGCATCACCAGGCAGATTTCCAAGCTCTGTGAGAATGTAACAAACCAGTGTGACAACAGGGCTGCTCTGTGGATGGTGTGGGTGTTTGCCCTGCAGCAAAAACAAGTGGCACATCCAAATACTTCTTTGCCTGTGCTCTTGGAGTAGCATCCCAAGGTTAGCATTGTGTTAGCAGGGTACTGAGCAACTGGTGGATTTGTGAACTCTAATCCAATGCCAATTAAAACACAGGAAAAAACTTTCATTGATCTTACTAAAATATTTCACTGCTGTAGACCCGCCGTTATTTTTCACCAGGTCCCTCTTTATTTTTTTCAGAAGACTGCTGGGAAGTGCTGGATGATCAGGTGTCTGGAAACCTCGCCTGCATTACTCAAAATGTTAGCAAATACAACATGTTACACATGAATGAACATGTTTTCTGAATTGCTTGTGTAGAAGATAAGGAAAGAAAATTGTTTATATTTTTTCATCCTAAGTGATCATTCTGTTGAATAGTCTAAATATTGTGTTGTACAGAATTTGATTTGTATTTTTGTTTTATTTGTGGTTGTGACTTTAAACTTCTCTATAATGGATTTCTAATATGAAAATGCACATTGAATTAATTTCTCATGCCTTGTTTTTCCAAAGTATTGAGAGATCTGTACTGCACAATGACGTGTTTATAGGATCTTGAGTGTGTCAAATATCTAAAATGTTAATTGTGTATTACTAAATAAATAATTTATACCACTGAAACTGATAGTGATTTGTTGACATCTAATTTCAATGCAGGGGAAAAAAATGTGATTTTTTTTTTTTTCAGTTATTCACAAGGAAAAAAATCTACATTATAATGAATACTGTACATGAACTTAATGCATTTTAGAAAGTTGGCATTTTGTCCTCAACACTGGTTGTGGTGGAGTGTGACTGAGCCAGGCACTGGCAGCCATGCACAGTGAGGTCTTGTCCCCACAGCTCAGCTGATGGGACCTCCTGCCATTCGGACCTAGCATTTATGTACATCACAGCTTTAATGACAGCATGATACAACCTGGAAGCAGACTGCACTTTATTGGAGTTTGCAAAGAAGTCTCCTTAAACCTGTCTTACATTTAAAAAAAAATCCTTTAAAAGAGAGTTGTTAAGAACTCCTGCCAAATATTTATATACCTTAAAAATAACTCATCTTCAGGAATTTAATAATAGTGGGTTAGACTTTTAGCCTTTAATTAATTCCTTTTGCTCTATTCTAGCAAGACAAAGGAACTGCAATCCTAAGATATGGCAGTGGCTGCATGTTTTCCTGTTTTAGTGTAATCCCCCACTGTCTGTCCCTTTGCATAGACCTGGGGTTGTCCAGCCGTGCAGTTTCTGCATGGACATATGCACCAAAACTGCTCTGCCTAACTGTAATATATGAACACTCTACCAGCGATCAAGAGTGGAACAACCTGGGGCCCAGAGGGTCAGTGTTTGTGTACACTGACGTTAATCAGTGATGTGATAGTCCTTAAATGGTTCCCATCTCAGTCACCATCCTTGTTATTTGTGCTTTGAACACTGCCAGAGCAAGGGTCTGTGCACAGATCTGGGAACCAACACTAGAAAATAATGGCTGATGGGGATAGGATGAAAAGTAATTCTTCCAGTTCCATGCCAACACATTGTTATCTGCATGATGATCTGGCACCAAATCCCAGTAATGGTGCTGAATCTGTCCCCTACATTTACACAAAGCTGTAAAGACATGAGAGCAACTCCAAGTACCTACAGCCTGCAACAGGTATTCTTAAATACCTTGTGGCTGCTTTGCTAGGACACGTTGACTTGTATCTCATTTGCATTCTTTGCTCATGGTCTCAAAACAGTGTATAACTTCGCTGCTGGACAGTCTCAAGCCTCAGTTCTGGAGCACACTGACAAAGAAATGAAAGGCCTGCTAGAAGTACATCTAATTTAAGCTAAACCCCTTGGAGTGGAGAAAACTTAAATCACAGCACAAAAATGAAGATAATGTCTGTCCCCATTCCTGTGAAAGAGAATTGGGGTCTTAATGATTTGAGTCTTTAGTGAAAAGATGAACCCATGTGATAAGGGGAAACTAACTGTTGGTTATTATTCTATCTCATTTACAGACTTGCACAAGCATCCCTTTCGGTAACTATATCTGCTGCTTTATGAATGACGTGAACTCACATACCAATGATATTCACATAACTTCTACCTCTTCCACAATTTTAAAGTTTCCAGAGCCAGTCCTACAACTAGGATGAAGCAATGCCTGGCTGAGATCAGCCCTCTGTATGTAAAGCAGTTAGCTGAAACTTATTTGCAACCAGGAGATAATTGGTGGTGGTGGGCACATATCTTTGATCTTGTCCTTGCTAATTGGAGCACTGACTAAAATGCGTGCATGTGTGTTAGAAAATCCAGCACAATGCATGCCACAACTGCACTCCCTGGCAAGGGGGTGAAGGCAGAAGAACACAGGTGCCAATCTTCTTGTTAGAAGGTGCCTGTTGGCCAAACCAGCCATCACAAGACTGACACCATGCCAGTTTCCTGCAGAATGTCGATTCTCCCATTGTATCTTGTCTATTTGATGAAGAACCTTTCCCTAACACCCAGCCTGACCCTCCCCTGTCCCAGCTCCATGCCGTTCCCTCGGGTCCTGTCGCTGTCCCCAGAGAGCAGAGCTCAGCGCCTGCCCCTCCGCTCCCCTCGTGAGGGAGCTGCAGGCCGCCATGAGGCCTCCCCTTGGCCTGCTCTGCTCTGGGCTGAACAAACCAAGAGACCTCAGCTGCTCCTCATACACCTCTCCCTCCAGACCCTTCACCATCTTTGTAGCCCTCCTTTGGACACTCTCTAATAGTTTTATATCCTTCTTACGCTGTGGCACTCACAGCTGCACACAGTACTTGAGGTGAGGCCGCACCAGTGCAGAGGGTGAAAGGACTTGGCATAAGACATAATATTCCTTGCTATACAACTCCGTAAGTAACAGGACTGGGCCTTGTGAGAGCAAAGGTAAGTCCACTTACATTCAAAATAGGCATAACAGAGCTGATCTGGAAGTCTTGATTTCCCTCCTAGGAGACCCTGACTGGGATCTTGCCTAACTTTAGGTGTCTAAAGCTGCCTTTGTGCCCTGAACACAGGTGTTACTTTATGTATTTGATAGAGATACAGTTCATCTTGTTTGTGGATATAACGAATGAGTTGAAACATAGATTTGGATGTGTGACCTGAACCTTAAATTTCATTCTTCTTTATTTTCTAGGTCTCCATTGGAGCCTCAATCTCTGCCTCAGCTATAGATACATATGCAGCAGGTCCCTTGAAGTTAGGTGGGGTGAATCTGATCTGCCAGTTTCTCCTGATGTGTGAACAATGTAAGTCAATGACAGCTCAGATTGTTTCTGCAGCAATTACACAGAGCAGCAATTACATTTCTGCAGCAATTACAAGGAGTGGCACTGGAGTTACAGGGAAATGAGGGGAAAAAAAAGAGAGAGAAGGAAACACAGCAGGAATATTGGCCACATTGTGCAATCTGTAGCCTAGACCTATTCTTCGGGCAAGCAGTCAGACAGTGAGTGGTACACAAATCACTTCTGAATTCATGAGTTGTGCAGCAAGCAGGGAGAGAGCTGCTCACTGGCAGGGACCTCAATCTTCTCATATGCTTTTCCCTTCCTTTATTTTGGGAGTGCAGAAAAAGGGTCCATTCGGCTTTGTCAGGGACAGAATCCCTATTGCTTTGGTGACAAAACTAACAGACAGAGTGACCAATGGGAGATGATGAGGGGAAAACATGAAAACAAATAAAGTTAATGTACCCTCTGGGCTTTCTGCAACATGAAGCCCTGGGGCACCTTCTGCCTCTGCTGACCTCTTGAGGGCTGGTGGACCTCAAGAGGATTTTCTACCACAAGTGTAGTTGGGTTTGAACCCACAGGCTTTTGGCCTCAGCCACTCCCTCTGGCAATGAATAACTACACTGCAGTTTCTGAAAGGAGACGGCTGTGGACAGTTGATGCCAGAGGGAGGTCATACAGCAGAAGGGGAGGCCATGAGTAGTGGGGCCTTTTGTAGGCAGCGAGAGGGGAGACCTGGCTGAGGGGCAACCATGTCCCTCCCCACCTTTCCATTATGTTACCTGCTGTCCCAAATGCACTGCAATCTATGGCACTGAGAGCCGTGGGTTGTGTTTCCATGTAGGTACAAGAGCTCTGGTGGGGAGAAAGGCAGTGTGAAGAAGAGGCAGGAAGAAAAAAGGACAAAAGGGGCATTCATGACAGATGGGGAATGAGATGGAAATTTTTCACTGAAATCATAATTAGAATTACCTTCTGAGGACATCCCCTTAGAGGATTGCCACAAGATTTGTAATGTAAAAACCCCAGGGAAAACCTAGGCAAACACTATGCTAAATTAGCAGGTTGAAAATACAGATTAATAAATCCAAAGTGAGCGTCCTTATGGTGACACTGCAGCATCCATGCTGGCCCTAGGCAGCTGCCACAGTGACACTGAGTGATGGGTGTACTCCCTGTGTGTGGCTTTAGCAGAGGACACCTCATCGCATGGCCTTGCCTGGTCACTGTACTCCAGAGGCTCACCGAAGGGTGTTGCCTGGCACTCCAACCCTTGGCACGTGAGCTAACTGCAAAGCACAAAGTGAATGCTTAATAAGGTGTCTGGTTTCCATACATACATATATGGGAAAAATATGAAAAATATATATGGATGTATATGTGTAGGTTTCCATACAGGCTATTATTAGGGCTGCGATCAGAATAAGTTGAGTGCTCCTGGTGACCTCTGCTCCCCGTCCTGCCATAGGCAATAACCCTGATGCTGAGGCAAGCTGCAGAGCTTGCCTCCTTCCTGTGGGGCTGTCCCTTATCCCTCAGTGCTCTCTTCAGCCTCGAGAGGGAAGATTTCAGCTGCCTTCAGCTGCAGAAGTGGAGCCACCTTCCCTCACACATGCCTGACTTATAGACCATTTTAAAGTACGCCATGGGGGCGTCTAATATGCTAATGAAGAAAGTGGGTGGAAGAGCAGGAATTTGAGCACAGCTAAAAATGTACATGCCTAACAATTGCAAATCAGCCTGTGCTGAAGTTACCTAAATGGGTTGGCATCAGTGGAAGGTGGGTGCCTCTACACCTCTTCTTGTCAGTTTGCTGTGAGTACACGGCTAAAAAAAAATCATACGCCTCTCTGTATGGACCTGCTGTTTCAGCCAGGGTTATCAGTAAAGGGTTTATATCAAAAAGTCCCTACTTTCCACTCTTACTCAAACAGTAGGAGGAACAGTATCTTCATGCAAACACATCCCAGACTGGTTGCAGGCATAGTATTTCAGATATGTGGCATCTGGGTGCATTAACAGATCTAAGTATCATCTTGAAATGGACTTCTAAACTTTG
The DNA here is from genome assembly GCF_011077185.1 of Oxyura jamaicensis. NCBI lineage: Eukaryota > Metazoa > Chordata > Aves > Anseriformes > Anatidae > Oxyura > Oxyura jamaicensis. Next base: position 86,600,044 of record NC_048896.1, on the reverse strand, counting down.
GTTAGTTTTTGCAACTGGATTCACATCTGGGTTGTGTCAATTAAGGTTCTACATATTGTGGCTTGTAGTAAAGCCTTAAATCACACAGCTTTGTGTGATTAAGGGTATAAAATCCCAGCCTGGTTTCCTTTTTGAAGCTCAAGCTCAGCTACTTTTATATGATTTGATTTTTCAGATCAGAACTAATGTTTTTTGGATGCATGAAAGAAACATTCATAAGTACAGCTGCAAGTAAAAGCAGGGCTCTCGTAATACATAGCTGCAGTTGCAGTGGCTGAAATGTGATTTCACAGAGTAGAAAGCTTGAGGCCATTACAAAATCAGTAAACAGAAAGGCGGCCAGTTGAAAAGAGAAAAATCACAAGCAGGATATTGTCTGATACCACATCCTGCCAATGCAAAGCCAGGTGTGCCAATGGGAAAAAAAAAGTGAAACAGAAGGTGGTGCTCACAGGATTGCGTTTACATACTGCTTAGCAGCACCCAGGGGTGCTTGCTGCTGCTGGGAAGGTTGTGGCTGCTGGGTGCTGTGTGAGGGTTTTATGCCTGATCCTGATGTGAGCAGGCAATGAGTTGGACATGTTGGGGAAGGGAGACTGACACAGCAACCCTGTGTCTGGGGAGGGACTGCACTGCTGGTGGAAAGCAAGATCAAAGAGGTGATTTCTGAGGGAGAGCAATGAGATAAAGGGCTAGAAGGGGCAGGTAAGCAGCAGGATATGGGGCATGGTAAAGTGTGACATTTAATGAAAACACACCAAGGATGGTGAGATGCAGGGCAGAGAACCATAGGGAGATAATCCCAGAGTCCAGAGATAACCCCAGATGTGTCTCCACGGGGAGTCATGACAGCAGCATAAAGGTCTGCAGAGCCTCCAAAGGAGAGACCCAAGCCCTGCAGAAGGCAATGGTGAGAGGAAGACCTGCAAACACGTGTACAGAAGATGTTTGTTCTAACTGCTGGGTGCTCAGAAGGTGGTGGAGGCTGCTGGGGAAGTCACAATCTGGGATGGGAGATCCACAGCTAGTATGTTGGGGTGGGGGATGAGGGTGGTGAGGGACCAACATGAAAAATACAACATGATAGATCTGAGAACAGATTCAGTCCCTGGAGAGAAAAGGGGAAACGGTGCAGAGAACCCCAGAGCTGTGAGCTCACGGGTGAGGGAAGCCAGGAGAGGCGCTGGAAGAGTGTGGGAGGTGAGAGGGCTGAGGAGGAGTAAACATTTGGGTGAAGGCGTATCTTTCAATCCCAGCAGGATCTGCTACAGCGCAGCAGCTCCAAATCTATGTTTGCTGGATCCCAGCTGCCCAGAAACCAGACTTCTGCAGCTTCACTTTTACCAGCCTTGCTGCTGCTAGCAGAGGGGGGATAGTTTGGGAAGGGATTGGTTTGCTCTCTTACAGTGTGCCTGAGGTTATGAATGGCTGCAAATATTACCAGCAAAGCCTGGTGCAGGAGAGGATGAAACAGGAAAAGCCAAAACTGTGTAGATTCAACATTCCCCCTTCCTTCCCCTCCCACAGATTCCTGAAGCTCCCAGGGAGAGGAGAGGAGACGTGACACCTAGAGGAGTTTGTGGTTGCAGTGTGCCCATGTGGAAAGTGGTGCCTTTCAGGTGCTACGCTGTTTAAGGTCCATATGAATAACTCATCAGTCTGGGGACTTTCCAGCTTGGTTTAAGCCAAAGCTTTTCTTTTTTCTTGCAGAAGTAAGCAAACAAACACAATGATTTTAGCTTTCTTCCATTGCATGTGGCCTCAGTGAAGTAGAGCAATGGCTTTTCTGTGGGCTCCACTACAGAACTGAGAAGAGGAGGTGGAGGCTCACTTCTTGCCCAGCAGTGAAGATCCTGGTTTTGGATGTCAGTGATCAGGTTGAGGTTACCCTGTTTCTTGAAACAGCTCTCACCTGTGTCCCCTGTACCAGGGTTCCCATCTTATCTTATTTTAAAATCTTTAAAAAATCACTATCCCTGGAACCCAGGAGCATGAACCTCTGTTTTGGTGATTAGGATAGTCATTAAGAAGGACAGCCACATTTTGGTAAATACTCCCAAAAGCAGGTGATGGGAATGATCTCAAGCCACAGAGATAAGGGTAGCCCTGTCCAGCAGTGACAGCAAGGCTGTAAAAATAGAGCACTCCGATGAACCTTCAGCCATGGGACATTCCTCCCCCAGTCTGCTCAGTACCTGATACCCAGGTGTGAATGTAAATGGACGCAGGTATGTTTGAACCTGTCTTCTCCATTTACGTCTAGTGAACTCCTTGATGAAATAAAATGCAGTTTTATTATTTTATGCTGGTGGCTGACTCAATTTACTTTTTGTTAGTATTGAGTGATTAAGGATGGTTGTTAACATTGCTTCATTATTACTAAGTAGTTCAGAGTCTGGGCTCAGTCTGGGCTTTTACTAATTATTGCTAAATGTGAAGAAATAAAAGCCATTGCAATGTGGGAAGTGAGGAAAAGACAAATGTATGAGGCAGCATAATCAGTATGTGATATACCCCCTGCAGCAAGCATTTCTGTCTCTTTCTGCTCATTTATTGTGTGTTTATTTGCCTTTTCATTTTCCCATGATGATGTTAATATAAAGGGAAAATGACTGCCGAAACTGAGGGATTTTAGCCTTTGATACAGAAGAATTACAGCCTGCAAACATGATAAAGACTTCCCAGTCTTACTTTGAAACCTTTCATTGACTTCAGCAGTAGCAGAAGCTGGCTCTAAATGCATTTGGATTATGTGTGCTCCACAGGAAATGTTCAATATTATGTGCAGTGAATTTAAGAATCAGGACATGCCTTTCTTTAAAAGGAAAATGGAATTTTCTTAGAAAACAAGAACCAGACTCTAGCTGCAGTTTTGCTGGTGGAACGAGCTGCAATACAGGCTCCAGGCTTTGAAGCTGCCAAATAACATTGCTCCAACACCAGGTCTTTCCTCTGTTTCCTATTTTCAGATTTCCTCTATTTATAACATAATTTATTCCTCTATTTATAACATAAATATTCATCTGTTTATAACATAAACACTGAAGATATATATATATATTCTCAGTCTTTTATGGAGCCTCAACTGAAGCAGGCACTAAAAGAATTCTGAAATTTAACATTAGGGACTTTATGCTGAGTGTGACAGGGACTGTTTCCATATCACTGCTTCTCTTGTTGATGTTATGATATCTGCTCCGTCCACACACAACTGTTTTCTCCCTTTAGGGAAAGTTTCCTGCTGTATGCTGGAAATGATGAGTCACAGACAAAGCGATTCAAGAAGGCAGAGGAGAGCAGCTCGGCGGGCTGATCTGCCTGACCCATGGGTCGTTGTGTGGTGCTCTGCCTCCATCTCTGGTTAGTCGAGTCCCGAGGTCACGCTGCAATTCCCATAAACTGCCTGAGCAGCCGGGACTGCGGCACTGATGTGCATGAGTAAATAAAAAAGGCTGCACTTGCTGGAGAGTCCTAAGCTCTGTGCTGCTGATTTTGTACCCATTTCTGTTATTTTCATGTTGAATGCTCTGTGCAGCTGGATTCTCTAAAAGACAGAGTTAAAGAGTTAGGCATGAACATGTGCTGGGAAGGGTTGTCCTCCCTCCTTGGTGCCTTTGGGGCCCTTCCCAGCTCACCCAACACTGTGTAAAGGATTACGGATGTTAACACATCCGAACTCTCTTTCCCCAGATCTGTTCCCAAGCTGTCCCCGTATGCACGCTTCTTGTGCTGCTCATGACCAAAAGCTTCGGGTAGGAAGACACAAATATCTGCAGCCTCCCATGTTCTTCATTCTCATGAAGTCTCAATTTCCCAATGCCCTGTGACATTTCTAAAAATTCAGTACCAAAATTGAATCTCCAGATTTCTGAGTAGTTCCTTGCCAATTAAATATCTCTTCGTCTTAAAAAATGTTTTTTTACAGATTCTAGAAAAAGCCTGACAAAGGCAGGCAGACTTTCTCTAAGAAAACTAAACATAATTTTTAAAAAATCTCAAATTTTGCTTTTTCTCTATGGCAGTAAGATCTGCTCAGACACCTCTCTGCTGAACCAATGCTGGCAGTGTTCCTGGGGTTTTTTGGTGGTTCGTATCTGTCTGAACCCTGAAATCACTGTTGGGTGATTCAGAGCTCAGAGGTGATTCCCATTACATGGTGGTGCTCCTCGGGTGGCTCCTGGAAGCAGACATGGCAACTGCTTGCTTTGATGCTTTCTTTTGCTTTCTGCCTGCAACATCCCTGGTGTTGCTTCTTCCTTTTCCTTTTATTAAGGAATCAGTTTCAGCAAAAGCTAAGAGTTGTGACTCCCCAGAAAGACGTTCTGCAACTCTTGCTTGTAGTTCAGTGCCAACAAACAGCAACCAGGAGCAGACACACTGAAGGGGGACAAATCTTTTATTTATTTATTTATTTATTTATTTTGATTCTTTCTTCCTTTTAGATATATGAAAAAGCTTTCCGACAACCTGTCTTGGTCACCACTGAAATGTTTTTGGTCCCAGAAGTGGATGGTTTTTATTCTGGAAATGGGCAGAATGAGATTTTTAGTGTTAAAGAAGAATCTTCCTCCTTCTCTTGCTGTCCAGTCCTCACTCTTCTCTCTTTCTGCAGAGCTTTTGGGGACTTTGGATGGAATACCAACCAATGGCTCCCATGTGCCCCCTCCGCCCCTCCACAATTTTAGGAGCCTAGATGCTAAGAGATGTCTACAAGTCATTGGATAGGAATTACTAGATTGAAATCTAATGACCTAAGTCAAGAATGAGGGTAGGAAGTGGAAACCTGTGTTCCCGCTTTAGTAGGTGTCTCCAGACAGACCAGAATGTCTCTACCTCTTATTTCCTATTTGTAAAAAGAGGAAAAATTAGATATGTTCTGTGAGCGCATTCTGAAGCTTTTTAAAATTTCATTCTTCAGCCAACAAACAATGCATAATGGCATAATCTTTTTCTGCTTGTTTGCTCTTTGCTGGATTTTGAAGGAGACAGTCTCAAATTGATGTGGTTCCTGCTGTTTGAAGCCTTACTGACAGTAGGAAAGTTTTGTCTATAATTCTATATCTGCATAATTGTACTAACAAGAGCTATTACTGTGATGACAGACACAGCAGCATGATAGCATATCCAGTGGAAATTCCCTCCAACATGATAAACCATCATAGGAAAATCGTGCCTCTCAGTTCCAAGGCCTTAATGCCATTGTCGTGTTGGGGTAAAACAAAAAATCACACCCCTTCCATAGCTGTGCTGGTGAAACTTCAAAGGGCAGAACAAAACTTAAGCAAGGGCTATGTTATTCCTTCTGCTGCTGTGGCTCTGTGATTTAGGGTGTGAAGAGGTGCGGTCCCTGACTGACAGCAGATGGCTGGCAAGAACCTCGAGCACAGGCACAGTTATACCAGCCAAACCTGTGGATTTTGGTTGTGGGGCAAGGTGGGGCTGGAACAGCCTCTACTGGTGAAATCTCAGTTTTAGCAATACTCTGCATCCCCATTAGAAGAGCTTCTGTGCAGCTATTGTGGCCAAACACTTGCCAGACAGATGGTTTTGCTCAGGTGGCTGCAGAAGGGAGATTTTTGGTATACCGACTGCTTTGTCCATGCTGTGCGCTCTCCCTCCTTTTAATTTTCCCAGTCTGGTGCTCTGCAGGGCTGTTGTTGTAAGTCACAGCTGGGCAGGTAACCATCTGTTAATGAGTAATTCCTCTGTCTGATACTGGCATTGATCTGTTCCATATTTTGCAATGCAATGTCATTTCCTGAGTGGGCTTGTTGGGAGCTCCCTATTATTGCTATACCGCGCTTTTAATTAGCTCTTGAAGGGAAGATGGGAAGTGTCTGGGTGCTAAATGATTTCTGTTACAGGCAACATTGGATCAGCTGTTCTGGAGGTGCCCTTAGCCACTTAATGAGCCCAGGGGAGGGAAGGAAAGACACTGCTGTCTATCAGAGAGGGACAGGCACTTTGTAACCTCTTTGCTCCCTGTGGTTTAGGCAGAGGATCTCACTCCATGGCATTCCTATCTACCCACAAAGAAATTAATGATTAACGATAACAGCTCTGCTTACTTAGAAAACTAAAATACCCTAAAGTCAAGTAAATCACAGTGTCTTGCGAAAGCTCCTTGCTGATTCACCCTCCTGCTTCAGCCTAGCCCTGGAAGCTTCCTTCTGCCAGGCAAAACCTTCGTGAGAGGAGAGCGAAGATGAAAGCCTGCATTGCTTTCACTCTTGTCCTGGCTCTGGCTCTGAGTGGTGACTGTTTGAGGATGGTAAGTGTGATTCCTCTGCTTTGGAGTGGCTGATCTCCTACGTGCTGCCTGGCAGGATGATGTTGCCCAGGGGCTGAATGAGTGATGCCGCTGGCCAGACGAAAGGGAAGAACGCTTTGAGTGAAACACGAAAGGGGTTTGTTAGATCAGGGCTCGCAGCAATGCTGACTAACCAGGGGCCTGTAGGATGGCTCGTCCCTATATATTTCAAGCAATTGCTCACATGCATGCTTGCTAGGGGAGAAGAACAAGGGGGAGCAGGAACTACTAGAGTTGTAATACTTTGAAAATGCATCTCAGAAGTGTGTTGGTGCAAGCAGGTACCTGCAATAGCATGGAAAGAGAGTGCTACCCCACCAGGCCTTGCTGCTAGCTGGTAACAACCTGATGGTAACCGTCTCCTCCTATGACTGTCTTCATGCCATGCCTGTCAGTGTTTTAAACAAGTTTTGTGTCCTTTTTGGGGGGTGTCTGCAAGACAGCTGTGGCACTGCATGGCCAGGCCAGCTTGACTTTGCCAGTTTGCTTGAACCCTGCTGTGGCCTGGCATCCACCATGGCCTCGCTGCTCAGCTGATAGCCCTCACCCACACCTGTGTGTGTCATGGTTAGTCTTTTATCACCAGAAGTATTTCCTTGGACATTGTAGGTTGGAGCAGAGAGGGGACATTCATGGTGCCTAGGACAAAGATCAGCCTTGGTCGAAACCACCAGGGACTTCCCAGTGCAGACAGAATTAGTGCAGAGGACGAGTGCAAAAATTGTTTCTTCCCCAGAACTGTTCAAGCCTACCTATATATCTTAGCAACAGCTTGGCTTTACTGCTTGCTTACTACATTTTCTGCACAGCTCTACGTTCATGATGTGCTGCTTCCTTGACTGCTTTCATTATATTTTTATCTTTCTATGGTTCAGCTGTCAGCACCTTTGGTGGCAGCAGCATTTTAGGTCTATTACCCTTTTTATTATTTCCTGTGGCTTCAAATAAGCTCAGCCTAGTGCTCTTTGCTTGCTGGTTGGTGAACCCAGATAAAGCAGAGGTTGATTTTTTTAGCAAATGTCCCAGGGGATACAGCTAAATGGAATGAAAAGTCAGAATTTTGCCTTTTCAAAAAAAAAAAAAAAAAAAAAAGATATTATTTATAACTGTGAGCTGGCCCCAAAATGCATATGTGTTCTGCAGAGAAACAGGGCATGTCTCTTGCCAGTAGAAGGATATAATGGAGCAGGGCTTCAGCCTTTTGGGTTCTCCTGGTTTAACAGAGACCTTTCACTAGCCAGTGTTTACCTACCCTGGTTCATCAAGTTGTGCCCCAGCTAAAATCAGGTGCAAATAATGATATTTTTGCAGAAGAACTGAGAGAAACACAGTTTGAGGGTACCTTGGAAAGCATGTTTGTCTCTACAGGATGGTTCCCAGACTGAATTTGTCTCTCCAATCCACATTCTCTTTTTCTCTTTGTAGCACTACAAATCTGGGGCAGGAAGAGGCTCAAAACATGAGTTCACTCACCCACAAGGTACAAAGTCAAATCCAATAGGTTTCCTGACAGTAAGAATGATCTGCCTGTCTGCATCCATGCTGTGCAAGCCAGTAGTAAGCCTGTCTTTGTTTCAACATGAATAAGCATTATGGAATGGTTATGACAATATTAATGTCTGCGTAGAGGTGAATTTGGGATTAGCTCAGGCATCTCAGATAATTTCCCTTCAGGTGGGGATTAATGCGAAGGTGCTGATGGGATTTTCATTTTTTTTTGAGCTGGTGTGATTTATGTTTTCTCACAACACGGTCAGGCTGTAGATGTGCAACTCCCTTTATTTTAATCAGAGCTGCGTCTGCCCTCCACTTTAAAGTACATGAGCTCTTTGTATGTATGGGTTCAATTTCTGCCACAGCCCTTGATCTCTGTGTGAGAGGAGGGTTTGAGTACCATGCAATTTGCTGCACTGCCTTTATTTAGATGGCACCTTAAAAATCAGATGTCCTGGCTGTGTGCAGGCATTGCAGACTTCCAGTTTTAAAGCTTTTATTGCCCTGTGCTTTTGCCGTTATGGATTATATGAATTGGACCATTAGTGGTGCCTTCATAGCTTAGAACAGTTGTTAATGACCTATGGGATGAAATATATCTTCTGGATGGATGTATTTTCACAACTGTCCTTGCTACTTATAATGGGAACTATCAGGCAGCTAAGGTAAATATCTGAACATTTGCCCCATTAATTCAGATAATGAAAACTAGGTTTCAAAAAGTTATAGCAAAGGGTCTTGTGGAAGCTATTTTGCACTGGCAGTTACAGGGACAGTCAGGCAGGTGGGGTGACTGTAATTCCAATTGGCTAGAAAGGGCTAGGACCACAGGGCTGGGTTATTTATTTTCATAGGGCTAACAACTGGCCTCAGCAGCTCTTTGAGATGATATGTCAGGGCTTGAAAGGGTTAACAGATATTGCAAGGGTGTGTAGAGCCCCAGCTGTGACTGCAGGGTAAGCTCAGGACGTGGAGCGATTGCACGTCGTCACCAAGAAATGGAAACACGCCGTGCTGCAGGCTTGGTTGTACGCCCCATTTCTCACCTACAACAGCTGTTGGCTTCCCATTCATGCTCCTGGTTCTCAGAATGGATTGCTTTTAGTTTAATGGTTAAATAAGCTCTGACAGTTTTCCATTGTCTTTTTTTATCTTCAGCCTCTTTCATTCTCAACACTCATCTTGAAGGATTTTTTTCTGTTAGACTCCCACCACCCATCCTTACAAAACTATCACTGACTTGGCAAACGTAAAACTTGCCCTTTTCAGACACCAGTTCCAATTAATTTCTCTCCACTTATCCCAAAGGGATACAAAATTATCCGTCACCCCCTAACCTTTCCCCGCAACCTTTAAAACCCTCTTTCCCCTGGCTGTTTCTATTTCAGTTTGTGCTGCCTGGTGCCTTAATTGTTTTAAACAGATGTTACAAAGTGAAAGGTAGCCTGAAAGGATATTACTTCAGAAATCAATTTAATATGCTATTACAATACTTGGTAATTAGAAATGAAAATTGCGATTAATGAATATAATTGGCATTTGCTATACCAGAAATTGTAATGTATTTTGAGCTTGAAATGATCCGCGATCTTTACCACACAGCCTATTGCTCTCTGTTGACTTAGTCATTATGTAGGATTTTTGGCCTCTTCTTATGCTCTAGAGGTTGCAAAGACACAGAATCCAAAGCACAGCTGAAAAACTTGAAGCTATCTATCTTTACAATTTCATATAATAACATACGTGTATATACCTGTGGGCTGGTGTTCCAGTGCATGATGAGGTTTTTATTCTTGTATTGCAGTGTTTACAGAGGATGGAGATTTATGCAAATTTCCTTTCCGGTATGGCGGAAGGCTTTACCACTCTTGTTTATCAAATATATTTTCCCGAAAGAAATGGTAAGTTAACATTGTTCACAAATGAAGACAATGTTCAAAGGAAAGTGTCATGCTTTTAGTATTTTAATCTTGTTTTTATAATAATTAACATGGGGTCATTCTTGTGGCCACTGAGAGCAATGCTATTCCTATGCTGATACTCTTGGTCCTTGGATCAATACTTGTGCACAAAGTGGGGGTGAACCCAGTTGTGAGGTCCCCACAGCCACATAAATCTCAAGAACTGTAGAAATGTTTTTTCCTTGGTTTTCAGATTGGAATTGCAATTATTATCAGTGGGGAGAGCTAATACAGAATGAGCCAGTACCGGATAGCAACCCTCTGCTGAAGGCCAAAGGAGAGATATGACCACCTGTAAGAAGTGACACTCTGTTAAGGAATTGGTTGGTTTGTGTGGGCTGTACTTGTAGTGCAGCCGCGACAAGCTGATTTTTGAGGGAAGTTGGCTTTTTCCCCATATCTCTAATTTCTGTTCTGATTGGCACCAGACTCCTTTTGCATGGTGCATTACTCCTGAGTAGAGATTTATTCTACTAGTACGTTTAAGACCAGGTCTCCCAGTTTTGAGCAAAGGTTATTCTTTCACATGTGGAAGTTGTTAGTATTCATTATTCATTTAGGGTTAAGGGCAGTCAGGTGGGAACCCGACTGCAGCAAGCACTGAATAAACAAGACTAACTTGCAGACAAACCTGTCTAATGAGTGTATTAACAGAGACCAAAGGCAACAAAGCAGGGAGTATATGGGCACCAGTAATGTGAAAATATATGCACAGATGACCTATATGAAAGGTACGTGCATACGTGTTTTCAGGATGGAGATGTTTTACAGAATGTATATTGCTGGCCCATGTGGGACAGAACTTGCAAGTTTTATGCTGCACTAACTTTTTTTTAGGATCTTTATTGTCCTTCTGATGGCACATCTGTTTCAAGTGCAAGGGCTGGTGTAATACAAACAACACAATGTGTTGGAAATGGACACAGAGCTTCAGGCTAGGAGAGCACATCTGATTGTCCTCAGCATCCATAGATACAATCCAGACAAGAAAACCCTCAAGGATTCAAGAACATTGTCACTAAAGGAAGGGAACTGGAATAATTCTCTAGTGTGAAACCTGTCCTTGATGGACTGCAGCCACAATGAGCTTGACCTTTGGACCCACTTAATCTCACGCAATGTTTAAGATGAGTCTTGTTAATACATGACACTCTGTGTATTTGTTTTTAGCCAGTTAGGCCACAGAAATGGAAAACCCGTGAATGTATGGGATCCAAGGTTAGAGCATACTTTAGAGCTGACCTTGGACAATTTGCAGTTGTGCTTCCTATTTTTTAAAAGCCATTTACAAGTGAGTAGATGAGGAGGGCAGCTGGAGCTGTTTGGTTTTGACAGGCCATTTAACCCCATGGCTGACCTGGCCACTGTTTACTCTTCTTTCATAAGAAAAAAGCAATACAGCATGTGACTTTGGGCATTCAGATGCCAGGAACACAGCCACGAGGAACAGTTGGGAAATGTGCTCTGTGCATGTTTGTATGTGTTGGCACCAGCCCACATGGGGCTGATGGTGAAGGGCTGGTCCCAGGGGACAGATGGACGACGGCAAGGTTCCGCTCCTTCCTGCTGCTGCCTGTCCATGAGCTGCAAGCAAGGATGGAGATGGTGGGAGGCTGGGAGCCACCTGCCTCCTGGAAATGAGACCAGACTGGAATAAATTGCTCCTTTTTAGGGTTCTCTGTAATAATTGGCTTTCTGTGCTTGATCAAGCCCAAGAGAGTGCTGGAGTATGCACTTAATGAGTACATGTTCATACCCCTCAGCTCAAACCTTAAGGCATGACTCAAGGCCAGACTTTATACCATGAGCCAAAGCCTGCTTCCATTGGCTTTAGTTTTGTTACGTGCATTCTTACACTACCTATGACACAGGTATCATGTGCTAACCCATCATATTAGGTTTAATATAAAGACAGTCCTGCTTCACAAAGCATTTAAGAGCAGTGTCTATCTTAACACAATGCAGAATATCTCACTTATGAAAACTGAGATGTGGGTTAAAAGGGCTAAATGTAGTAAGAAGATAAGACATGACCTTGATGATTTCTAGCATTAAACATTTCAACATAAGTCAGAGTTCTGACTGCAGAAACCTCTCCCTACTTAACTCTGAGTGCAACAAACAACGTTGTATCTTTATAAATATTTATCGAAAACACAGGAAAGAAGACAAAATAATTGCAGTATTCAAATAACAAACTTCCTTTAACAGCATCCTGTATTGCATTCCCCTTTAATTATAATCTGTTTTCACAGATAAATTCCTATTTAGCATTCTCTCACCAGGTACTAAAGATGTCATGTAAATTCGCCTTTTGTGTTAGAGAAAAAATAGCTGGAACTGTTGCTGAAGCTCATTCCTACCTCCAGAAACACAAAGCGGTGTAGGGATGGAAAAATGGGGGTACAAGTCCCAGGGACACCTGTGAGAGCAAATGTGGTAGCTGGTCTGAACTGTGACTGAGCCGACCCTGAGACTGCAGGGCTTCTACCCTGTCCCTTTCGCCAGTGGTGGAATGAGCTCCCCTGAGATCCTGCTCAAGCCCTCAAAGGCTTTTTTTGGCCAGCTGGCAGAAGGCAAAAGGTAATGAATTTCAAGCTGGAGAGTTTATGGCAGTCAATGAAAGAAGAAGGACATGCTGGGTGAGCCAGGAGACGCCAAGCATCAGGCTTTGGTTTTTACTGGTGCTTGTGGTGGTTGCTTTGGTGGTGCTTGGCAAAGTCAGGCCATCTCTCATGGCCAGGACAATGCCTAAGGAGGCTGTTCTACCTATCAGTTAGGCCACATCTGTGATCCACCATTTTGTCTGTCCATTCCTGATTTCATTCCCATGTTGTTTATCACACATGGGTTACAGTGTTGGGTTTAATCAACCCCTAGTAGTAGTGTACTACTACTGATTCTGGTGTAATTCAGTATCTGTGTATTTAAGGTTTCACTTTTTAAAAGACATTTGTTATCCCATAAATTTTGAGAGAGGGCATAAGTAAAGCCAGCGCAAAGAAATAATAAGCTGACATTGGCTGGTCTGACTGCTAGAGGCAACATCCTGTCAAAGACCAAAAATTTTTGGAAAGTGTCCCAGTGAATAGCAGATATTAAAAAGGAAAGGAAGAAGAATAATGAGGTAGCTTTGAGAATGTGCTGAGCTTGTCCCAAACAGTAAGAGAAACATGGCATAATATAAAAAGCTTGTACAAATGTGCAGGAAGCCTGGCACTGGGGAGGCAGCCTGGCAGCCCAGGGAAGGATCAATGCCTTCATAGTCATTGTGAGGTGATAGGGAATGAAGGGACAGGTTGTGAAATGCATTAGGTGAGAGGACCAGTGGGTTGCAGGAAGCCAGTGGAAAAAGCAAAGGCAGGAACTCTTATGACAAAAACAAAGAAACAAACAAAACAAAAAAACAAACAAAATTTAGGAAGAAAAAAATGGAGCTCTATTTGTTTCTAACTTGGCACCTGCTGGACAGAGTCCAGAGAGCATTACTTTTTGTATAATTTTTCCCCCTAATGACAGGAATTTGCTCAAATTCATTATGACAAATACTCGGCTAGTTTGACTTTTAGATGTATATGGAACCTTTTCCGTTTGCCTCCCCCATGCTGCTCAGTGTAACACCACTCTGCTAAATCAATAATTATGTCAGTCAGAAAACTCTCCTTCCCCATCATTACTGGCACAAATGAAATGTTATGTCTGAGGCCATTTTGCCAACAATAACACAAGTAACACACTGCTGAGAAGCGCTTAACTCGCTGTAATCTTCATGTGCTGTAGACCATCCTGTAGAGGAGGACAATGATCTGCTTGCCACCAAAAGAGGACAGGGAAATTTCCATTAACTCCTAGCAGAATTGCAGGGACCTTAAGACCTGTGAGGAAGGAGCGTCTTTAAGAACATGTTGAGTTATTTTGCATTAGAATACTAAGCACCTTTCTTTTTATGCATCTTTTATGATTGAGGTCGCCTAACTTAACATGTGTGGCCTATTCAGATGCTCCATAGGAACCAAAGCATTTTAAATACCACATAGCATCTAGTTAAGAAGCAAGGTAGGGCAGTTAAAAAAAACAGATGTGCACTACAATAAAATTTTGACCTAGCTTCTGGGGTCCTGGGGTGAAAAGATAATTTGATAACACAAGTGTTCAATGTATGATGAAAATGCAAATAATAAACAGATTATCTGACATGTTAAATAAAGCAAACTTCTATTTCTTCCAAAGCCCTGTAGCTACATATTTCCCTGTGTGGTGACAGACAGTACAGCTAATGTTTATTACAAAACCATAGAACCATTTGATGGTTTAGGTTGGGAAAGACCTTCAGGTTCATAAAGTCCAACCATTAACCTGACCTACCGAGCCCTATCACTAAACCATGTCCCTAAACTGTGTCCCTTACTGCCACGTCCAGTTAAGGAAGATATTTTGGTGGATTTAATGCTGGGACAGGGTGTGAACCTCTGGGGTTCAGCCTCGGTTCAGTCATGCACTCCCTGCATGACCTCGGGAAAACCTATAAGTCTACCTCTGCAAGAGGGGAGTATGAACTTAATGCCTGTAGGAGTGCTATGAGTCTTGGAGGCAACAGACAGATAAGGGCAAGATAAGCACACAGACTAAGTGACCATCAAAGTCTGGATGTATGGTGCCTTGGTAGGGTTCTCACAGGCAGTGTGGGGTGCAGGATTCAACGTGCTGCTCTGCAGAAAGGAGAGGGTTTATCTGTGCCTTTGGAAACCACCCATACGTCAGTTATTTCCTCATTTTGTCAGGCAAGCTAAAAATTAGAAATACTTTAAAGGAACTGAGTGTAAAATATGTTTGCTGCTGCAAGCCAGGAGAAAGTCCCTCTGCGGACAGTCTCGGCCTCTGCAGATTATTAAAGGTAACTGGCAGGCATCAGAAATGGGCTGAGTCCTGTTTGGCTTGTTCTTTAATGAATAAAGGAGACATAATTTATTGGCTTTGGTTTTGGTTTTTATTTCTGTCTTGTTTTCTAATTTTAGAAATAGAAAACAGATTTTTTTAAATTATTTTTTCCTTTTCTGGAGGATTCATTGGGGATCTCAGGTTCTGCTTCCACATCTCATTCTTAGTCTGTATTTAATTTGAGACAGATGGGGCACAGCATCTTTAATAACAACAACAAAAAGGCTTATATTTTCCTGTGGTGTTGAGAGAGTTTGAACGAAACAGATGCTGACTAGGAAAGAAGTATGAATTTACATATTGCCAAAGAGCAAAGGCCATGTAGTTTCAATGTAAAAATGTATTCTTAGCCTTTCTGGACTGAGAGCAAAAAGCAGGTACCTGGCTATAATGAAGCAATGTTTTGAGGGGCACAGTGGTCTGTAGTAGCCCTAAGCATGTGAACCCTCATAAGCATCTTCTCTGCAAGATCTTTATTTAAAGCCAAATTTCCCAATATTATGTGCACAGATTGCTCCAACAACAGGCAGGGTGAACCAGCTTCCCATGCTTGCCCTTCATTCTCTGTGATTGTGATGGGTCCTCTTGCTTCACCTGGCGCAACATCCACGCTGTTTGAAGCTGCTCTAAGCTGCGTCTCTAATTCTTCCCAGGTGTTCAACAACGCATAACTACGACCGCGACAGGAAATGGGGGTACTGCAAATTGTTGTCCAAAGAACAGTCAGGTAAGGCAAGCCATTGCCTAGTCACACCATTTATCTGCTTCCTACTTTGCCACCTACAGTAGGAAGGGAGAGTGCCTTCTGTGCAGCTTTTATTTGGTGTACACAGAACAAGCCTTCACACTAACCATTTCTGGGGTCTCTCTGTGACTGCATAACCATAGCTGTGAATTCATAGACATTGAATATTCATAACCACGAGGCTGTGAATATCACAGAGTCTTTAATTCACTGTTGACTAACCTGAAGCCATGGAGAGAAATTATGGCAGAGCCAATATGGAAATCTGAGATCCTGCTGAGCACAGAGGTGATCATCTTCTCCTCCCCCATGCCTTGGAGGTGACTTTTAGTTTCCCCCTCATCTAATCAGCTACATTTTCTGTCTCTTTGAGCATTAATTTTTAGAAGGTATGGAAACATTTCACACTGGGTACAACACACAGCCATCACTTTACAGCTGTCCTGCCTCAAGATTTCAGAGTAAAGAGTAGGCCTTCAAAACCAGGCTTCCTTGGGTTACAGGCTGCTTCAGAGAATACAAGAGAACAGATGCTTCATTGCAGAAGAACTGAGGGAGAAGGAAAGGGTTATTTAGCTGAGTAGTGCTACAGCTTCCTGTGGATCACCCCACTCAAGTGCTATGATTACCTCATTGTGAAAGTCTGTCTAAAACGAGAAGCCAAGATCTGTGGCAAACTCTTCTTTCTATATAAGTCACTCCTAAGTGACACACTCCTAAATGGGTGAAAGCGCCACGTCCCAAGTATTCCTGTAGGGAGCATGCATCTCTGTCCTTAGCATTACCTCGATGGCTGGCCCTCGCATGGCTATCTCCCCAACTTCATGGGCTGGCTGCTTGGGGATCTTATTTGGCAGCATCTACCATTCATTTTGAGGCATCTGACTCATTCATTTTGTAAGGAACATACACATCTAGTCCTCAATTTATAGAGTGACAGAGTGGCGTTGAAAAATCAGGTGTAGCACTGATCAGACTTGATGCCCCCATGTCTATTTTTGGATCCATGTCTAAATGTTGATCATGTTCCTCTGTTTTCCTTGATACTGCTTTCAGATGTGACCTGTCTTGTTTAGTCTGTGGAATCTGGCTGGACAACCTTACATGTTCCCTTCTCACTTTCAAACAAAGGACATTTTCTGCCATCCCCTTACAGGGATTTCTCCTTCCTGTCAGGAGACTCATTGTCAAACATATTACAATCTACCAGAGCGCTTGAAAAGCCAATGCTGGCTGAATCATCCTGAGAGTCTCAAATTAAGCAGTATGCAGCATCATCATTTTAAACTTAACAACTTTCAATTATTTTCCAGCCTGGCTTTAAACCAGATCGACAGTAGATCAGAGACAAATGGCCTAACCCAAAACAAGCAGCAGTGCATGTGCCTTTGTAATGCAAGTGTGCCAGACATGAACACAGACTTTATAGACAGTTTATGCTTGCAAGAGTCAGTTCATGAAGGCTCCAATTCCTTATTCATGGGTGCCCTCCCAGAGCGTGAAGTGTTGGAAGCAGTAATTCATGACTATTTTAATCCTCCAGTGAAACTGTGTCACAGTGGTGTCTGGCTGATGGCAGGAGGCTGTTTCAGTGACTGAGGAAGCAGCTCTCCAAGCCCTGTGCTTTGCATTTCCATGTTAGTGAGCATCCTGGCAGGCACAGCTCAGGTCCAGCCCCACCAGTGGTTCTCTGGCACCCGAGAACTGCCCCTGGGCTCTACCCTAAAGTGAATTTAAAAGGAGGGTTCCTGCCTCTCTCTTGTCTTTCCCCATCCTTACTGCTTTTATTCCCTCTCCTCCATTTCTTCTCAGGACAGATCTTCCAGCCCTTTTCCGTTTCTCTCTGCAGTCTTGGGGGTTGAGTTTCTGTTGTGCTGTTTCTTCACTGCTGTGAATGGGTCCCAGACCACCCTGGCATCACTTGCTGCTCCTTCTATGCAGAAAAGCACAGGGCTTATAGGACCTGCATCCTTTTGGGACCCAAGATAGTCCATTTGGCCAGGGTGGGGCATTCCCCAGTGGAGGATGGATTTGCTGGGGAGCCCTCCATCTTCCCCCTCTCCCCCCTACTCCTCCAGGGGTTCCTCGTGTCACCTCTGTCCCTCTCCCTGCCCATCACTGTGGTCCTGGCAGCCCCCTGAGCAGCTATCTCCAAACTGAGCAAGCCTTTTTGGACTCTCCAGCTCATTTTCAGCTGTTACTCTCTGTAGGGTGGTTTGCAAAAAGGCACCTCACCAGCCTGCCTCTTGATGAGGGCTGTCAGTGTACTAGAACCCCAGTAAGGGCTTGCCCTGGTTACTGGTTCTTCTCCAGAAAAAGAGTTATATGTGTGAGAGAGGAAAGGAAAAGAAAGAGAAGGATAGGATTGTTGCTGGCTGTTACAAAGAAAATACTTTATTCCTAGAAGCGTTAAGGATTTTGTGAAATTAAATATAAAAGTATTGAGATGTTTGTTTAATTATAAACATAGTTCTGTTTTATGTATGTATGTATGTATTTATTCAATATATTTTTTTAAGCAGCAGGCACTGTAATTGGACTTGGAAAAGTTTTAATACATCATCAGCCATAGGTTAAAGAGTAAAGGTTTATGTAGAGGTCTAAAGGGAAGAGTGGTGAAATGGCTGAAGGGTATTTCAAGCAAAGGGAGGGAAGTTCACTTGGGGAAAATAACTGGGAAGAGGGCAGGAGTCAGACTGAATAACGCTGATCTTCTAAACATGGAAGTATTTCCATTTTATTGTGAAAAGAATCCCATTAATCTAACCTAATCACACTTTTGGGGGAGTCTCAGCTGCTTTATAGGCACATGAAAAGCAGTAAAAAGTGAAATTCTGGGGGTAGAAAATGTCCTTGGCTGAGAGAGACTGGTGAGAAGTGTGCAAACTGGGATGGGAAGGATCAAAGACCGAAGCATGGACTCTCTCCAGGCCCAGAATGCCCTGTGTACGTGGGGAGTCTACTTGAACCCATTGAAGCTGCTTACAGGTTAGTGTTAAGCAAGCATTTGAGGCATCGATCCAGAAAAATACTTCTGCCAACTTCCAGAGAAAGTTTTACCAACAAGCCTTTAGCTGCAGGGTGAAGTTAAGCTTGGGAATAAAGGCTCTGCTGGAGGGAGATGTTAGCACTGCACAGTACAGAGCCAGAACTCACAGAAACAACACCTGGAGCGCTTGTTCAAACCCCCTGAAATTAGCAGGAGCTTTATCGCTGCCTTTGGGAGATATTTGTTCAGGTTTCTGGAGGATCTGCCTTTCCTGCCCCGGAAATCCTTTGGAGAGCATATGTAGTATCTGCCCGAGGTGAACACCTTCATGGACATGGGCCAGGTTGTACATGCATAGCTCATATATGTATACAAATATGTAGCCATAAATGCACAATGCCCCTGTGTATGGGACCTCCAGGTCTTGGGCAGCCCATTAATATTACTGATATGCCCAGGCTGCTGAATGTCTGGAAATCTTGGACGAGTGGCCAAAACCCTGATTTGGAAAAAAATGTCAGACAGCCAGACACCAAGTTCTTTTTTAAGAGATGTTTGGACTGATATGGAAAGAAGAACTAGAGAACTAGAGCTGTGTGGGCTGTGCAGGCAGGAGGAAGAGGCACCACTGCAGGGGGGGGCTGTGAGGAAGAGCAGCCCCTGGGAAAGGTAGGTGGCAGAAACAGAAAGTTTTTGTGGGCAGATACAGTTAGAAAGGCAAGACAAGGCTGCTGCTCATTGAGCAGAGCCTCAGAGAGATGAAGCTGAAGTCCAGGTGACTGCTAGCAAACACAAAAAAATGTTTTTCTCATGAGTGTGGGGTGGTAATTCTGGGTGGTTTTAGACATTGGCTGAACAAGCAGGGACTTGACACTTACGAATTAATGGTAGGCAGGATTCCTTACAGAGAGGTGTGACTTGTCCACGTGCTTAGGAACACCTCTCAGAGGTGGAAGTTGGTCCTAGGCTCCAGGACAGGAGAGGAGGGATGCAGAATACCCTGGGGAAGTCTGGCAGTGTGTGGGTGTGATACAGCGAGGGACTTGGAGCAGGAAAGAAAGGAAGGGATGGAAATGCTCTTTGCAAGTTTAATGAGGGTACTGAGCACTGCTGTACCAGAAGAAGGCCTGGAGACCGAGTCATGGTTTGGACTTGGTGGGTATAGGAAATACAGAATTTGCCTTTGAGGAAACATTACATCACTACAAATTTCATAACTATCAAGCAGCATGAACAGGAGAATCATCACTGCCTTTACTTGCTTTCCCTTGATGTTATCCTGGAGTGAAACTACCAGTGAATACACCCAAGGCTGGTATTTACACCAATTACACCACTCTGTCCTGAAGTAAATATTTTGATAAGTGCAGGGGAACCTTCCCATTTACACTGCCATAGCCAAATTCAGGATCTGCCTTTTGTGCTTCACCTCAGCTCTGTGTGTGTGTGCCTGTGTCTTCTTCATATGTTACCTCCCATGCTTAGGACCACACTCTAGCCGAAGGAGCACTTGGATTGAGTAACACTACAGCTTCTCTTGTAGAGTTGGACTAGCTTTAACAAAAAGGATTGACATGCAGACAAGAGGTTGGGCTAACTCTTCCACATGTAAAATGTGTTGTTGGTTGACTTAGGGGAGATACAGACATGGATACTGTCTGGAATCAGGAACACCAGGTGGCCAGCAAGACTCACAACTTCTGCTTTGATGGAAGTAGAGCTTCTATCGTAGGGCTGAGAGAAATGTCCTGGTGCACCCCTTCCTCTCCCAGCCTATTTTCCCACGATTTAGAAAATTCCCATACAAACAGATACACCACTCTGGTCCAGTTCAATTTCATTTGGCCTGATTTATTTGGATGTGCCCTTGTTTTGTTTCAAAAGTTTTTTCCTTTATTCTGGCTGTCCTTTCATTTTAGATATAATCCAAAAATCCATAGCAAATTCCTCTGTCGAGGATCGTCCTTTGTGTCATTTGAAAGAGAAGATGCATAATCCCGGTTATTTCTGTTGAAATGCGAAACATGCAGGGCGGTAATCCGGGCAGAAGCAGAGCTGCAGCCTTCCCTCCCCAGTGCAAAGGCACAGCTCCATCTTGTGGGCATTCAGCCCATCTTCTTCCTCACCACGCAGCTCCACGCGTGCCTGAACCCACCACCTTGGGACAAGTTACTCTGGTGGAGAAGGTTCAGCACAGTGGTTTGCTCTCCGTTTTTAAAAAGCTGGGTAAGTACAGCTGCTCTGGAGCTTAAAACGAGAACAATGTCAATTGTTTGGATAAACACCGTTTTGGATTCATAGGTGGTATTAAAACCACTGTGCATCGAACCAGAATGGTTAAGGTAACCGAGCCGACGCCAAACACAACAAAGCACGGCTTATCTGGCAGTCATTAACACCAGCTTCTCATGTGGCCTGCCTAGATTACTGCGCAAACAGCCCTTGCCAAAATGGAGGGACCTGTTTTCTCGCTCACGGCCATAGGATGTACCACTGTGCCTGTTCGGAGGAATTCACGGGAAGGGACTGCCAGATGAGTAAGTATCTTCTTACACGAGTGTTACAACATGAAATACGAGCAGTAAGTAGAGCTCATTAAAGTTTGCTTAATGAAAAGGTAGTGCTGTTGTGATGGGAGAGACCACTGCAGCATGGATGTTTGTGTAGGCGGATTTCCAAATGGTTATGACAGACAATCCATTAGTGACAGGACAGCTGAAAATAGCTTGATTATACAGTTATAAATCCAAGCATGCTCTGAGCCAGTGAGATATTAAGTTATGGGAAACAAAAAGAGCCTCTTCCCCTCCCTTTGCTGTTTTTAAGATTTAAATATCACTTACATGTTTGGAGAAGACTAATAATACCATCCAGTAGGTAGGGCAGGGAGACATGAAAAAGCAGCAGCATTTCAGGTGACGCCTTACCCCTTATGCATATGCAGACACGGGGCCATTTCAGCTTTTCCTGTGATGTCAGCCTTCCACCTGTGCAGCTCCTCCACCTTCAGGGAGTCATTTCCAAAGGTGGAGGAGAGTCAAGCCAAAGAACTTTGCTTGGGTTATTTCTCCAGTTTTGTGGTGGTGTCACTCCCAATTTACTGCACATCAAGATAGGAATTTGGCTTTTACAAGGGCTTTCAGTTACACTTGCTGTTGTTTAATAAAGGCTTTTTCCTGCAGCTCTAGACTGTCTCCCAACATGAACAAGGATGCCCTTTTCAGTGTTGGTGCTTCAAGTGTCTCCAGCACAGCCCATTGCCTGTGATTGACACCATAAAGTGTGACAGACACGGTGATACACCAATTTTATTTTTTGTATTTGCTGACTAGACTTTTGGGAGGGCTTACGTGATGCTGCCATGTTCATAGAGCTTTAGGAGAAGGCCACCTCGGAGCTGTGGCTTAGCGCAGCCACACCTTGGAGGCCGGCTTCTTTGAGAAGCACCAGCTGTCAACAAACATACATCAATTCAACAGGAAAAAAGGGAGAAAGGGTATGTGGTACCGCCTCCTGCAAGAAATAACCTCAGAAAACCTGTGATGTTTTTTAAACTTTGTTTTAGGGAAATGTTTTGACAACAGTCTCTATGAGTACTTTGATGTGGGCATGACCTGGTCAAGAGTCCAACAAGGAGCTGTGGAGCAGTGCATGTGTGTGGATGGCCAGATTGAGTGCCAGAGTATCAAACATGAACGTAAGCACACTATTTTGTATTGCAGCTCTTGACCTGCATGGTGTGGGGATAAATGATAGTAAGGATATCAAATCCTGAGTGGTGTTACCACAGCCAGGCTGTTATTGCAGCTCACGTGCCCTCCCCAAGAGGGTCGCATCCTTCCATGTTTGAGCAGGAATGCTGACACAGGGAATCACTTCAGTGTGTCCATCCTTATTAAATGCATTAAGCTGAATTTTAGTGACAAGCCTTAGTGCTGTCCTTGACAGGGATTCAATCCTGAACTGCAGTGTATATGAATGTGCAACAAATCATATAGTAGAAGTGCTGAAATTTCTGACTTTTCTCTCATCCAAAGCTGTAACGTGCCTGAGAGTCACACCCTCCTCTACTCTTTCCCTGCACACCTACAATTACTTGAAGTTGCTGTTTCCTTTGAGATTTCTTCTCAAGCCTATCCCAGAGTGTTAACTACCTGCCTCCAGGATCCCTTTGCCCTGCATCGACCCCAGAGTCCCCATGACTTTAGGCTCAACATACCCATTCCCAGCCAGGGTGATGCTTAAGTTGTGAAGCCTCCACCTTGTTTTGGGCTCCCAGGTGCCAGACAGAGTTGGCCAACTAGCTGCAGGGCATGTGCTCCAGGTTGTCACCTATCTGATGAAGCCATCATGGCACCTCCCTTTTGAAAGGATAGATGGTGGGAAGCAAAGCAGTATGCCTCACCTCTGTGTGTGCTGCAGTAAGGCTATTGTGTTTTTCAGTCCAGCTGACTGGATCCACCCCCCTAGACTCCCAAATAACTTAGAGTACTGAGTAAGCCTCACAGAAGCCCTTTGAAGTAAGTAGATGCTTTTATTCCCACCTTACAGAAGTGGAAATTGAAGTACAGAGAGAGTTGGTGGCTTTCTAGAACACTGGAAGTCCTTGGGAGAGCTTGTACATTTGATAGGAGCTCATATTTCCTTGTTGGACACCCTAAATATTTGGCTGAGCTTCCTGCTAGATACCTTATTACAAATTTCAACACAGCTCTGTGGTAAACTTGGAATTGGCAGAACCCTCTGTACAGAACAAAATGCTAATGCCAACATCATCACCACTGGTAATAACAATCACCACCCCCTTTTATCTATTGTTCATTAATAATATTTTTCAATAGCTATGCTGACATTATCCAACAAAAGTGAAAGCAATGAGACAGACCTCAGTGGGCAGCGTAGTTTCCTTTTCTTCAATTCATATCAGATGTAGGTCTGAGATGAGTAAAAAGGAAAACCTTCCCCAAAACCTATATACACTAAGAAGATGTACTAAATTAAATTAAAATGGATTGATTCTCTTTAATGGCTTGTATCCTTGATTTAATGTTTGTCTTCTGCTTGTAGGTTGTGTTCATGATCCTTGCATGAATGGTGGAGAATGTAAAATGATTACCTTCAGTAGGGAAATTGTATGTGATTGCAAAAGAAATTTTGTAGGAAAGTATTGCAATATTGGTAAGTATAACAATGCACTGGTGGGCAGGGAAGTTGGAATTTTCATGTGTGTATAAGCCTAGGTATTTTTTACCTCTTTGTTGTATTTTACCTTTGCAAACGTTTCTTGTAATAACAGAACAGTCATGTGAAACTTCACAATTTTTAATGTATTCCTCGAATGTAAAACATGACACACTCTTCTTCACTGAAACACTGCTTCTAAAAATATTTGTTCATGTCCTTAACTTTATGGAAAATTAAACACAGAAGTTTTAATCTAATTACTCATGTCCATAAAACTAAGTGCATGTGCCCATTCTGTAGGGTCAGAGTCACAGAGCTATTACCCAATACAAATGCTTCTCTGCAGATTCAGGCATCTTGCACTGTCCCTCATGAAATAAGCTCTGACAAAATCTAGCAGCTGGCTATATTTGGTAGCACGAGGCTGTTGTGAGACATAGACAGAGATTAAATGCACACCCTTTGTTTGGGTTATTTTGTACTTCAAATTAATATCACATTTAGCTCTGTAGCTTACCTAAAAAATCCTTACTTGTATTGGTGGGTCAGGGCAGAGAAATCTGCCCTTTGGTGTCTGTGTGCTAGCTCTGTGCATATTCAGTCAGCTGAATATGAGCCAGCAGTGTGCTCAGGTGGCCAAGAAGGCCAACAGCATCCTGGCTTGCATAAGAAACAGCGTGGCCAGCAGGTCCAGGGAAGTGATTGTCCCCCTGTACTCGGTTCTGGTGAGGCCGCACCTCGAGTACTGCGTTCAGTTTTGGGCCCCTCACTACAAGAAGGACATGGAGGTGCTCGAGCGAGTCCAGAGAAGGGCTACGAAGCTGGTGAAGGGTCTGGAGAACAAGTCTTATGAGGAGCAGCTGAGGGAGCTGGGACTGTTTAGCCTGGAGAGGAGGAGGCTCAGGGGTGACCTTATTGCACTCTACAGGTACCTGAAGGGAGGCTGTAGCGAGGTGGGGGTTGGTCTATTCTCCCACATGCCTGGTGACAGGACGAGGGGGAATGGGCTAAAGTTGCGCCAGAGGAGGTTTAGGTTGGATATTAGGAAGAACTTCTTTACTGAACGGGTTGTTAGTCACTGGAATAGGCTGCCCAGGGAAGTGGTTGAGTCACCATCCCTGGAGGTCTTTAAAAGATGTTTAGATGTAGAGCTTAGGGATATGGTTTAGTGGAAGATTTGTTAGCATTAGGTCAGAGGTTGGACTCGGTGATCTTGGAGGTCTCTTCCAACCTAGACTATTCTGTGATTCTGTGATTCTTATTTGTTGCTGCATCGTTTTTGGTATAACTTCACTGCAGAAGATTTAACATTTCTCACTGCAAGGGTTATATCTGTTTGTAAAGCTCACCTGAACTCTAAAACTTAAGTTGTATCAGTAGCTACTTTTTAAATACCAAAGATGTTAGGCATAATTTATAATAAACCTGCACTCGCCAGCCTGTGATTCCAACTGATTCATTGGCTGTGCCTTTCTCAGTACATAAACCCCAAGATTTGATCTAGATTTCATCAAAATCTAGAAGACAAGGCTTCTGGAAGATAAAGTGGGCACCTAGTTGGTCTCATTGATTGCTCGAGTTAAAAAATAAACAGAAAATGAGAGCACTAATATGTAAGTTGGTATCTGGTAATCTTCTGTGTTATTCTGGTGGTTAACAAATGGTGCAGCCATCTATTCAAACTGGAAAAAATCCACCTGGGAGACCAGCAGTACAGCTAGAATAACAAATAACAGGAACAAATTGGCAAATTGAATGGTTTATGAACTGGTCCTGAACCTTCACTCACCAGATACCTGATTAATCATGTGAAACGAGTTTGTGACTCTTGGAAGTAGCTCACTGTAGTTCCATTTTTGTCCTTCTGTTGCCTCAGTGAGATTTTTCCTGGGCTTTGCAGCTGCATGGATTTGAGTGGCAGGACTGCATATATATGGTGCATTTGCAACCTAACATCCTGGGGAGGTCTGCACACTGCTTCACATGAAAACACTTTCCAGATTCCTATTTAGTTATCAACTTCACATGCCCAGAGCTGCAATGCTGTGTGTAAACATCCACTAAGCATGGCTGGGATTGGGAATGTCAGGATGGCAGTGTTGTAGCTGTAATACTGGTTTCTGTCAGACTAGCTCAGAACAAGAAATAAGCAGGTGCTCTTTGATTATTTGAAAATAATAAAAGCAAACATTTGGTTTGCTAAACAAATGGCTTTAGATGCTTACAATCCATCTGCATTCAGCTGCCTAACACCCCCACACAAAACGGGTACTGAAGGATTGTGTTTATGTGTCAAGGGCTTACAAAGAAGTATAAAAATGGAAAAAAATAGCCCCTTTGCCAGGATTTAGTCATTCTAAATTAATGCAAATAAATTAGTGCGGGAGTCTACTGACCTGATAGTGCCATCACACAAGGGCAATGGCATTTGGTGAAAGCACTGGGAGTTTGTGATCTCACAGCACATGGAACAGATTTCTAAGTATGTGTTGGATTAATTTATTCTTCAGCCCTTCAATTTGTTGCTGTGAGTGCTGTGAGCACAGCTGGCTTTTTTTTTTTTTTTTTTTTTTTTTTTTTACAGTCTTGTAGTTTCCTTTGTCTCACAGGACTGAGATGGGAGGTTACACTTTAATCTCAGTAGCCTCTGGTTATAATGCTTGATTCAGAGAAAGTTGCAGTGTCCCAGTGTCTCTAAAACTTACTTTATTCTAAATTGTTCATTTGTAAAGGCAACTTTAAACCCAAGTTGTGATGCAAAGATGCCTGAAAGAAAGAGAGAAAGAAAGAGAGAAAGAGAGAAAGAAAGAAAGAAAGAAAAAAAAAAACCACTATTTAATGAACAATAAGTACCCCCAAATGTTATTGGGCTGTGATGTGATTGAGGTCTCTGTGATCTCTTCTGCCCTTGACTTCAACAAAAAATAACTAATCTTCATATATTTCTAGCAGAAAATCAGCTAATTTATCTTATCTTAGCACTGTACTCACAAATATAAATAAATGCCGTGCTATCCTGGGTGAGATCACAAGTGTGAGTACTGTTGTGCCTTGAGCACTGGCAACGTAGAGGATAATTCAGGAATAATGATAGTAGCAGGAGATTACTGAGAAATACTTCTGGTCTGAGGAATTTCTCAGCAGACCACTGGACATTCATATTTAATAGGCCTTTACTTGTTTTCCACTGAATTTGTCTAAACTTCATAGAACTTTATTCTTTCACCTTTCAGAGCATGCCATGACAAGAAGTTCCAGAATTTAAATAGATGTGAAGAGAAACAGTATTTTCTATTGTTAGCTTAAAACCTACTCCCTGATAATTTCATTTCCCCCCACTTTGTACTGTGAGTAACAGAATAATTGTAACTTCTGTGATTTTGCAGATACCTATTTATCTGTCCGCTGATGGTCTCTTTTTTCAGACTATGGGGTCTTGATCACAGCTTAAAATCATTTTTGACAATTTTTATCATTTTCTTGCAAACAATCATTACAGATATTGCCAAGCTATTCTCATAATGGCCATGCAGTTCCTGGCAAATTGTGAGATGGATTAAAAAAAAAATGGGTGGTGACAAATGTAACATAGGACATGTCTATAACAAAGGGGATCTATATACAAAAGACAGTTTCTAATATAGATTTCTATTTTTTGTAATAATACTTTATTTTCTAACCCTTAAAAGAAGAAACCATCATTATTTAAGAAAGACCTGACATTTAAAAAATGTTCTAACACAGTTTCTGCATAAGATTTTGGGAAGGGAAAATAGATTACATCACCAAAGTCCCTCCCCAAACAGATGCTGTTTAGAATTATGCAAGTATCCACTTTTAATTAAGCTTAATTCATAATAACTGCACTTAAATATGCACTTGTAAATTAAAAAAAAATAATAAATTAAAAGATTTTGTATTAAGAGAGTAGCTGTGTTCACTTTGGAGATGGAGCTCTTGATGAAGGAACTCTGAGTCCAAGCTTTAAATGAAAATTTGGACTTAATTATCCTACCGTTAATAGCAATGGTCATCTTACTGTACAGAGAAAGTCACAAAAAGGGTTCAGAGTCAGCACTTTGGCAGTGATAAATGTGAGAAAGAAATGAAAACTAAGAGTCATGTAAGGGTGATATTTTATCTGTGGCCCAAGCTGGCACAGAGAGTGGGGGAGTGAGGAGGGAATTGTGAAGATGCTGGGGGAGATGTTTAACTTCAGAAATGTTTAACTTCATTGGAGGCAATAACTCATGACAAACAGTTATGAAGATGTAATTGTAAAATTACTTTGATATTTCAAGTTTCTTTGAACCGAGAAGCCATGGTAGAAATGTTTCCTGAATACAGAGGGACACACAGCTAAAGAATGAGGAGCTGCTTGAACAGA
Source organism: Oxyura jamaicensis (assembly GCF_011077185.1). Taxonomy (NCBI): domain Eukaryota; kingdom Metazoa; phylum Chordata; class Aves; order Anseriformes; family Anatidae; genus Oxyura; species Oxyura jamaicensis. Next base: position 86,572,036 of record NC_048896.1, on the reverse strand, counting down.
GGACAGATGAATCATTTATGCTTGGCATTTATGCAGGTAGTAAATGGAGATGGAATTGGGTTAAGGAAGGAGACATAGATTTTTTGTTTCATAAGAGACTGATGCCTTTAGGTTTCTGTAGTCAAAAAAACACCATTGTATTCACACTGCAGACCTTAGTTGAAGTGTAAGTAGAAACTGGTGTATATTTCGCTCCATTTCTGCAGTAAAAACAGTTCCTTCTCCTGACTGTGGAGTGCTTGCTTTAGTATTGTTTTGGGGTTTGGGTTGCTAGTTAGTTTCGTGGTCTCATTGGAATTTTTAAATGTATTCTCAATTTATTGGTGAATGTTAGTGGTGTATCTTTATCCCCTGACTACTTGCCAAGCCTTTTCCTGAAACACTTCCACAAAAAATCATCTGCAGATGACTTTGTTTTGCTGACATTGAGCAGAGAAATAGTTTGCAGTCATATGTGAATAATTGAGGTGAGTGGCATACTACATATGTCAATGGTTTGTTAGCTTTTAACTAGGTTTTTGGGGTACGGAATTTATTTGTTAGGTAGTACAATGTTTTTGATGGCTAGCTGGGGTTTATTTCTGGTTTTGTTGTGGTATTAGGATTTAACAATAATTCAGGGTCTGTTATTGTGGAATTATTTACAAAATTCAGGTAGCTGTATATTAAAAAATCAGAAATAGTGTTTGCTAGTAGTTTGGTCATGATAAAGTGTGGAGTTGTTGAGGGTATTTCTGAAAACCCCTTATGTTTTCCAGTGGTGGTGGTTTTTCTTTTCTTTTCCACTTTCTTCACTTTCTTTTTTCCTTTTTTTTTTTTTTTTTTTTTTTGTTTGTTTGTAGGCTATTGGTAATGGAATTAGAGGGACAACATAGCTTTAAAGAAAGTATGAGTCGGAATGCTAATTGTGGAAGCTTTATGGTTATATAAGGAGATGTGTTGGTTTATGTCAGAAGTAGGTTGAAGAATTTTAGAAAAGTAAAATGACAGAATAGATGAATATATAATTATATACCAGAAAAACTCTTGGCCACATCTTTGAGTAACTGGGGGTGTTTTAAGTTAATAAAAGAAGTTTTTTTTTTTTTTTTTTTTTTTTTAAAAAAAAAAAAAAAAAAAAGACAGCACTCTCTTAGTGGCTGTTTTACTGAAATAGTGTGTTTGCAGTTTTCTGCTAAAAAAGGTACTTTCGTAAAGGAAATCTAGCTCTGGAGGCTGGAGGGAAAGTTTTAAATCTTTCCTTCTGAAGAAGATAGCGAGAAGATAATGAAACTTTTTATGTTTACCAATGGCATTCTATAATCTACTGGAATGCTTTCAGATTAGTGTTTAATTTTTTATTTTCTGTGATCCCAAGAGATAAAAAGAGGGTAAAGTATAATAACAAGTTCAGTTGGCTGATGAGGATAAGTGAGTATTCAACCAATTGGTTGCCCGCTGAGGACTGCAATTAACAGTTAAAGAGGTTTCGCAGATGGGGCTGGGATGCTGTGTGTTGTTTCCATGTATGGAGCAGTGGGGTTAGTAATAAAACTAAGATGGAGAAGAATAATATTCCTCCATGGTTGTGGGTGAATGGATGGAATAGCAGATTAAAAAAAGCATCATTATGGTTTGATATGGTTTGTAAGCATAAAGTTTATGCGTCCTCTAGGAGGTTGTACGAGGTTAGGGCAAGGTTTATAAAGGCAAGGATAATGAAGAGGAAGCCTAGGGTACTGTTGCAGAAGGTACCTGTGCAGTAAAGGTGGTTTGGATTTTTATCAGATTTTGAATTATTTCCAGAAAGGCTGTTGGAGCCAGTTTCATGGAGAAAAACTAGGTCTGGTAGGCTAAGATCTGAAAAAGTAAATGTTAGGAGGAATTGGAAGATGCTGTACATGAGCATGACATTATCAACTGAGAATGCACCTCTGATTCACTGCACTAAGATATATAGCAGATGGCGGACAGCAGACTAGTGACAACCGTGGCTTCACAAAGCAATATTTATAAGGCACTGTTTATGGAGATGATGAATGTGAGCAGAGATAGAGAGGCTACTCCAATATCTCTGGTTTCTTTACAGAGTTAGGAATTATAATAAAGATCTTGGCTTTTATAGAGGAAAATGCAAGCAAAGAAGGGAGTACCATTTGCATACAGGCTGTGGGTCAGTCATTTAAAGTGGGCATAGCAAATCTGGCCTACAGAGGAGAAAGCTAATGAGCTATGCTACCAGTGGTATAGTGTATTGCAAAGATTAACTTTATGAAGATCAAGTGATAAGGCAAAGACCAAGGACTAGGCAAAAATTTCTGAGGAGACAGGAGTAGGTTGGAGATCAACAGAGAACTTTATTTTATACATAGAAATGTATTTTTCAGGTGTGGGTGGGCACTGAAATTTCTACGGTACCTTCTGTGTGCCTGCATTGGTGCCTTTTTAGTTGATTAGTCTTTGTCATAATCCTAGTATAAGCTAATATCATTAATATTAGCAGCTGACAATATGAAGCAGCTGCTTAGTCCTTACACTTAATGATAGGTGGATAAGGGGAAGATGCAGTAAGATGCAGGAAGATGCAGACTTCTGGTAGAGCTCAGAAGCTTTCAGCTTCTAAATATTTGCAAGTGCAAGATTACGAAGATAAGTTGAAAGACAAATATCTTAAACAATAAGTCCAGCTGCAGCGAATGGCATGTGCAATCTGTAAGTTAGGATGCAACTTAAAAAGATTTTTTGTGCTATAAATCACTCTGTTTTTCCAGTCCGAAATCCATTCTTGTTTCACATGGTAAGTTTCTATTAAATTTAATTCATTACAAAGGGATGCCAATTTTCCTACATTGCTGCATCATTTTTGACTCAGAGAGATTGTTTTTTGTGTTTCATAATCGGGCTGTGGTTTCAGTGGGGATTTATTTCAGTGTTAGGTGCTGTCAGACTGGAGGTTTTATTGGTATTCAACAAACTGGAAAGCAGCACATAATATGGATCAATTATTTGTTATAAATTAGTTATAAGCATTATTTGCTGTTGTATTAAATCATAATCCCAAATAGACATATTGAGATCCATGTAAATTTTTTAAACATATGATAGAATTACATGGAAATATAAATTCCCCTATATATCTGTTGTGGTTTATATTCATTAATTTGCAGACTCTGAAAGTGACAGTAGTTGTTATTCTTACTTTCAGAGACAAGGATTAGTGCATGGCAATATGAATCAGACTGCTTGAAGCCAGGGACAGTCTAGTCCTGGGGCTGCTGCCTCTGTGCATTAGACTCCATATTCTCTTACTGTGGAAAAGATGGCAACTGCTTTTGGTGCCCACCTGGCACCTTTTTTGTTATTTACAGAGATTTTCAATGGAACAAGGATGGAGAGTTTGTTCTGAAGAAGAACCAGACTTTCTTTTGGGAGGGTGACAAAGAACAGTGCCAGGTTAATACAAATGTCCTTCATAGCTCTCAGCATGGTGTTTGCTTCACTTCACCCAGCCAAGTCTGCCTTGTTGCTCTCAGAACACCTGAGAGTTCTTTATTTTTTTATACAATGAAGTGAAATGTCTTTATGAGCAATCTGTACAAATGCTGGAGACTCCTTTAAGTCACACATTTATTTATCCTGCGAACTCACAGCTACCCAGGAAAGGAGACTGAGGAACCCCTAAGTGGATCAAGAAAAGATAGGCCCTTCTGCAGGCATCCAATGAATCTGAGCTCATAGTGAAATGAAACTTAACTTATGCCCTGTAAAGGAGTCCTTGGAAAGCAACAATGCTGAGGCAGTATAAGTAATAAATTTATGCTGAGGCATAAAACTTCATTGTTCATTGCTACTCATCTTCATTGTTAGTAGATGTAATATGACATTTAAATATAAATTGATAGACACACTAGAAAGTTTTCAGACAGGTATAAATGCCCTGTCTTGCAAACGATTTGCTGTCTAGTGAGTGCCAAAGTGCTCGCTCTGTCCAGCATAGGAGTAGTTGGGCATGCATTTGGCTCTGGGGCTTCCTGAGATGCTTAAACGGTAGTGGACATATGCTCCAGGGAAGCTCTGGGGTGCGGATGTCCTCCTAATTCTATCAAGGTTTTGCTTTTCTGTGATTTTCTAAATATCTCTTCTATCTGGATAATAGATACAGGGAAAGACATCTTGTAAAGGGCAAGTTTAAGCAGAGAGGGGACCTTTGTTCTTGTCTTCTTACCTCTCTTCTTTCCTGCCATGATATAGAGCAATACAAAAAAAGAAAGTCATCTAACATTGTATTTGCTAAAAGCATTATAGGTTGCTGATGGATAAAGCAAAGTATTATGGAATCAAATTGTTACGTAAAGCTATCCTGTCCCAGGATCAGGACCATCAGAGGATAAAAGAAGTTATTAACAGAATGAAACAACATATGCATATCAGAAAGAAAAATATAGTCAAAGCTCAAAAACATTAAGAAAAATGTCGATGAGATATTTGGGAAAAAAATCTGAAAGTTATATTGTTTTCATCAGAAAGACTTACAAAAGAAACTCATAACATTTTTCAGGTACTACAGAACCTGATACAAGATCTGGTGACCAAAAGGTCTTGTTAAATGTTTTCAGGAAGGTAGCAATTGCAGCTGGTTGGATAGCTGCTGGTTTTGGTTGCTTTTAATTTTAAGACATGAAACTGCCTTTTACTGGAAAATTAAAATACAATGAATTGGTGTGACATGCTGATAAAACATGCCACAATAACAAAATAAAAATGTTTTATGTGAGTTATTTAAACCTCTTGAATTTTCAAAATATAACAGGAAATTATTTTAAAATTGTAATGATTTTTTTTTTTCCTGTAAAGAAACCGTGATGATAGTGATATGGGTCTGCAGAATACATTGGATCTACATTTTCATCAAACTGAAGTTTCATCTGAAACTTCATCAGTTTCATCTGAAACTTCAGGCCACTTCTACTCTAAGGCTTAATGGCAGTACTGCAGGGAAGTGAATGAATAAGAAAAATATGTATATTATGCCCTCCATTACTTTCTTCCACATAGGAAAAATTAATACGTTTTGGAGTTATGGGAAACTGCAGAAACTAAGCATTCAGAAGGAACAACTCCCAGTCAGAGCAATCCATTAAGAACTGCCGAAAGCAGACCACCTACGCACCACTTCAGACAGAGGCAAAAGGAGATTTTTCAGTTCTAGTTCAAAAAAGACTATTAGAAGCCAAAGATCTACATCCATTCCAGAATACATTTCTGAGAACTGTTTTTCCTGAATTATAGGTATAAAATGTATCAGACTTTGCATATACTTCTTAGTGGCTTTAGATACACAATGAGCTGTGATGGGGGTGCCATGGTGGTAATGCAAGCCAGTGATGCAAGGAGACAGCAACTCTGTTAACTTAGATGCTTCTCCACAAGATGGGAGATTAAATTACTTTACTCCTGTGCCAAAAATACCCCTTAGAAAACCAAAACCAAGCAAAAAATGTCTGAGAGATATTACTGTTCCTCTCAGCAAGTGCAATATGTAATCCAAACTTCTTAGAGGAGGAAACATGAGGGATGATTTAGAAAGGGGCCAAATTCTTCCAGTTATAATTTTCTGGCAGCTTTAGCAATGACTGGCAGACATGCAGAAACATAGATGCATTGGATTTTAAGCCTGACAAGGTTGAGCACAACTTGTAAACACCATCTGCAAGATGTCCAAACCATTGGTGTTGGAGAATATGGCCCCAGTTCTGCACTGAAACAGAATCTTGTTTCATCCTCATAAAAGCAGGCAACTCTAAATCATTTCTGGATGTAATAAATACACCACAAATAAAAACAGCACCTGGCATTTCCTTGGATAAATGGAAGAATTTTGCATGCGGCATGATGGTGGTATTTTCGTGACACTGTTTCAGGCAAACAAAGCAGCTTAACTTGCAACTTGCCCAAAAAATAAATGGCAGGTTGCCAAGAAATGGGTACTATTGCTAACGATGCAAATGGGAGACAAAATCTTTCCTGTGAGCTCTGAGATTATGGCTGTTAAAATATTTGTTTTATTGAATGCTATACTCCCCTGTTACTGAAATAAAGGGAGTTTGATTTAAGGGGTGAGTGGGAGGAGGAAATGTAGGCTCGCCATCACAGGTGCTTTTGTCAGGCCAACCTAGAAAGACGATTTTGCCAGCTATTTCTATGCTGACTCATGTTATGTTCCTCCACCAAACATCTTGACCTCCAGCTCCCATATTTATGCCATATGCTTGCTTGTGGTTTTGAGGTCTGTTGCTATTCTGAAGACTTGTAAGGACAATTGACATCAGCAGTTCGCTGCGGCAATTCATTGTTTTGGTGCTGGTTGCATGCCCTGGTTCATGTGTCACCTTATTTGGTCAAAATAAACAGATCTTTGGCAGTAGTTGTTCACACTGTGCAGTGTGATTGATCATCCTCATGATGTGTTTTTCAACACTCAGGCAGTATCATGATGCTATATTTCAGCGTTTTTCTAAGCTTACAAGAAGATTCCACTAGCCTTGCAGGTGTCAAGGATAAGTCATACTGGCATGGCTGGGATAAGAAACCCTCTGAGGCTTGGTCACAATTAATACTCTTTGTACATTGGATGGTTTTGTGTTCCCTTTGTGATACTCTGAGCCATAAGTGTAGACTTTCTGCTCGGTATAGCGATTTGTATACAAATGGATCCCCATAGGCTTTTCAGCCATAATGCTGCTACGTGCTGTTGGTAGATTTTGGCAGCTCAGTACATGGGTCGTGGAATGTGTCAGACCTATCTGAAGAAATAACTCATGTGCAGGTGACAAAGAAATGGGGTTAGAATATGAAAATTCAACCTGCTGGTTTTGTTTTTGTAAAATTGATATTTTTGCAATATGTATCTACCTATATATACGTATAATATATAAGGGTTTGGTACATATATGTATGGGTATGTACGAGGCCAAAAAGGAAGTATTTTACAAAACCAAGACTTTTAAGCACTTTCTGGCAGGGCAGGATTGTTTTCACTAATTTACAACACAGATGTCTCTATCTGAACTGGTTGACTTAAGCTCCCTTTATTTTTAATGAAGATTCAGTCAACATAGTCAAGGGCATACATCAAGACTCATCACATCTCAGAAAAGTCACCTCAGACAAGCTAGATCAGTTTGGTGCTAGAAATGCCTGTTTCTCTTAATTGAAGCAGGAGTCTCCAGTGATGAGCTCAGCCGTGTCTAAAATTAGACAGGATGAATCCCAGCCATATTGCTGACTTCACTGCAGATTGCTGACTAAAATCCTCCATACACAGCAAAAATTTTAGGTCTAATTCTCTGCCTGTTTAATAGCTATTTGTGCACACATAAAACGAGGCTAACTCACAACTCTCCTTACATGGAAGTTTTAAATGCTTTTTAAAAATAAGAGTAAAAATCTTCATTTGATATAACAAATTCCCAGGAAGGATGAAAGGCACTACAGGGTTAGGCCCATTCATTCTCCTTTATGATCTTAGATGTGAAATAAGTGTTTCACAGGTAATTAGCACCAAATCCTGACCAGTCTCCTATGCTTTGCCAGCTCCTTTCCAAGTGTGCTATCGTGGCAATGGCACAGGGTACAGAGGCATCAACAACATGACTGTTTCTGGACACAGCTGCTTACCCTGGAATTCAGACTTACTCTACCAAGAGCTTCACATCAACGGTGTTGAGGAAGCAGTACAGCTAGGGTTGGGGCCCTTCTCTTACTGCAGGTGAGGAAGGTTTTTGTTTGCCCTGTATTTCTAAACCATAAGGTGGATGTATTGTGGGAGCATATTTGGAAGGGAGAAAGGGCAGGAATATCAAAGCAGATGGCACTTTTTCTTGGACTGACTTAGCAGGCGGAAACAAGAGGTATAAGTCTGCAGAAGACAAGATTTGGTAGATAGGCTAGATCAAAACTTGGGTCTGCCAAGAGAAGCTTAGACACAATCTAATGTTGGAAAATCCTGGTTTTTTGTCTCCTGGGATTTTTTTTTCTTTTTCAAATGAGACTTTTTTTTTTTTTTTTTTTTAGTGAGACTATCACTCAAATGATAGTGCAAAAATTTTGAGACTGTTCATAAATGATTATCCAAAAGGAGATAAAAATGCACAATTCAAACTGAAATGGCTAACCTTTATTTCAAATGTTTAAATTGTGAAATATTTTATATAAGGGAAAACATTTTTAAGAGAGAAAAGTTATTTAAAAATGAAAAAAATCAAAGCTGCTGTACTTCAATACTGCTGAAATGGGACGTCAAAATTCTTTGTTATATTTCTTCCGAAGCGAAATTACTGCAGAGTAAGATTTTGTCATTTCAATTTTGATCAAACCATATGTATATTAAACTACATTTCTACTCAGGTTTTCTGTTCATCTATAATGAAAATATTTATAGTATATAGGCTTTCTCCTCAGTCATGTTATGTTCCCCTGTCTCTGATTTCTTCATGAGATCAATGGCTACCATAAAAAAAATAAATGTTTCAATTTAGACACAATCCCGGAGCTGAGCAAAAGGAAGAAACACCAAACTTTAGATGCATAGCCATAAATTACTGGTTGAATTCTAGGACTTTTATTTTTTTTAATTTATTTTTTGAATGGAAGTTAGACAGGTATTTCAGGAAGATTGGAATACACTGCACTTCCTGATTTGTTTGGTGATAAAAAGCATGTATGCGTGCTCAAAGTATCTCTTCTTCTCTATCTAAAACAAATTAATAACCAGTTCCTAAATGCTCCCTTAATCCAAATTGGCTTGCTTTCCAAGGCTTGGTCCTTATTCAAGTACTTAAGTATGAGATTTATGGTGTCCTAGCACATCATGGCAATTTATTCAGCATTTATTTTGTGCTTTGATAAATCCTGATCCCTTCAATTTGCATCATTTAAGCACAATATTCACTTGCAGATTTGAAATGCAAAGAATAAAATGGTGTAGGAGCTGATGTGTTCATGTTCTGTAGAGCTGAGAAAAAAGCTTTTCACTTTTTTTGTCAGCTTGTTATAATTTCTTGGGATATCTCTGCTGCACTATATAATCCTGCAGATATCTTCTTCTTCAAATAGTCTAATTTAGAAACACTGTTGGCAGAAGATGACTCAACCTGTGTTGCTTTTTCAGTTCTGAAAATTTGAAAGTGCTTTAATCTTTTTTTTTTTTTGAATAGCAGTCAGGTTAAAAAGAAAAAAAAATATTGAAGAACCTTAAATAATATATAATGCTTTTGATAAATCCAACTGAAATTAGAATTATGATTTATCCAGAGCCCTGAATTATCTTGTCTATTTTTCTTGGCCTACTAAAGATCTTTCTGGGTCTTCAGAGTTTCACTACATTATTGGAGGAGTAAAATGGACAAATTTCTGGTTACTTAAGTAACATTGATGATTGATAAAGACAATTATATGGTACTATGGAGAAATCCTAGTGGAATCTACCCCAAATCTGTTTAACATCAGAGTAAAAAGGGACTAAGTCGACTGTGATATCTCTCCCCCTCCCCCCACTCCCCCCCTTTCTTTTTGAGGAGCATAGTATTTTCTCAAGGTAGTCTTTCATTTCCTCAGACTCTCTCCAGGGAATGTGAACTTGAGCATCTCAAATTCGTTTTTGCTAGCTATTCTTGTTATGGATTTTCTATGAATCTACCTGTGGTGGAATTTCCTTTCTTAAAAAATTCATCTAAAAAAAGGAATCTCTCCCATGGGACTTAGTCCTGAAAATAGCTGTGCTGCTATCTGTTGAAGCATTTCAGTGTGGGCTGTATTTAAACCAAGTGAATATGCTCATGCATCTGAATACTTGTAGGCAAATTCTACAGATGTTTAGTCATGTGGCTGTATTTTAGTTCCTAAAGAACTTTATTTTTGACTAGCTTTAAGCATAAAGAACCCTACTGAAAGGCTACTAACCCATTTAAGAGTTAGCTGGTGCTTCAGCACTTTGTTAGATGGCTCAAACCCAAGAGTCCTGTCCTCTGCATGGTGCAAGAGGAAAATGCTGAAAATGTCCAGGCAGCTTGGAACAACACTGTGGTTAATGCTTGCAATTTGTTCTCCCCCTAATCAATTAGAAATCCAGATGAAGATGAGAAGCCATGGTGTTACATCATGAAGGACAACAGTTTGTCTTGGGATTATTGTAAAATTCCATCTTGTGGTATGTAGAAGTTCTCTTAAAATCCATGTTATGAATTAATGAAGAAAGAGTTATTGATACTAGAACAAGCTTTCATTAAATAATTTTGAATGTCTTACTGTTCCAAGGAGTATAGAATATTTTACTGTTTGCAATAAATCCAATGAAAACAACAAGTTTATTTTGCATTTTTGGAGTTGTGATACAATCTGTGATTTTTGTCCTACAATAGTGTATATAAGCAGTGTCACACTACTGCTTCCCACTGCAATCATCCTGATATGAATAGAATTTCTGCTAGAACATGCAAGACATCAGAAATAAATGATGCTTTGTTACAAATGTGAAGTAGGCTCAGAGAGGTGAATGAGCCCCTGTGAGCAAATAGAGGACTGGATCTTGAAGACATATGACACAGTATTTAATTTGGAAAACTAAAAATTCAGTTTCTCCTCTAAATTAAACAGATGTTAATATTAAAGCTATATTAAATTCTTGCTAATGTTCAAGCTGACCTTTAGAACAGAGATTTAATCTGAAGTCAATTTATAAAGTAATTCTTTTATTCTCCATTTATGGTTCCAATACATTTGATTGATGATATTAATACAAGCATACTAGTCCTTGCTGTTCGAATGGCAATGGCAAAGCTCCAGAATCTGAACATGATGATGCGATGTATTATGCATTGTGTTGGGCCTCCTCCATCACTAAAGGTTATATCTGTACTGGTAAATGAAACAGCGTCCAGGAATTTTTCAAGGCACAGTTAATTTACACTAGTATGTGTGTAGCCAGACTGTTGGGAATAGGCATAGCGCTCAGTCTTGCAGCTCTCCTGAGGAACTGAATGAGATTTATTTGCATGTGAACATTTAATGGTAATTAAACTCCTGTAAAAGTTCTAGTCCTTAGAAATCACAAGATTTATAGTCTGATGCCCTTTCCCTTTATATCTTAGAAAGCAGGGAAAGGAGGCCACCAGTTCCAGACCAGATTGATACTTTTGCAGTTGCCAGAAGACCATGTGGAAGAAGACACAAAAAAAGAAGTTTTGTGAGACCTAGGATTGTTGGTGGTTCTTCATCTTTGCCTGGATCTCATCCCTGGACAGCAGCTATATATATTGGAGGGAGCTTCTGTGGTGGAACCCTTATTCAGACGTGCTGGGTTGTGTCAGCAGCACACTGCTTTGCTAACAGGTAAACTCAAGCACCATTACTGTGACAGTAGGTCTTCTCCTCATTGTTACTGTGTGCTTGTGAATCACGACAAACTTGCATTGAAAAAAGTGAGAATGAAAATGAGATTACAAAAGGCAAATATTTCACAAGGAGCTGCTGAAAATTTGAGTGCAGTTCATGGGCTAACAAATAGCGTGGAGTCCTGTTGTCCCACAGGCCCATATCTGATTCCTGATAGAGTCTCAAAGATGCTAAGTGACCTGACTTAAGTAACAAGGTAGTGATGAGTGTAAGGAAAGCAGGACATGGAATGGAACTTCCACATGCAGGCATCTGCAGGAGTATTTCTCTTCTCGGTTACCTTTTTGCAAATTTATGCCTGCTTTGAGGTGTAACAGAGATGACTACGCTCATTATTGTGTTTTGTTCAAAAAGGCTGAAACAGCCAAGTAAGGATTTATTAGAGGCAATAAATTACTGTTGTTTGACACAAATAGAGTAGGCTGAGCTTTACAAAAATCCAAACGGAAGAACTGAACTGTTGTTAAATTTTTGAAGTATATTTCCTTGAAGGGTGAATTGTTTTTTTTGTTTGTTTGTTTTTTTTTTTTTTTTCCTCCCTCCAGCTGCAGGGCACTGGGGAAAATATTGACTATAGGATGGTTTTACTTTATTCTAAATATTTAATTTTCCACAAATGCTGAACACTTTTCCTGATTTTGGTTTGATCACATTGATGGTAAAAATATTACATCATTTCATACCCATTGTTCCTTTGCATAGTAAAGAAGCCAAGAGAAACAGAAAACCTCGTGCCAGAATACATACACTGATAGCTTGTAGAGCTAATAATACCATTGTGAATGCTGTACTGAAGCATTTGGAGCTTGATCCACAACGCATTTGTTTTTCAAATGTTGTGAAATAGCTACTAACTTTGGCAGCTATTCAGGACATTTCCACCCACTTCCAGCTGGTGGTTTGGTACATACAGATTTTCCATAATTGCTGCTTTGTAATTTGCACTCTTCCTTATGTTTAGTACCTCTAAGTTAGCCACAATTTCAACTGTTTTCCACTAGGCGACAATAGATACTTATATAGCTAGCTAGATTTTTAATTTTTTCCCTTTTCTGTAGCCTCTCACTTTTTATTTCTTCTCCTGAATGAATCACCTGTAAGTCACAGTGGAACCATTTAGTGCTTTTAAAATCTTTTCTAAATACTGTCCTGGGAAGCAAACTTCCATGCTGTTTTACATGCCTCAAATCAGATTTTCAAAGTGACTGGTTTACTACTGCAAGAACACTGAGAAAATCCTGGCCTTACATACTGGTTGAAGCATTTTTTACCGTTTTCTTGTTTTCCAGATGAAAACAAAAACAAAACAACGCCCAAACTTTGAGCTTCATTAACCATACTCATAGTAATTATTGCAGGGTAGCTGCCTGCTCTCTGCACTGCAATTAGTCAGAATCTCTCCTATCTGTTGATGACTGCTTTGTGCTCAGTACTGGAGGAGAATCCGCAGTGCTTTTTTATCTGGCAGTCACTGGCGATGCACAGAATCATAACTGGGGAAACTTTGGAATGATGTTGACCACTCTGGATCTGTGCATGATGCAAGACAGATATTTTCCACTCCTGCACTGGATAACAAAAAATATGTGTTCCCCGTGTTGAAGACACTAGCTAAATTCATTGTACATTCATTTCATTGTGCACATGCACATGCATGTGCAAATGAATCTGCTTTTAAAGCAAGAGTGAAATTTGAGTTCAATTGCTTTCAAAGCTAGAGAATTTATTGTCTTTCCAAACACTTGCTTTTTCACAATTTTCCCATTCTTCACAACTTTTGTACTGGTTCTTATTAGTTCTCTGACATAGGACACTGGATATGAGAGGACTGTGGCAAACAATCAGTAAGATGGTGTGAATCACAAAACCTATATTCTCCGAGTGTGTTTTTTTTTCCATTAGATCACTCTGCTTTTGGACCTTCCTCCATCAGATTGCTTTTGATTGTAGATGACAGAGTAAACATGGATCAATCTAATCTCAGAACAGAAATGGTGATAGTTATTAGGTGGAAGCCACGCAGATGCTCCTGAATTGTCAGTTTGCCAGCACCTCTAAAATCTTGATCTATACCTATAATATTTTTAAGAGTTTAGTTACCCAGAGGAATGAGATATCCACCTCTGACTTGTCCTTTGGTCCTCAATTGTTTTGGTACTCATTGGTAAAGTCTGGTCAAGGTTGACCCAGTTAAGTTCATATAACAAGAAGTGCTTGCAGACCCTGAAGATGCTTGTGGCCAGACAACAGCTGGGCAGCAGTGCATGGGGCTTGTCTTTTCCTTCTCTCAAGGAGCAAGAGCCTTTAATGAGGTTAATCAGGACCCACAGAGCACGGGACTCCCTAAAACATTAGTCATCTTTTTCCTGTCCCACAGTAGGTAAGAAGCCTGGGTGACAGATCAAGGCATAATGAGAGGGTAAATAATGGGCATGGTGGGGATCTCAGTTTATTAACAGTTCATGGCTCACGCAGCCATTGAAAACTGGTTTTTATTTGTCCTTCTAATCACAGAATTGTTTGTTCTCTCTTTTGTACCGCAGTCCTCTAAAATCCACTATTACAGTAGTTCTGGGTCAGCATATATTTAATAGAACAACTGATGTAACACAAACATTTGAAATAGAGAAATACGTCTTGCATCCTCAGTATTCTGTGTTCAGCCCTACGGAACATGATATTGGTAAGTATTTTTGTTCTTACAGTTTTATTTCCTGTTTAGTTGACTTAGTTTCAGCCTTAGTTGACTTGTTGGAAGCTGCCTTCATAGTGGAAGGATCGCAGACGTTAGGAGAGGCTTCTGAGAACAGAGGGTTCTTAGTTCTACCAGAGTTAAAACAGTAACTGAAAGCTAGACAAATTCAGATGAGAAATAAATTGCAAATTTTCAATAATTATGATAATTACCCTTTGGAGCAATTTACCTAGATGTATGGCAGATTCATCATCACTTCAAGTCTTCATGCGATTAGGCATTTTTTTTCAACCAAACCCAAAACTGTGGGCTTGAAGCAGGAATTACTTGGTAAAATGTTATTATCCGTATTGTATAGAGCATCTGACTAGATGAATATAATAGCCCCATCTGCTTTGAAAAATCTGTAACTAAGAATCATTTTTTTACACTAAGGAGATGGATTTAAAAATCAGCTGTCTTACCAGTCAAAAGTTAAATGCCCTTCTGACTGACCTTATAATATTAGCCAGAATGACAATAGAAGAGGAACTTGCTTCTTATTTTCTGATCTGCTGTTATGGAAGCTGGCATGTCTCCCTGTGGTATCAAGCTGTGTGAGCACTTTGTCTATGAAACTATTTAATAGTCTGGCACCAGGGGTATCTTAGGTCAGGAATGTACTGGCTTTTTGCTCCCAGGTGATGAACGTTTTTCACCATGTAGCAAAGCCATTCAGGTCCTACATTGGTGGGAGCTCTGTCAGAGCATACCAAGAAATGAACTTGATTTGGGGTATTGCTCTGCTCTGAAATATCCTGGTATAAATCACAGTTTGCACTTTGGGATCTCCCGACTTTTTAGATTGCTCTGAAATTTGGCATGACTCACATGCACAGTGTCCAAATTTAGGGTTGGCTGAAGATGGACTTCCTAAGACATGCACCACTGCAAGCAAACAAACAAGCAGGCAGAAACTGGGGACAAAGATGTATGGGCACGTTCTGCCCTGTCAGTGATTTGTTTTTTCCTGATGCAGCAGAAGATTTATTTGGTACTGAAACTGCTTTTCAGAAGGAAACAAACATAAGTGTTTGTTGGGAAGTATGGGGGATTCAGAAACAGGCAGAGTTGGGGGAGAGGAGGCAGGTGAGGAAGAGCAAACTGCTGAGTGTTGGAGTGGTTTGTGTGGGCTCCTTGACCTCTGAGACACTGCTTACACATATCACCAAAGCCAAAAATGTAGTCAGAAGAGAAATAGAATTATTCAGCGGGATCTCTTGCTTTCCACATGGCTGTGCTCAGAAAACCTGCAGGTTCTGAAAGCAATGATAGGAAGTTTAAATAGGTGTAGCCACAGGCCTCAGCTCTATCATCTTTGAGTAGTGTGCCCAAACCCATCACGCTACCCGTATTACACCAAACACAACATCCCCTCGCTTGCCCTACAGCTGAAAACAGGAGGTTCACTACAGGAGAAGTGAAGTTTCTGCTACTTTTGACATCCCTGTTCACTACTGAGTTCACGACGCTGCACAGCTCCATATTTACACTGTTTTCAGCCTCACGAGGGGAGAGTAAAGGTTGTGTAGGCTGCGTAACTCTCAATAGCTTTCAGAAGCTTGGTATTGAAATAGCTTGATTTTCTTTTCCTTCATTTTTGAGAACTTGAATTTTGCTTAACTCGGTGATAACAAGGAACATGAGATACACTGGCTCTTGTAGAAATTAATTTTTTAAATCAAATTGGAATGAGGCAGGTGGCCAGACTTGTAGAAGCAGTGAGCACTTGCACATCCCACTTATTTCAGCTGAAAGTTGTGGATATGTCACTGTTATTTAACTTTGGGGTGGGAGGAGACATATATATTTTCTATCTTCCCCCTTCTCTACAAAGGCAGTGAAGCAAAATCTGCTCAGTGAGTGCAGCATAAAATAAATATTCCCACAAGGGGAGTAGCTGAATATTTCAGCCTTCAATTTAGTGTGAAATCAGGTGCTCTTGAGATGAGTCTGCCTGTCTTTGATTGAAATATCTTAATTAAGAGAGGCTTAGGGGATAATTAAAGTTGTATCTGAGACCCATTGCTGCCAATCCCATTAAAGAATGGGAACAGTCACTTTATTCCTGATGTATTTTCTCTTCTGCAGCTTTGATTAAGCTGAAGAAGAATGGCCAGCGTTGTGCTGTCAAGTCTCAGTTTGTTCAGCCCATCTGCCTGCCGGACAGTGACACCGTTTTCCCCGAACAGTTCAAATGTCAGATTTCTGGATGGGGACACAAGCACGAGAGTGAGTGAAATGACAAAGTTGGTACCTGTGGAAAACCCTGGTGATAACTAAATATGATGCTCAAGGATATGCTACACAGCTGACGATTTTGTAAAATATTTTCCAAGGGACTTCTTTTGGGATTCATTTTACCTGCGTTTGGATATTTACAGCATTTACATCTGAGATAGTCATCCTGAACTTCCTTTGTAGTCCCTGGAATTTGGAACGTGATTCCCATGACCAAATATTTGTATCTATTTAGGATGAGATAATTTGTTCTCTAGCTAGACCTCCATGGACGGTGAGTGGAGCCTGGAGCAAGCAGCTTAGCTCTAGGGGCCATCAACTGTCAAGTGAATCCTACTCCTGGTTTCTCAAGGTAGATATCAAAGTGTGCAAAAACTGTCAAGTGAATCCTACTCCTGGTTTCTCAAGGTAGATATCAAAGAGTGCAAAGCAAACGCAATCAGCTTACTGGTCTGTGATGGAGGAGGTCTTTACCTTCACCAGGCAGAAAACTTTGGAAACATCTACTAGAGAGGGCCAAAGGGACTTTAGGCTAAGAAATGCTTACATACGATTTAGGAAAGGTGAGCAGAAGGAAATACTGCTTCTCTCCTATTCTTTGAGATAAGGAATTTCAGGATCATAAATCTTGGCCATGCTGCCTTGATGTGGAGATAGCAGAGGCCTGTGCAGATAGATGAGAAGGATGAGGGAGCTGGCTGCCTTATTTTGGTAAAAGACAATGAGCAATTGTCATCCTGATCTAACCATGCAATTTAAGGGCAAAAAGAGGTAATGGATCCTTGGATAATTTATGATTTAATATCACATCTGGAAAGAGGAGTGCTGGGGAAATCTTCCTGAGTCTCTAAGAAATGAGAGAACCCAAAGTGGGTTAATATCTGGGCTTGAAATACTGCTGTTTTAAAGGGCAGGGAACCTGAAGCAGAAAGTGATCTGATCACTAGAATAATTATTATCTTTTAAAGAGATCCACAACTGAAATGTGTTAAATATGTTTATGCGTTGTATCTTGCATTGTGTTTCTGTGTTATGGTCTTCACATTTTATAAAAAATACTTTTCTTTCCCTCTTTGGGAATTTTTTTTAAAGATATTTCTGGTTACTCGGATGTCCTGCAAGAAACACTGATTCCAATTATTTCTGAGGAGAAGTGCAGAAGCCCTGAAATTTATGGAACAGAAATAAGTGAAAATATGTTCTGTGCTGGCTACTTTGACAGCAAATCTGATGCTTGTCAGGTAATGTTGTGAGTCATCTCCAAGCGAAGAATATAAATGTATATTATTGGAAGAAATGTTGCAGTGTTACAGTGCTTGCTTTACACATTACAGTGTTCCTAAAGAAAAGGAAGGTTCCTAAAGAAAAAAAAAAAAAGAAAAAAAAAAGAAAAAAAAAAAAGGTTCCTAAAGAAAAGATATTTATGTGACTGCACTGTTTGCTCCCCCATTAGTTTTTTAACCCATTCAATGTCAAGTTCTACAGAGGGGGAAAAATACTTTCAGGATGTTATATAGTGGTTATACACTGGAGAGGAGGTGCTTCAGCTCCTGGCTGAGGGATGGCACTGTGTTTGCAGGTATGCTGGCAGGTATGCACTGGCAAGCCAAATCCCCAACCCTCTTGCTTGAATGAGACGAGACAAGGATACTTGGGTAGGAGGTGGGAGCAGTGGTGGAGATTGGAGGAGGCACGCACTGAGGTTATTACAGTGGAAGGGTTTTAATGGTGTAGGATATCCATCCATTGGAAACTGTTTCATGACTTCAATCCTTCACAGAAGGACCTCAAATTCATACTACTTTGTGTCTCTTTTTGAGTTATGACACTGTGGCTCTGAATAGGGTTTCAGAATCATTGTGGTGAGAGATGAGAGGTTTTTTTTTAAACATGAAATCATTATTAGTGAATCAACAATTCATTTTTTCACTTTTGGCCAACTTGTAGTGTGATCTAAGGAAAAACAGTGTAGACCTCCTAATGTCACAACAAATGTAGCTGACCTCTGAGTTTTCTTAACGTATGCTCATGAAATTATCTATAAACCATCTGTAATGTATAAAAATATTTGAAGACCAAGAAATGTCAAGTAGACAATGTGTTCTGCTATCTTCTTGAAAACTTTATATTTTTTTCATCAGTGCATGGGTACTGAAATTGCAATCAGTGAGATAAGTTGTGGAGACACATGCAAGTTTCTGAGAAGTAAATTAATTTCAGATAGAGAATTTCATTTGATGTCCCTGATTTATCAAAGAAATCTCCTAACAGGAAGGCAATACAATTTTCCTACCTACTTTGGTCTCAAAAGCATACCTCTTTAGAAAGCAAATCTCAAGAATTTTCTTTTTAAACAGGAAAAAAATGATTTATTCTTAGTCCCAAATATCTGAGATGTGGTTCCTTTCACCAGTCATGCATTTTTGTTTCATTCCAAATGTTTCCATTTCTGTAGGAAGTCACTCTCAGAGGAACAATAATAATAAAAGCACCCCCCTTCCCTGAATATTTGCAAGATTTTAAATAAGTAGAAGTGTTCCCAATTCCTCCTTGCTGTAGTGTGTCATCAGACATTAGTTTGGCCTTATTTTCAGTTTATGGTTTTAATGACAAGGTAATGCTCAGTAGCATTAAATTCAATAGATGCAAAACTGGGTGTACACCACAAAATTATAGCATTATTATATAGTCATGTGGAAAAATGTGTATGTGTGCAGCAATCTCTGATGGCTGCAATAAACTGTCTTAAGAAACTCTCCAGACCTTCTATGGCCTATGTAATCTGTGCAGAGCCTATAGTACAATGTGGTGTAAACCTTTTAGACTTACTTACTCCTACTGAAAGGGACCCCAATCATCCATGCTCATCAGTAGATGTCTGAATCCAGAACAACTTCAAAAAAATCTTTCAAGCAAAATCTGATATTTTGATATTTCTTTTTAATGTGAAATTAAAAAAAACATTATTTTAAAGGTATGACCAAAAAAAAAAGTTTTCTACAACAGAACTTCAGCGCACAAGTGCTTCCATATTCACTTTTAAAATCTAAATCTCACATGCAAACATTTTCAGTTTGTAACTTTCCCCAAATAATCTTTTTTTCCAACTCTTTCTGTCAAATTATTTAATCTTTCATTACTTTTAACACAGGGAGATTCTGGTGGACCTTTGGCCTGCGAGAAAAATGAAATCTCTTACCTTTACGGAGTTATCAGTTGGGGAGATGGCTGTGGCAGAGTCAACAAACCTGGAGTGTATACACGAGTGACAAACTATGTAAACTGGATTAATGAGAAAATATCCCCCCGAAAAACAAGTTGAACATTTTAAATGTGATACCATTTCAAGCATGGTCCTGGAGTCTTTTGGTTTCATTAAAATGGCATAAATATTTTATTATAAGCTAGTATGAAAACTCTTCTGATAATTCTTAGAAATTCCAAAGCAGACCACCTAACACAGACCTAATCCCTCTGATAGCAGCAACTTTGAGCTGCAGTTTTAGGGCAGTGGATAGCTCAGCATACAAGACTGTCTTTATTTGGCTTAATAAAACAAACATGTCAAGACAGAGTGTACAGTTCACTGTAGACAGAGTGAAATCTACAACTGTTTATCTGCTTGGTGGATTACATGGAAAGAGTTATTTGGAAGTTTCTGGTGGAGCTGTTGTCCCCCCAACCAATCTGTCTTTGTATTCTCAGATGATTTAGCAAAATAAAAAGGAGGAGCACCAAAAAATAAATTCCCTTTCCTTCAGTTGAAGCGCAGGTTGAGAGACACCAGCAGAGCAATGTAGGTGAAGCTGCTCCTCAGCTAGCTACAGCAAACGAGCTCTGGGCAGAAAACAGAGGATTTAGATTTTGATTCAACAAAATATGTAAGCACATTTCTATGTTCTGCTGACATAGGCATTAGTAACATGCTTCAGAGCTCTGCTGAGTCTGCTGTGCAATTTTCCATCAAAGTTTAATGCAACAACTGCTGAAAGCACAAGTTTTTTGCTGAAAAGTGTTAGAAGTCAGTGCACCTGATTGCCTGCCAACACATTAGGGCCTTTTGCAGACCATCAGCTGCTCCTCACCCCAAGGATAGCACTGGAAATACTTCATCTTGGGTGATAAATAAACATTTCTTAAATTTGACAGTGTTTTGGAGATGTCTTAGGTTTTGTACTAACAAGTTATTTAACTGTTCAGATAATTCAGGAGGGTTCTGTTAGCAGATTTTTAAACTGCCTGGCTGGGGGAGCTGCTTGTATTTTCCTTGTGAGGTTGGTGATAATCATAAAGCCCATGTGCTGCTGACATGGTCTATGGAATTATTATAAGAACAATTAAATTATTACAATATACAACTGTTTAGGGGCTGTATAGCCAGCTGTGTTAGCAAGAAGGCAAGAAAATGATAGAGCATAAATAAGTCTAATCTCGTAAAGAAGAATAGAAAATTACAATTTAATACAGAGATCTTTAGCCATGTCAGATATATACATTTGGAAGTAATGATGTAAATGCTTTTCTTCTCTGATAGCAAATATTTTCAAATTCTCTTAAGTGTTTCAAACAAAGCTATTCTTTAAAAATGTAGAAATGTAAAGTGGTGCTTGGATACTCAGATGTGTGTTTTATTTTATAATACTGGTGGTGTCTTCATGGGTTTATTAGTGAATGATTTCTGCAGTTAAAACAAACTTTGAAAGGAAAAATAACCAAAATCTGATTTCAGGTAAGTACAGAGATATAACAATGCTAATCTGGATAAATGATATAAACTAATAAATAAAAATGTTTACCCTCTGTTTCTTGGACTTAGTCTGATGTGTATATAGTTACAATTAAATCTTTGAATCACTGTGTAGGTTGTTCAACAGGTTGAGAGCTGGTAGAAAAAAGAAATAACACTTCTCTGTGCCAGAAGGCATCTGAAAAGCTCTGCATAAGAATCATTTCCAGCTGGTGGTGCTCCCAGTTTATGTAAGTGTCGCACAAAATTTCCAGCAGACAGATGTAAGAGTGAAGAAACTTGAGTCACAAAGCTTAGGTAAGATTTTCAGCTATAAATACTGTGAATGCTAAGATCAAAGTCTTTAGTTCTTGATTCCAAAACAATCTGAAGGCTATTGTTGTCTGGGTTTGCCTTCCTGGCCATTTGCAGTATGAGTCTGGCTTGCTTAACACTGTGAAACGAATGTGACTGTTTAACAAGACTAACTATACCTGCTGATAAAAGGCAAGTACTAAATGAGCACGAATGAACTATTTACTCTTCTCTGGAAGTGATTCATTTGGAACAGGTTTCAACACAAAGCTTATGCCATTCTGAACATCCATATCTGTTCTGTGACTTCACTGTCATGTTGAAATTAATATCCATCCACACTGAACATACTTTTAAACTGCTGGATTTGTGTTATACATATTCTCTCAGTCTTCTCTTGCTGTAAAGAGGGTGGCTATTTGTCAGGAAAGGTGGTAGACTGGTGTTTCTGGCAATTTGTATAGAGCTTTTTAATTATTCTGTTTTCAAAAATGCAAGGTTATTACCACTATGTAGTAATATAAAAATATATATTTTTAAAAAATACATTGAATGTTCTTAAGTGGAATGCTCTATTTTCTGCCCTCAAAGGTCTAAATGACAAATCTTTGGTCAATTGTCATACTTTGAATTGCCTAAAATTGAATTTTTGGTTTTCAAGGTAGCCTGCTTTTTTTGTTGTCACTGCATCTATCTGGTGGAATTGAATTTTCTGATTTGAGGTCCCTCTGTATGGTGACTAGCCCTGCATTAAATCCACAACAAACTCCAACTAGGGGTGGTGAGCACCAGCCCGGGTGGCAAGGAAAGGCTTAGGTTTACCAAGAGGTCCATGCCTGACCTGTCACACCCCTGAGGACATCAGTCCCATTCCTATGGGGACTCCAGAAACTTCTGCCTCTGGCCTTTCTTTTGAGCATTTCCGCATGGAAACTTTCCCCATACTTTCTCCCCCTCTATGTAAGTGCTTATCACATAGGTTAAAATGAAATATAGTTAAAGTTTGCTAGAGGAAGTTTTTCTGATTTTTTCCCCTAACGTTGAGCTTGAAATTGAATTGGAATGCAAAACCAGTTGAATGAGCACATCCCTAATTCATTATGAAACACGCTTAAAAGATGGTTTTATTAAATTATATGTTATTCCATGCAAACTGACCGATTCAAAGAGAAGAAATAAATGCAAACATCTAAAAACCCCTTCTATTATGCTATTGAAAGAAAAATGTGCTGTGGTGCTGTTTAAAAAAATAGCTGAAGGACTAATTACCATCAAATAAGATGCAGTAGGAGTATTTTTAGAATAATGGACTCTAATTAGTCCATCGCTCGTTGAAATAAATCTAAGGACATCATTAACACATCTTATTCTATTAATTGTAGCAGCTCTGGGCTTGGTATAAGTGGGCTGTTATCTCGTGACAGTTGCATTGCAAAGGAAAAAAAAAAAAAAAAAAAAAGAGAGTATTTTTAACCGGGGTGGTTGGATGTATGTCTTCTGGGAGCCAAGGGGAGTGGTAATTGCACTTTTTGGAAGCAGAACTGGGGCGCTATAGGGATGCTGCGAGGCCGGGGATGTGTCAGCGCCAGGCCCCGCTCCGTTGTACAGGGGGGCGGCTAAAGTCCAGTCCGGGTTTTCCTCCGGGCCCTCGGCCGTGCCGGGCATGGGTCTGGCCGCGCGGTCAGCTGCAAAGCCCGGAGCGGATTCCCGGCGCGGGGGGCGGTGGCCTGGGGTCGCGGCTAGAGGGGATCGGCGGGGGCGGGCGGAGCGGGGCTGCCGCGCTGTGGGGCCGAAACCCTGGAGAAAATAAAATAAAATAATAGTAATAATAATTATAAAAAAGCAAACACCACAAGCGCACAACACAATAAAATAGTTTGATAAAGCACCAGCTGGGAGCTCCCCGGGACCCCCTTTTCCCTCAGCCCGCTGGGGCGGGGGGCGCCGGGGAGGGCCGGGCGGCGCTGGCCGCTCGCCCGCCCGCCGCGCTCCGTGTGCCCGTGCGGGGACCTCCCGAAGCTATTTTGAAAGTGACCCCTCGGCCGGAGCGCGGGGAGGGAGCAGCCAGCCGGGCGCAGCTGTCCGGAATCATGACTGAAGATGACGGATTCCGCGGTGGTGGAGGGTCACGTCAAGTTAAGAGATGGAAAAAAGGTTCCCCGCTCGCGGCGCCCCTTCGGGACGGGGGGCCCCGTCCGACGCCCCCCGCGTCCCGCCGGCGGGGGAGCGAGCCCGCTCTCCCCTCCTCCGGCCCTGCCTAACCCTGTCCTTTTCGCCTCTCGTTGCAGTGGAAGAGTAGGTGGCTGGTGCTGCGCAAGCCCTCCCCAGTGGCAGGTAAGAGCCGGGCGGCGTAGGGGGGCCCCGGGGTGCCGCTGCCCTCCCTCCCTCCTCTGCCCGCCGACGGGTGAGGGGACGCGGTGTGGGGTCTGCGGAGCTCCCCTTGAGCCCTGTCGGCTGCGGGAGACCACCGCGGCCCTCCGCCGTTACTCTTTTTATTTTTTGGGGGAACATACACACGCACACACACACACACACAAATTACGGGCTCAGATGGCAGCCAGCCAGACGGCCAGAAATAGCCCGACGGTTACCGAAATAAGAAAGCCCCCGGGACGAGGCTTCGCTTTTCACCCCCGTGTTCCCCCTCCGCCCGCTCCCTCGGGCCGGCGCCTTCCCTCCTGCGAAAGCCGGCCCCGAGAGGCTGCGGCGGCCGGGGGCCCCCCTCAGGCGGCGGCGGGTGGTGGGAGAGCGGCTTCTCCCTCAGCGCAGCCCTCTCAGGGCCCTCAGCTTCCCTGAGGGCCCGCAGTCCCCCCTCAGGCCGCTCAGTCCCCCTTCAGGGGTCGCAGTGCCCCCCTCAGAACCCGTAGCCCCCTCAGGGCTCGGCGGCGGGACGATCCTGCCGACCTGTGTGTGAGGCCGGGAGACGTCCTGCAAGAAAACATCAGTTTCTCCTCAAACTACCCCAAAACCGTGCTCTGATCCGGGCGTTTCGGTCAGGTGCTGAATAAAACCACCTGAAAAAGGTGGCCTGTAAAAGCTTAGTTGTGCGGCTTTGGTTTAAAGCGCATGTTATTTCTTCAGGGTGACTGGTGGCTGTTAAAGGCTGGCGTGGTGAGCTCTGTAGTTATTTTCGATCCGTGTTTTGACATAAAGCATCGTTTTGATTTAAAAATAAACTGACATCTCGGATTAAATACTTCACTTCCACATTTTTGAAGGGAAAAATTGAAAATGTTATTCAGAGTTGATGTTTTCCGGTTGGAGAGGGAGAAGTAAGTTTCAGGCTTGCCGGTCTCTTTCTGACTGGGAAACCGTTTGGCCCCCAAAGTATATATTTCTTGGGCTAATTGTTGCCTGCACTCAGAAAATGGGGACCTGCTTTGCTTTAGCATGGATTGTGGAGCCTTTTCTAGGCTTTCGCTGGTAAGACAGATGTTTCTTTACTAACTGAAGCTCTTCAGACCTACCTCCCTGGTGCGTGGGTTGTTACAGATATATGTTAGTATTTTAGAGACTTACATCTTGGCTGCATCTGTTAAACTTCTATCCATGAACGGGCATCTCTAGATCCTAAAAGTTAGTATCGAGACATGTAACTGGGTCTCGATTACTAACGTAAGTGTGAAAGGGTAAAATGAGGGTGCTTCTTGGAAACTTACTGACAATATAGCTTATTCCTCAAAAATACTGCTCTAGCAAAATCGGTCAGGTCTACCAGAAAACATCCCGTGCTTTGCTTTATTCAGTCTGTAAACCACAGTATCTCTTTCTTCAGACACACAACTGTATCGCAGAATGCATAAATATTGGGCTTGCAGCTGTTTTTGCTAACAGGTGCAAGAAAACAATTGGAAGTGTGCACAGAGCTCCGCTTTGGTTAGCAAACGTTTCAGTCTTTCAGTCATTTTTCACCTCTGTGGAGATTTGCCTGGCTTTTGCCCAGCTGAGCGGCACAGGGCACCTTGCCAGGGCTCAGAGCACCACACCCCAACATTCATGAAATGGTGCACAGGGGGCTTCCTCCTTCGTGGTATGCAGGTCAGTGGCAGCTGTGGATGCTGCAGCTTGGATATTTACCATTAATTTCAGCTATAATTGAGTGCTGTGCGATGGGAAGGGGACCTGGGGAAGGTGAATGCTCTTGTTATCACCTGCAAAAGGTTGAAGAGAGCTCTCCCTTTTTTCTTGTCTTTTGGGTTTGCTTGTGGAATGTGCTTTTCCCAGGGCACCATGATGCTTGAATTACTTTCTTCCATTGCATACTTGCTATGTAATAAACACTTCTAGGAAGGGGTTAAAAACAAATGGTGACACATGTGAATATTAGAAAAAAAATAAAAATAAAGGTGTGGCACATAATGATTATCTAGCAATGACTACTGTGTAACATTTAACTAGGAAACCTGAGCTGACACAGTCTCTGGCAGTGCAGCCCGCTCACCATTTAGTAGTTGAGTAATCTGTGAACTACTGTAAGAATTTCATTTGTGGTTCAGTATGTTCTAATGGAAATATAGCTGACAATAGCCTCTCAGTCCTTAGCGTTTGTAACGTGAACAGCTATCATACTGTAACTCCCAGTGTTCAGAATTAACGAGTGGGTCCCATCCAAGCTTGGGAGATGATAGGATAAACCACTGGCTTTTTGTAAAATAAAAAACAATTGGGAAGACTTTTTACTAATTTTCCTTTTTCTGAGCCTGCAGTTTACTGTTGAAACATGCCTTCAGCATCTGCTCCCTGAAAACAAGGACTGCAAAGTACCTGGGCGCGGGGTGGGAGAAGGAAACTGAGTTTTTGCATTGACTTGATCAGACTGACCTTGTAGTTGTCTAAAGCACTTTTGTAATGAAGCAGAGTACTAAGAAATGTGTTCTGTTTTGCCTCATCATCTCTGACAGTTTTGCTTCTTTTAGACTGTTTGCTCATGCTGGTGTACAAGGATAAATCTGAGCGAGCAAAAGGGCATAAGGAGAGGAGCAGCGTGACCTTAGAAGACATCTGTGGCTTGGATCCTGGGCTCTCCTATGAGGGCTTGAATCACACTCTTGCTATCATCTGCCTCTCTCAAGTTGTGATGCTGGGATTTGAGAACAAGGAAACAATGTATGCGTGGGATGTACGAATCCGCTACAGTCTGGGGGAAGGTAACCTTTGTCTTTTCATACTCCCCCTCTTCCTCCCTCCCACCCCTCTTCCCCCCAGGAAAAATTCAAAGAAAAACATAGACAAAATGCAAATAAAAAAGTATAGTTAAGGAGAAGACTTCTTCATGTGAGTGAAGAGACTGTTCTTCCCCTTAAATCTTAAACCCTTCTGACAGGTTGTGATTACAGAAGTGTCCAGTCTCATTGTTTGAGAGAGCATTCAACTTAGTTTTTGACTTTGGTATTGGAAGTGTGTAACTTTGAAACAAAGTGATCAGAGCTCTACTACTGGTAATGTAATTTACTTTGGGATTTTGAGACGATTTGGGGGGGGTCTCAATTAAGAGAAAGAGTCCTGATGAGAATTTGGCTAGTTCAGTCCCAGTTTCCTGAGCTGCTTGCTAGCCTACCTAGAGGTGCTGCCTCTGATCCTGTATTTTGCTGCTAGTGTCTCCTTACAGAAAGAGACATCTCTCAGTTAAGAATGTTGTTGGGCACGGTCTTTCCAGCTATCTTCATTCCTATACATCCTATTATTATTTTTTTCTTAGCTAGCAGCCTTAAATTATACCGTGATGAAGAAAGAGTGATAGCATTGGTAATCCATAATAGCTGTCTTATATTTTTTAAGTCATAACTAGGAAAGGAGGGTAGGTGTGTGGGAGATGCTCATTAGCTGTCATCATCATTTGTTACATATGCTTTGCCATCTGTTGTACTTACAGACTCGTTGCTTTGCAAAGATGATCAGGAAATTTTACACTAATAAAATATAGCGTATCAGAGACATGGATGCTTGGAACTACCAGATATGAAGCCTCACATGAGGAGGAAAGTTAGAGGGAGTCCCTGAACAATACAGGCAGATGTAGCTGCAGTAGTGGGTACGCTGACAATATAGCTGTGTTGTGTACTAGTTCTAGTTCTTTAAAGTTTTGGAGTCTCTGTACAGCATAGGCTGTACATGTACATGAGGGTAGTTTGGATTTGACAAGGTTGGTCTAGTTTTCATGAACTTGGTCTGGTGCAGTACTGGGATGGAGAGAATATTTGATCTCAAGCTGGGTGTGAGAGTTATGGTTGTGATTGGAGGAAGTGCAGAAGAAGTGAGGATTTCTTTTAATGCTCTGAATGAGGGGATGAATAGAGCCCATGTTTCACATGTAGCCCTGGAGTAGGGACAGATGGGGATAGTGTGTGACTGGAGGTGCAGGAATGATGAAGGAACAAGTATGATTGGTTGAATTGACGATAATTTGTAGAATGTTAACTGCGAAGAAGCTTAGGAAAGGCAAAAAGACCAGGGTATGGAAAACTTGTTCAGGATTCCCTTTTCCTGTGCTGGGTCAGGTAGGTGAAAGAAGCCAAACAGAACAGAATCTATCTTGAGTAGACAGGAAGAGAAAAGTGTGGAGACTACAAAGAGAAGATGGTGACTCATGTTTTTTTTCCTTAAAGACTAGAAAGGATGCCTTTGTGTGCCTTGGAAGTAAAGTGGCTGGATGCTGAAAATAGACTGTGGACAGATGACCTCAGAGTCTGGGAAGCAAAGGGAGCGGAGTGGGGGAAGAGAGGAGCTGATGCTGTTCTTGAATGAGGACCACAGAATGGAAGGAGTATTCACTGGAATTCCCATTGTTTTCTCTTTTTTTTTTTCCCAGGTCAGGTGGATGTGATTTGTAGGACAGCTCAAGGGAATATAAGAACCAGCATTAGAGAAAGCAGGGGAATTAAGTGAGAGAGGTGTAAGCCATATGTGAGAAGAGTGCTTAGGTCCACAGCTCATTCTGAGAAAGTTAGCATACTGTGAGCCACTGAATAGCTGTGAAGAGAAAAAAAATAGCTAAAGGAAATGAAAAACCTTAGTATTACCGTCTGCTCATAGGCATACCTATGAGCTAGGTATCTTGTGGTTTATTTATTTATTTAATTTTACCCCAGAGCAGGAGTAGTACATATCTGAGAAGAATTTTTG
The DNA here is from genome assembly GCF_011077185.1 of Oxyura jamaicensis. Classification (NCBI taxonomy): domain Eukaryota; kingdom Metazoa; phylum Chordata; class Aves; order Anseriformes; family Anatidae; genus Oxyura; species Oxyura jamaicensis. The sequence goes on along the minus strand of NC_048896.1, from coordinate 86,543,468 downwards.
AAAAAATTGGAATTTACCAAGAAAGCAGCATATGGAAAAAGCTTCATGTCCAGACTTGATTTTCCCTCCACTTTGTTTTTGCTCAGATTTGAATATGCTGCTTCCTAACAGTGCTCTAGAATCTGAGTTCTGAGTTATAGCTCTTTGTTTTTGGCAGCTATGGTACCTTGTAACTGATTTTGTTGAATCATGGTCTGTTTTTTTATGAGGCAGAAATGATGCTGATGCTTCTGCTCTTATGCTTTAATTGCTGGTAGAGTACCTCTGAAGTTAACTCTGCAGTGGTGTCCAAATTATATTAAAGATTACATATTCAATATTAGTTATCAAGGTATATTGGTGTCTCTTTCATGTTTTATGTTTAGATAGGTTGTGTAACATAACTGTGTGCCCAAAAGGGGACATTGTGCGACTACTGATTTGCTCCTTAGCAGTATCACCACTGGCAAAGCTGTAAGGAGAGCTGTGGTTAGTTAGATCTATCTCTGGCTCCTTACACATTTCACTCAAATGACTTTGTGGCTAATTCTGCTGGAGCCTTAGGGAATTTAGCAAATGTATGTCATGGATGAGGAGCTGACCTACAGCTAAGATGGTATATAGCAACTATTTAGATAAGAAGCAAGGCTCAGACCTGGCTGAAATTCATGATGCTTGAAGAAATGTAGTCAAGAGGCAGGGAAGAAATGAGACTGCCTGGAAACTACCCTCTAGATGTCATAGCAATGAAGCCCTTTTGTGTGATTTTTGATGAATAACCACAGTCTAAATCTTTGTGATTCCTGACAAACGCTCTATTGAAAATTTGACTGGAAATGTTACAGTCCCAGTGCTTCTCTGTGTCCAGACAGACTTTGTGTGTGTGTGTGTGTGACCACATGGTGAAAGAAACTGGAGGAGTAGTGGAGGTCAAAACAATTGTTTGAGAATTGGGTGCTTGCTAACTGAAATTGTTCTCTTTGAATCTCCACTGTGAGATCTGAGCCTTTGAAGTGCTCCCAGTAGCTTACAATTAAAAATGCAACAACTCTGGAGAAGGTGGGAGACCAGCCTAGAACAGCTGCTGCTGTAGGTAAGGACCCTTACAATGTAGGGGACACAGGAGCTGGGATTTGAACCTGAGGTTTGTAAACTCGAATGAGATGGGTGTCTTCCCTTTTCCCCTACTCTGCTGGAGTTTAGGCAGTGAAACATGAAGAGTTAACTGACTTCTAAGAGTGTACATTACTTATGAATCACTTAATTTACTAATGATTTAAATGATTTCCTAAATCATTTAAATAATTTTAAAATACCTTGCCATCTACCATCACCAACTTGCAAAAGATTCACAAAGGTGGGAAAATGTAACATTCCCCATTTTACTGCCTGCTAGGGAAGGCAAAGTGCAGAAAGGATTGAAGCAGATTATTAAAGATTATAAATGAATCAGTGACAGAGCTCCAATTAGAACTTGCTCCTCCTTTGAGCCTTGACTTTTGGGCTCTTTGGGAGCTGTGTTATGTGTCTTTGTGCACACAAGTTGGAAAGGCTAGGCACAGGCTGTTTGAAGGAGGAGACAGAAAGAAGTACTGATGGAAGAGGTATGACTTAAGCATGAGCTGGATAACTAATTTGAGGCAGGGATTATTCTGTTAGACTTTAGATAAATTAATACAGCATTAAGTTGTAGCATTACAGCTTAATCTTTTGTAGTATTAAGCCAATATATGTTTTCTTAGACTAAATTGACATAACATAGAATAATGAGCTTGTAGCTACACACTTGGGGTTGTTCAGGCTCTACCTTGAATCCCTGTGCAAGAGACTGGTGATGTGGGCAGGGGTCAGTCTACAGCTGAACAGAATGACTTGTTACAGAAATTACAGTACTTTACTTATTTTCTGTAGTCATTTTTTTTCTTCCTTATTTGATAGTTCATAGATTTCAAGTTTTTGTAGCACCTGGCACTAAACTCGAGAGTGGGCCTGCTACCCTGCACTTCTGCAATGACATCCTCGTCCTTGCCAAAGATCTTCCTCCTAGCGTCATGGGGCAATGGAAACTCTCAGACCTGCGTCGATACGGAGCTGTCCCAAATGGATTCATCTTTGAAGGGGGTACCAGGTGCGGCTTCTGTAAGTACAAACGGAACCTGTCTTCTAAACGTTGTTTGAAACCTGTTTCTGGAAATACAAGTGCTCATTTTGTCAATGTGGAGTTTGTGGCACCAGCTGTGTAGCTTTGTCATGCAGTCAGCTTCATGTCAGAGGTTCCGTTCCAGTAAGTAAGTAGGTTTCTGCTGGCCTCAACCCTGTTCTTCAGTAAAAACGTGACCGTGTGGAGTTGTGGCTGAACATTGCTGTGTGGCTCTCCAGAAGATGTTCGGTCAGTAGTTACTGGTAGACTCAGAGCAAGAATAAAGTAATGAAATTTTAAGACCTGTATCATCGAAGAGATAAGGCAAAATGGTTTAATGTTGAGATTATTAAATTATAATTGATTCTGTTGTCTGCAGAGGGAAAATGATGCTTAAGCGTTGAGGTTACCTGCAGAATCAAGGCACTTGTGTGAATGCTAATATCTAAATCCAGTAGAGGAATAGTTCCTAAAAGTTAGAAACTTCTGCTTGTTAGTAGCTTTGTCACTCTACGGGACTATAGGATTCATGGGGTCAAAATGAAAGCAAGCAAGCTGAAGCTAGTTTCTGTAGCCTACTAGCTAAAGTATCCCTTTAGACAGAGAGAAATTTCTTGTTATAATGTCTTATTTGGGACTTTTCACATTACCACTCGAGATAAAATGGAAAAAAAAAAGAGCTGAAAAGAAAAGATGATTAATGCAACAGATACATCATATACATCAGTTGAAAACCTCAGATTTTAACTTCCAAAGCAGAATTTGAAGCTATACTGTATTGATGATCTGTGAGTGGATGTGCATATTGCCAAATTGGATGTGAAGTTGTGTGACTTTTGCATAATACAATGTGAAAATAACTGATTTATTCAATTACTAAAATAAAAAAGAAAACAAAAAGACCCAAAGTTTTCAAGTTGATTGAAGTCCAAGAATATTCTCCCTTGGGACTTCTAGCAAATTTTATGTAGGAAAGGGGAATAATTTTGTCTGCTTTACAATCATGGGTGTTATTTCCTTTGTCTGTTGGAAAATACAGAGCTGAGTTACAAAGGTGGTTAGTATGGACTGTACAGTCATACCCTTATTTCTGACTTAGGACACTTGCTTGCAGTACAGGAGACTCTACTTCAAATCTTTACCTGCCTAATGTAGATGTTAGGGTTGAAGAGGGGTTTCCAGTGTCTGAAGGAATGGGTTATAGGTACAGCCAGTACGGAAACAAATCTGTTCTTTGTTAAGGTTATTGTGTTTCAGTTAAAAGGTGTGGGAACAGGAACATGAGTGTCTTGTTTCCCAGTGGCATGGTTCAGACTGTCAGCTAGATAACTGGTTATAATGTATAAGGGAATGTCAGCACAGTCACCTTTTCTTCTCTTTTGTGATTCTGCAGATTCTAGTTTAGCTTGTGTCAACTGCAATTAGTGTACATCTGCCAACACCTGCAGTTTTGGTTTGAACAGGCTTTTTTCCAGGCAGAATAAAGCATTTGCATCTCTGTATGCAAGTACCATTTTACCAGAACTCTGGCTCGCATTTAAATGTGTGCACTTCTGTGCAGACATAATTTGGGTCTGTTGTTTGAATTCTTAACTGAAAATAGAAAATCTTCAACTAAGCATTCAGAATGCTTATGGGAAATTGAAACAGTTTTTTTTTTTTTTTTTTTTTACATTGCTGTACTTTTTAGAGTAGTAGTTTTTGAACTAATGAAATCTACAATCATTTAACTGTGGAAAACTTATATTTAAAGCATATAGGCAGCTGAAAAAAAATTCTAAGCAATCTTAAAGTAAGATTAGCAATGGATTGATAACTTGGATAATCTGTGTAATCTACATAATTCCTCCAATGAGAGAATATAAAACTTAACTACAGGGGTAATTGGTAGTCCTGAGGCTCTTTTGGGAAGCAGAGCATCTGTAATTTCTAGTGAGTAGAAGGTACTGCTCTACCTTCTGTGATATGTTAAATTCAGTTTTTCCCTTAAATCCTAAAACAGGTGCTTCAGAGAAAGAAGACAGTAATTTCTTACTAATAAGGGATTCAATTAATGGCTTAATTTTTGGAGTACATAATTGATGGCAAATGGAGTACCTGTGGATCCCACACATGTTTTATGCAGACTTTCATTAGAACATGGAAGAAGACAAAATAATAGTGAGGGCTAGCCAAAAGTAGAAATGACTAGCAGAAAACAATGATGGATGTTGGGACTTAGGTTCTCCTATAAAATAATAACTGAACAAAGCCCCCACAATTGGCTTTTTCCAGAGGGACTGTTCAGCACTGACTGACAAAGAATTTGCCACACACATTCCTGAAGAGTCCCTTTGTAGATATACTGCAGTTTTGAGAGGGACATTGTGATAGGGTATAAAGAACAGACATTTACCTCTCCTTAAACGTGTGTGGTTTTTATGATAACATTGATGAATGGATACAACTTCAGTTCTGACTTTCATTCTTGAAAGGATTAAAGTAAGGGATATTGGCAGATCAAAATGACGTGCTGACTTATTTATCACCTATTCTGTGTGGCAGAATCCTTCTTTAGTGGCTGCCTGAACCAAATATGGGAAATGTGTGGTTCACTACTTGCATGCTTACTTGTGCTGGTTATGTTGCAACTAGCCAGGAAATTGCTGCTGTGGTGTTTGCTGGTGCAGTCAGACCACCTCAGCATGCAACAGGGCCGCAAGGATATGCACAGGGTGAGGCTGGGTTTCTGAACACAGTGCTGTCAGGAGCTTTGGATGAGTAAGCAAGTGCCTCTAGTACAAGACCTTGTTCTCTGCCAAGATTCCCTGAGGATGTGAGTAACGCTGATACTCCTTTAGTAACCTGTGTGGCCTTATGTGCACTTCAGACCAATGAAGAAGGTGGTCTGCAGGAGGTGAGTAACAAGAAATTAGATGACTGAGCCACTCTCCTGTCTGCTGGACTCTTGTCTGCTTGCAGGTATCTCTACCACAGCTTTTTAGGAGGTCCTGTAGAGCCTTGCTTTGAGGTGTGCAATACACGCTCCTTGGTTGTACAGCTTACTCAAATCGTGTGTTTGCTTTATATTTGCTGTTGGAGGGTTGCCTGTGTCCACAAATGTGAGTATAGTAGCTCTGTGGTAACTGTTTTGAGGACACCTCAATTCTGAGTATTCAGCAGTACAGCACTTGATATTAGCATAAAGAAGGAAGGTACGTTTTGGTAGGACCGGCCTCAGTCCTCAATTACTGGGTCTAAAAAAAAAACAACCAAACAACTTTTCTCTTCCTTTTGATTTCTTTATAATAAAATGCAGTGTGTCGATGTTACTATGTACTGTTTGTTATGATCTGTATTTTTTATTGGAATGGAATGTACTAGATTACTAGTATATCACCCTATAATTCTATGCATTGCTCATGTGACGTTGTTAAAGATGTGTATTTCTCCAAATAAAGTTAGAGCACTAAGTAATATGAGCTGTGTTTGTAATACCAAAAATGTTCAGTAGCCTGTATGTGAATATAGATGGCCTTCAGTTTGGTTTTCATTTTCATTACAATGTTTAGGGAATATCTGTTTCAGTCTTCTTATTGGGTTAGGTAGCAAATGCAAGCACATATTACAACATTACTAACATACAAGAACTTTACTTATGTTGAACATTTTAGTCTTTTTAGTCTTTTTCATGTCCTTTGTCACCAGGTCCACCACCCCATTCAGCAGTAGGCTGAAGCCTGACCTAGTTTTCCTTTTTCTGCTAATACACTTGCAGAAACCTTTCTTGTTGCTCAGTTAGCTGAAATCAGTCAGCTCTCCTGGATCCATCTTCTCTGCAGGACTGCGTACCTTGGGATTCTTCCAAGTAGATTCAGGGTCAATGAACAGGCTAAATTCTGTTCCTGCAGACTGATTCTGGGAGGTGGGAGTGAAGATGTTCTTGGTCCCTAGGTAAGTGTTAAAATAATAATAACCAAACAAACAAACCTGGAATCCTGGAATTTTTTTTTTTTTTTTTTTCTGGGTTGCCTGACTGGAGAGAACACTGAAACATCTCTAGAAAAGTTGAACTGGTGGTGGTTGTGTTGCTCTGCGTGTCTCTTCTGGTCACCATACTACTACAGAGTAGGAAACCTCAGTTCCTGGCATCCATCAGGGCTTCAAATCTTTGGTTTCTTCCCACTGAGGAGCAGCTGGTGCTTGCAGAAAGAAGGGTCTAGGTTCAGTACAGGGCCTGGAAGCTGTCTCACTGGGATCAGAAGAGAAAAGTGCAGTATGCCTCTGTAGCCTTGCAACTGGGAGCACAGCTACAGGGACAGAACCCATATTCTGGTCACTGTTCCTAAGCTTAAATGCTTAGTTCCCAAACTTAAAGCTTGGTTGTGTAAGAAAGCCCCATAGTAATAGGATATATAAATAGCCCGCCATTTGCATTATTTAGTTAAATTGTAGCATATCTTCTGTAAGTGGTTCTGGATTTGATGCAGTTGCTGTGCTCCAAGAATTTCAGCTGATTTGGGGCTTATTGATTGCGGCTGTATCTTATTTCCGCATTGCAGAAAACCTAAATGGTTCGCTTCATAGGCCAGGATGCCAGCTGTGTAAAGAATGTCTGGTATGAAATGTGGATGGATGATACAAATGTGAAGCTATTGGTGATGGATTTGCTCCAGGGACTTGAAGCACTGAATTACCTACGTTATGCTGAAGTTTTTCCCCTAGCTTCCCTCTCCCATTTAAGCTCACCCTAATTTCTGGGTGCTGCTTTTAAAGAATGGAATATTCTGTGAGTGTTTTTTTACACTACTGTAAATTGGGAGTATTCCCCAGAAATATGAGTCAAAATGATACAGGTGAAAAAAGGAACAAATAAGATACTTTATCTTTCAAGGGAAACTTTTCTGGTTTCAGGAAGATATTCTGCATTTCCTGATATACCCTTAATTAAAATGGTGTTTGAAGTTGTGGTGAGGCATACCCAAATAAAGAATCTAATTTCTGAGTGGCTGCAGACTGTTTCTGAAGGTCCAATTCTGTTTTGAACACTGGTGTTGTCATGACTCTCTAATCCTTTAAAAAGAGTCAAAGTGTGCATTAGGCTAGAATATGGTCTTGAGTCTTGTAGATCCATTTAAGTCCATGGTCTTCTTAATTATTTTTAAAAATTTTCCGGCCTTATTTTTTGTTCTTATATCCAAGACTGTTGTATTGTCATTGTCCTTTAGCATCAGGTTCTCTTTCTCCCTCTCTGATGCTTACCTCCTAGGACATTTGTAGAGCCTTTATGCTCTGTCTCTTTTGCTAGGCTAAGCAAGCCCAGCTGTCTTATCTTCCCTGTAAGATACAGCAGCTTGTCAGTAGCTCTCCAGTGTACCTGTTTTTTTAGTATGAATTAATCTTTGGCTGCAGGCCATCAGAATTATGAAGTATTTTGAAAAGGGTCCTACTATATTTTTGTGCATGATATTAATATTTCTTTTTTTTTCTTTAGAAGTGTCTGTCTTGATACCTTGGCATAGCTGCATAGCTAAGAACCTTTGATTGCCATGGCCAGATGTTTTTGCATCTTGTCCCCTGCCTGTGCCCATTCAAAGGAACAAAGAGCATAATAATTGTCTTACAAAATAGCATGACATGGTAGGAAACTCTTTGCCTAGTGAATTCAAGCAACTTCTTTCACGGATTCTCTTATCTGAGAGAGGAAGGGGGAGAAAGGGAGAGAGTGCTCTTCAGTCTAGCAAACAGCTGCATGGTATTACGGTGATGCATACCACATATTCCTCAGCTTCCAAATGCTTGTGAACCAAATCTGTTCCAGCACATGACTGAGATGTGTAATTTCTAGTAGTGAATTTCTAAACTTTCTCAAGAAAGCAGAGAACAAATATAATTGCTAGCTTTTAGGTATGTTTTCAGAACATAACTTCTTTGAACCTTACCTAGTCATTCATCTCACCTGATGTATTTTGCAAGAACTACTAAGCTTCTTCCCTCCTTCTAGTTCTGTCTAACAAAACAAAAAATAAAACCTATCTTATGCGAGTTGATCAGCAATTATGGTGATCAAGTGAATAACAGAATCTACAAAGTAATGACGGATATTTGCATATATTGGATTTGAACCCATGGACATGTGTCCATACACTGTTTGCATGAGTTATATAAAGGCATTCATGTTTGTTTTTGGAACTTCAAAATGTGTGTTAGTTCTCCACAGAAATTGTCCCTTGAGGTAAGTAGCCAATTCATATGGAAGTAAATTTCTGCACACATTTACTTTTTTGTTTAAAGTTACAGGCTTGTAGAGCCTCTCAGGAGTTTAAGAAGGACTCTTCTTAACAATAGTGATAAAAGAACAAGCAGTCCAGATGTAATCTTTATGTACAGAAACATTGGAGCTATCTTCTTTTCCTGAATGGTAACATGGATGTGTAGGATTCTGCTGAGATATTAGGCTACATAGTCCATCACCATTAGATATGAATGTCTTCTGTTATGTTGTCTCCATATCCTGGTTGCTTATTGTGCATGGAATGAGAAGGTCATGTTCAGCAAAGCCTTGTGCTGCCCTGCTTCTTCAAGAAAGGCATGTCCTTTGGCATTGATGTGATTCACAGGGGAAGACTCGTACCCTTTAAGATGAGGCAAACTGATTTCTACTCAATGGGGGAAGGAGGAAGGAGCTCAGATCAAGAGCCGAATTTCAAGTTTCTGAATGCATGCTTTGTACCCAACTCTTTCTAATACAGAATTCTCTGACTCTTTGGCATCTCTTGGAGAGGGGGAAATGAGACAAAACTGTGTGTGAGTCACCACCCAAAACTTTCATACCTGTCAAACTGCATGGGTAGTGTTGTAGTCTCCTAGATGCTTTTTGATACTGAAGCTATTGCGTGTATATGTGCTGTGAGAAAGTGCAGGACAAATACCCTTTAAAAACAACAATAAATAACAGTATCAAAAAATGAAAAGTAGGATTTTCTCTGGTTTATATTTCATGAGCTAATGTGTGTGTCAATCTAATTCAGTTGCTTAAATGTAGCTTTGTGTTTTAATATTTGTGTAACTTGAGTCTCAAGTAATGTTTCAGACATTATACCCTAGAAATGTTGGCAAGCCAATTCTCTAGTATAACTGAATGAGTACCAGCAAGTGAGTTCTAGTTCCAGTTTATAGCAGTTTGCCAAATGAAATAACCTGGATGAAGAACAGGATTTCTTTCTTTGACTAGAAAAGTGTTGATCAGTAAGATCTGAAGAGGAACGAATCTGATGGTGTGATATAGCAAATTAGAAGATGCTGCTAGCACTGTAGTCTTGAGCAGACTTAAGGAGAGCAGGCAGAGACTTAGATGTGACAAAAACTAGGAATGACACAATTGTGGACCAGAAATTGCTTTCTCCTGGAGTGGTCAGTTTACTCCTTTCTGGCTATATCTAATTTCCTAAAATACTTTGTGGTCTACTTTTTATTGTCACCTTTATTTGAATCCAATAGCTCTTTGTCCATTGCTCAATATCCATTGCTCAAGTGAAATGTGGATATTCTGTTGGATAGGACTGGGCATATGTGTGGGAAGTGATGGAGATGGAGGTGTTCTGGTCAAGACCGGTGCTGTTGCTTTAAGTAAAATTGACAAAAATATCCATGCAACTCAGAAAAGGCTAGAGAAATATATCGAAGTCAAACTTATACCCAGATTAAGGGCCCAAGCCCCTACAAGAGTAATGTATAAAATTCTTTGCAGGACTAAGATTTGATTTCTGGTTTTCTAGTGTGCTTGGTTCTGGTGAACTGGCAGCACTTTTAAAAAGTCTATATTCTAATTTCACTGCTTACTGGGGTGGAAAGTATTTTGCCTAATGTTTTCAGATCATCAAGAAGGCCAACTATACTTCTTCTCTGATGTGAGTACGATTTGGGCTGACAGTTCTCAAAAAAATGTTCTGTGGAGCATTTTGAGTCATGTGTCTTGTCCATGTAGCTATGTATCATGCAGCTCAGAACTTGTTTGTTTATTTAGTGATTCTCATTCTAATTTTGCTTGGGGCTATTCTTAATGAATGGAAAGCAAAATATCAGAATAGAGCGAAGGGTAAAGATCTGATGACAACCTGTGGAGTCACGTTACGTTCTGTTAATAATAGGCACATAGGGCTTAGTGTAGGTTGTTCTAACAAGTAGAAAAATTTTTAATATAACAAAATCCCAATCAATATAGGATATAAAACACTATTCTTTGATAGAATTGGGTCAAAATAGAATTAACCTGGTTCATTTTACTTTGACACTTTCAGTGTCTCTGACACTTACATAGCTAAGATCGGATCTACAGAATTCTAGGGGTAACTGAGAGTAAAAGACCCAGACAGCTGTAGAGCATACGGTTTGTGTTTTGGCATTGGTCTAACTGTCTGCATTGCAGGAAATCAGCTTAAATGATTAGTTAGCAGTTGAATTTATGTGTATTTTCATGACATACTGTGTATGCTGACCCATTTTTCGTTTTCTGTTTGCAGAATGTTTTGTTGATTTCTTTTCATGCCTTGCACTTTATATGGTTTTGATCGCTATGTTATAAATAGCTTCAGCTAAATATATTTCTGATGTATCCAGGTGAAAAAACACACATTTATGTTGTGCTTTCTTGCAGGGGCCGGTGTTTTTTTCCTTTCTTGTGCTGAAGGGGAGCAGATCAGCTTTCTGTTTGACTGTATCGTCCGTGGCATCTCCCCGACGAAAGGCCCTTTTGGTTTGCGTCCAGTCCTACCAGGTTAATATAGGAAGTACAGCGTGACCGAGCAAAGTAGGAACTTGCCATGTCTAGCACTTACTGCTCTGATTGTAAGAACAGCTTGCAGACACTAAGGGTGCAGAAAGTGCAAAGCAGTTTTCATTCTGAAATGTCACAGTACAGATGTATCAGTTGAATGTACCCAGTTTCACCCTGTTGCTCTGGCTCATTCAGGTTTCTGTTGATACTGCTATCTTTAGCCTTCTCTTTTTTAAAGGTACTAAAATATAGCAATTTGAGTTGTGAGGATTCCTAACCTTTAGTTTTAAACTTGCACAGTGCAACTTGGATCCATGTCAGAATTACTATTTTGATGAACTGAAACCTGGAAAACTAACTTCTGGGGTATTTTGAGTTCATCCCAAACACTTAGAAAAATCTTGCCAACCTTAAACTTTGTCAGGCCTCCATATCAGTTTCAGGTTTTTTTTTTTTTTTTCTCATGTGCAAAGATTAAATTCCTTTTCTTATTTCGTGGTAAATGCTGCATGTACTCTAATGGTCAGAGAGGAAATTAGAACCACAGTAAGCCCTGTTGCCTTTTGACTTGAGCAGATGAAAAAAATACAGTGTTGAGTTAGAATGACCCTGTCAAATAGGGCAAGTGTGTGGAAATAAGACTGCAGAAAAATATCTGTGTATTGGTAATGTGATACAGTGGGAATAGCCTGAAAGACTGGTGAAGGACAAGGCAGGGTGTGTAGGAAATATTTAAAGTTTCTGTTTAAGTGTTAGATGTTTAATAGGTGTTTTACAAGGTTTTATCACTGTTGTAAGATAATCAATTTCAGGAAGGAAATATGATGGAAAATGTTAGGTCTGGATATGAAACTTGTGAAAATAAACTGCATAAAGTTAGTTAATGTAAACAAAGTAGCCACAAGGCTCATTTTCTCTTCTTTCCATTATTGTAACACCAAAGTAAATTAAACAACCAAGTGGCATAGTAGGCAATGAGACCTCATTCTTCTTATATGATGATATATTTACATTGAACTAAGAGGAGTGTTTAAAAAACAAACCACCACCAAAAAAAACAATCAACCTCACTCCCCCTAAAACAGTGCTGATACTTAAAGCTTTGCCATTTAATGCATATTTTCTGTATTTCTAAAACTTTCCCCAAATCTTCCATTTAACAAAAATGGATATCCAGAAAAACTATGCTTACAATGACTTTTTAATTTAAATTTATTATTACTATTTTTTATGATGGCATGTTCTTTGAAAAATGTTTTTCTTAAGGACATGTGGAAGTAAATTTGCTTTTGCATCTTTGTTATCAATTCAGTTATTGTTTGTGCATTGTTATACATCGCTACATACCACGTTCCTTTCCCTCCTTCAAGCGTTCTGATCTCAGTGAGTACATCCAATGGATGTGGAAAGTCCTGAGGATGAGCTGGTGATTTCTGCAAGTGAAGACCTCTTTTCTGGGGTCTGTTTCATTTGTCTTCTCGGCTTGATGGACCTGTCACTGAGATGTAGTCAGCCACGGGATTTCAGTTTGTTTCCCTGGTTGAGGCTAGTGCTCTGTAGGGAACTGTGCTCATATTCTTGCATACTCCTGTGTGGCACCTTTCCAAGCTACTTTGGTCCATCTGTTATTTTCCTGTATCTCTAACCTTGTCTCTTCCATTTTTTGGTTACCCATGTTATACCTTCTCCTTCATAGAAACATTTTATTTTTCATGTTCTCCTCCATTTATTGTCCCATTCAGAAGCTTACACAGACCTGTTCAAGGCACATATACACATACAATACTAGTGATTCATCCATAAACTAACCTCACTTATCAAGTATGCTGCTGCACAAAATCTTCTGTATTGCTTGAAAAGGTCAAGTCTCTGCCAGCTGCATACTGTGTTTGGTAAGAGTACTGGAATGCATGCAACCTTTTGAAAGGGATATGGTAAATAAATTAGTCATCTGCACACCTGAGATAACTTGATAAAAATCCCCATACTGGGGATTCTATGAAAAAACGTCTATTCAATGTTATTCATATTTACTGCAGTGCAAAGTGCTACACACCCTTGACTGTGCTTTATATAAGCAATATTCTGTTTTTCTGTAATTTAATTTGCTTAGAAGCTTTCATAGGAAGCAGCCTTTTCTCCACAGTTTACCATTTGAATTTGGTTTCTTTTGTCTGTAACTCTCAAATATGAAATACGCTTGAATAACTATTAGGGATTCCCAATAAAGGAAAACACACAAACCCCATCTTATGGAGAAAAAACATGGTGAAAAAAGTCATATTGACAGTGTTCTTGGGCTCCAATGCACGCATAACAAATATAGTCAGCATTTGCTTGGTCTGCCGTTTGAAAAGGGTAATGAATGACAGCAGTGGCTCCTAAAGTGAGATGTTTGTACATAACTATATAGTTAAATGGAGCACCTAAGTATATAAATATATACACATACACTGCATGTGCAAAGGAAATTTGATCAAGTACTATATTCACATCTCCATTTCAGGATTGTAGTTTTAAGAAATACACCCTATTTCTTTAAAAGCTTGGTATTCTTATATAGATGCATTTGATTACCGTGTGTATTTATGTCATCTATAAAATATATAATAAGTGAAAATGCTGTGGAGTGGATCTCATAAACTTGACTGACCCTATAGCAGGTAGCAAAATCTGGTCTGACCTCTCATAGCTGTCCCTGCTTTGAGCAGTAGGTTGGACTGGAGAACTCCTGTGATCCCTCCCAACCTGAATTGCTCTGTGATTTTTTTTTTTTTTTTGAATGGATAGCAAATGAATGGGAATATTATCATGTATTATCATGATAAAATAATTCCATTATGTGTATACAAAATAAAATAGAAAACAAAAAGAACGTTAGCTCTTTTACAGTTTACCACTGTATAGTGCTTATTTTGGGAGCCCATCAATTTAGCAAAAGTGTACCAAAATACAGTTGATTTGTTAAAGGCTGTATAACCAGGCCTCACATCTTAAGATATAACATTGAATGGGAATCCAAAGGTAGTGTATGTATCTGTAGTTATTTTCAGGCAGTGTAATATTTTAATAAAGGATTCAACTGAGTAAGAGGAGGTTTTTGGGTGGCTCATTTTTCCCCAGCTGCTAGCTGGAATATAATTGCTGTAATTGGCTACACTCAGTCTTTTTTTTTTTTTTCTTTTTTTTTTTTTTTCCCTTGAGAGGGTATTTAGTAAACCAGGCCAGAGAATTTTATGTTCTTGTCTTGACAGAAATCTAGGTATTGACAAAGTACTGAATCACTGATGGCATGGTTTGTAATCTATACTGAATTTACATGCATGTTATCTGAGAACTGTTTGCTTATCAGGTGTGTGTTGAATTCCTTCTTTTCACTAACAAGATTCATCTTGAATTCCAAAGATGAACACAGCAAAGGGCCAACAATCTATTGGTGATATTCTTCTTTGTTGCATGGGGCAGATCTGTACCCTGTAAACCTGGCTAAGGGACAGCCTAGTCTTGCAGGCTGGAGAGACTCCAAGTGTAATGTTGATAGTCTTGATGCTGTCTTTTAATTTTGGAAGCTTCTTCAGGCTGCTTTGTGACTGACTGGAAAATGTGCAGTGCTGCTTTCTGAGGATCTATCTGATGCTTTTTCTTTTTGTCGAAGCTTGATACACCTTTGACCATTGCAAGACAGCTCTGTGGCTGCCTTCTGCACTATCTGTACCAAGTGGATCCTCCTCAAACTTTTAGGACATCTTTGCATTCCTCCAGACATCTTACAGGGTGTGGAGATGTTAGCATGAAGGTGAGGGGCCAGGCCTGATTCGCAAATGTGACTGCGGTTACAAAGGAAGAAAGGACAGATATTCAGGCTCATTTATCTAACTGTTTAGCAAAGTAATTAACCAATTGCATTTTAAGGATGCATATAATCAAAAATATCTTAAGTAGCTGCTGACTTAACATGATATGATGCATTCTTCCTGACAGGTGCTTACCAAACAACCTTGGAGCTTTGAATTACGATGACAGTTTATGTGTGTATTACCAAAGTATTCAAAATCTCCCACGATAAGCAGCTGATGTGGCTCTAATGAATAACCACCAACGTAATATAAAAATAAAATCTCCATCAGAGACATTTTTAGTTTAGCCAAGTTTGATGTAATCCTTTCCTCTTTGTCCCAAAGCAGGGTTTAAGAAAATTTCAGTGATTGCCTCAAACAAAAGATTTTTCTTTATAGCAAGGAAACCATTTCTGGTTGGGAAATGATAAAGCACTTGCTTAATTGAAGGACTTGAGTGAATCTAACTGCCTAGATTCCATGGGAGTAAATCACGTTATAGGATGCATTTGTCAAGAGTTTGGGAAATGACAATACCAAATTGCTCTGAGTTGTTGGAACTACTGTAGGATGTTGTGTGGGCAGAAGCTGCCTGAACTTCCTTGGACAGCTGCCTCAGTACCGGTCATGCTGCTGCTGTCCTCCTGAGTTAGTAATATGGCAAATTATTCCACAGTTACTTAGAAGCTTGGAGGTACAACTGTTGAGGAAAAAAAACCTTTTTACTTTTTTTTTTCTCCTTAACCTTATTTATAGATTGATACAGCAGGAGACCATAGGTTATTCTGGGTGGCTGCCAGTGACTTCAGACCTTAGACTTATCTTGTAACAAAACCTCCTGATGACTGACAGCTAGTCTATAATCAAAAATCCTGGTATAAGACCGCACTCCTGGGAAATTTAATTTTGCATGTTTTTTTTGCGTGTTTTCTAAAGAAGTCATGCTTATTAGCAGAGAACTTCAAGGTTAAATGTGAAACAAAGACTGCAGTAAAACTGACAAACTATTGTTAATAACATCTGCCTAAGAGTTTAGGTCTATGTACGCATGGTAGGCATTGAAGTTGTTTCTCTAGATGTCTTTTAGTGCTAGCTGAAAAAGGGTTCTTATAATCCTTTTCCCCCCAGACTGGGCAATGAGAGGTCAGAGCACATAACTATGAACCCAGTTTTCAGATAGCAGTTTGTATCTCACGAGCGATGTGGCAAGGAGTGTCTTACACATAGGGGATCTGTAAGGGGAAAATTAAGCCTAAAATTGCTGGAGAGACTATGCCCAGAGATTCCATGTTGTTGGGTGAAACTTGCTGTGTCTGTAGGTGTGTATTAATTGATAAGGAATTTGATTTCAAGAAGCAATTGAGCATCTGAAACGTGGAACTTAATGATTTTATTCTAATTCCCTTCTACCTCTACATCTTGTATTTTATTCAAGGCTATTTTTGCAGGAGCAATTTTTTGACCTTTTTTTTTTTTTTTAATTTTAATTATAATGGCTTTTCCTTCTGCAAGAGGGATAACAGTTATTAAAAAGCTTATAGCTGTGTATGTGCTCTAGTAACATTCTGAAAATCAATATGCATCAAGCAGTCAAATTTGTGAGGAAAGGGGAAAGATCTTTCCTACTGACAGTTCTTTGTTGTTTCAAGGATTGGTGTCTGTTGCATCCTGGTTTGACTAATTTGCGGGTCTGTTACGCTAACTTTAAATTCCAAGTGCTCACGGAACCTTTTTGAACCTTTTTAGACATGAGAGCATTTAGCTACGTACAGTAGAGTAACCGGAGCCAAGGACATCTGAAAACAGACTCAAGCAGCAGCCTGTGACGCATTTTGCCACCGAGGAGATCCTTGCATAGACCTGTCTGAATTGCACCATAGCTGCTGGTGGCCAAATCTTGCATCTGCCTTTGGCAGAGATCCATATGGAAGCACTGGGGGTTTCATTTGAGTAAGGAGTGACTCAAGCAGGTTTGAACTAGTCAGTACTTAATGTGAGTTTATTGCAGGGGAAATAGGAATGGAGACCTAACAAAATAATAATTAAAAAATCCATATCAAACAGTCCTCTTTTCTGTTCTGAAATGTGGGTTTGGAGGGTGTCAGACACTGACATCAAGTGCTGTTTCAGCTGAGAGCCACAGAGGTCACAGACTGTGTTTGTCACAGGCTGTCACAGGCCTTGTTGTCCTGTCCCTGTTAGACCATCTTTGATTTCCAACATATGCTGTTATAGCAGGACTGTGTGTAAGCCTGGCTTGTTCTGCTAATCTTATCCAGATAGCTAAATATGGAAAACCCACATTGTGAAGAAGAAAGTTCGGCCTTGCCACTTTTGCTACTGTGATGCAGTGCCATCTGTCCAGGACAGGTCAGAAAGTGTGAATGGGGTCAGGGAGGAGAAAGAATTCGTGATGTAGGGACATGTATGGAGCCTCAGCTCATCTAGAAAAGCTACTTCCCCTGACTATGAGCTTGCTTTGACTTCTGTGTTGACAACATCAAACCCAAGTCACTAGAAATGGAAAGACCTGGGCTGAAAAGGAAACTGTCCTTTAATCATTTCAACTATTTTTTTTTTTCTTTTCTTTTACTAACTCAACCATAGCAATTTGTAGCCATTTTCTTCCTTTTCCCCTTCTTATTAAATGTTTTTTGGTGTGCTGTTATTTCAAAGTTGATCAAATATACAAGAGCCACAGCTGTGAGGAAGATCATCTGCTTTATCTGTCATTAATTCATTTCCCTGGATAATTGAGGGCTTCTGAAACTTCTGATGATGAGCAAGTTAGCAGACCATATCCTTTGCAACTGCTGAACATGACACAATTGTTAGTGCTGTTTAAAGAAATCTGCAAGATTTCTCTTGGGATGATGGTTATGATTACTTTTGACATCTGGTTTTGTTGCTATGCCTAGTTGGAAACCAAGTGGTTTAGAGGAAACTGGTCTGTTTTTCTGATGAAAGTTTCCCCACGTTCTGTGTAACTTCTGGTCTTTCTGTTGGAGTGGAAAGAGCAGTGAAAAAATTTTAGCTGGAATGGCAAATTCACTAAAATGCATGGAGAAAATCCCCTGTAGCATATTTTAGTATTGTTTTTTATCATTCTAACTTACCTTGTATTGAACAGGAACACACTCACCACACTGCTTCTCCTCTGACTTCTGAACTCAGTGATGTTCTGAACATCAAACTTTATAGCAATGTCTTTGCAAGTAGGTGATCTGCATCAGTTGTAAGGGTATCAAATAGTGTAAGCACTATGACTCTAACTTTATTCAGTAGATTTATAAATTTGTAGGGTGACAAATTCTGTTCTTTCTTGATGATAAAATACCTGGTGAGTTTGGTGAAGTCAGGACACATTTTACAGGTCACATATTAGCTTTTAACTCTTCTAAACCTGTAGATATTTCCTCCAGTGCTGTGCTCTTCAGGGTTCTGTCCTTGGTGGCAACTATTACAGACATTGGGTATAATCTCCAAAAGTCTTTGACATTTAAAATTATGACTGATTACATAGCATTTCTCTAGGATGTGTTTGAAGGCAGATTGTCCCATGTAGTTTACGATCAGCGTTTTCCATCTCCTGTACCACAAGAATAGAGCGTCTAACATGAGAATGCTTTTTAAATTTCTATTTATATATTTTCCCGTCGTTTTTCTTTTTATTAATTTATTTTATGTTCCTTTTAAAGATCCAAGTACAAATCCAGCCTATTCAGAAGAAAGATTGGCTCATGAAGCTTTGCAATTAGAGAAGCGCTTGAGCTTGCTGTCCCATACAAGTCGCCAGGGCAGTGGAGGTGAGAAGTGTCTTTAATTAAATAAAGATAAATGTTTTCCCCTTCCTTCCTGGGCTTTAGGAGTGACCATGTGTATATAATTATAAGATGGTGAGCTTAAAAGAAATAGTAGAGCGATGGTTAAGATGTTTCAGTTGAGCTGCTGTTGCAGAGTGAGTTTTGGATCAAACAGTATTAATACAAGAAAATCTTTTAGTATGCAGAATCCTGCTGAAACTCTTCATGTGTAACTTCAAATGAACTGCCTGTGACAAGTTTGGTATCTGATTAAGTTCTTAACTGTAAAATTAAACATTTGTGTTTGTGGGAAATTATAATAACGAACATGGGAGGCCATTTGCCTGAATCTGTACATCTAGGTTTTGCCACTGCCTTGGAGCTCCTTGTAGTTTCTGCAAGTCTGTGGGAGAGCTTCCCTTCCAAAGTTCTAAAGTACCTAAAATATTAGGCTAGGAGAAGTGATTTCAAATAAATTAATCTTATTTTTTTTTTTTTTTCAATTAAAATAGTATTTTTTTTTGTCAGAAGATTAAGTGTTTTATTTAGCAAGTATTTTTCTTCAGGTACTGGGCGTATTGCTGAGAACTACGCCAATGTTTCTACAACGCATGCCTTCTGTCTAGGTGGCAGCATAATTTCATCTCGGGAGTTACACTTGTGTTGGGATCACAAGCTATTGTCAAGCAGTGGACACTGGGGGAAAAGAAAGATTAGATTTCATGGGATAAATGTTGCTATTTTGTGATAGTACATAATAAGAATTACTCCATGCAGAGTATGAAAACTATTCTATACTTTTCCCCCTAAACTGAGAATAGAAATAGTTCAGCAGCACAAGAAGCCCAGGTCTTGTTTTGTCATGGACCCCTCACATACAGATACCCCATCTGGTAACTTTTTGCCCAAGTTTTAAAATTAATTAAATACCTACAAAATGATCCTGCTGTCAGCTTTTGTTGTACTAGCCTTCTTAAAATAGATTTTATTAAGAATGAAGAAAATAACTTCGTGGAGTTGCTGCAGGAGAATGGTGGTGTTTTGTGTGTGTCTGAAAATGTCCTCATTTTATGCCAATATTTATTTTTTTTCTTCCGTCTTCTGTCTTGTGTAGCTGTAGATAGCTGTGCTTGCAAGTATCATTGAGGGAAAAAAAAACCTTGCAATATATGCATAGATTAATTGTGGGAGATCTTTTACTCTATAGATAGATAAACATTGTCATAATGGTAGTATTGTCATTTTTGTTTGTGGCTGTGATGTGTTACTGCCTTTTGTATGGATGTTACAGAGAAGTACAGTGTAGGAGACATCAGGGGACAGGACAGTCTTAAGCTTGATTTTATTCTTGCTGTCTCTAACATGAACTTTGTCATTCAGGTAACATTTAAGTGGAGGGGAAAAAAGTACGAGTAGCTATTTGGTTGATTCATATAAAATAGAAATATTGGAATCTCTTATATACTGTTGGGTTACAGTGACTAGTTTTTTTTCAGAACATCCTCTGCTATTCTGAGAATATGGGCCTTTGTGACTGTTGCCTGTGCGGTAAGAGGAGTGTCTAAAATAAAGCCAATTAACTGTATAGGAGTAAAATATTCTTGAAAAGAGAACTGGGTGCATCAACTCTAAAAATTTAGCCCTGAATGCAGTGTATTCCACAATGTGCTAGGGTTACGGTAAGCTAACATACTATTGCATTTTATTTTTCCAGTGGGGATAGTAATTACTACAGGAATTCTGGCATTCTGACAGAACTTTCCCTTACAAAGCAGACAGAATTTTAGGGTCCTTTCTGTACATACTCATTCTGCTTTCAGTCTCTCCATTGTATTTTAAACATGGGTTGATCTGTTTCCTTCTTTTCTAGGAGATGATAGAAGTCTTTCAAGCTCGTCTTCAGATACCAGCCACTCGGATGTCAGTGTTGGGAGCAGATTGACAATTTGGCCTGAACAGTCTTCAGCCAGCACCTCACAAGAGAGTCATGGACTGGCAGCTGCAAAGGGCATTCATCTTGGGGAAGAAAAGACCCTTCCAGAAGGGGCACGTGGCATCACTAAACCACCTCCAAAGCCCCTCCGATCCAGACAGCTACAGGAAATAGGTCGTCAGAGTTCTTCTGACAGCGGAATAGCTACTGGTAGTCACTCCTCTTACTCTGGAAGCTTCTCTTCCTATGCTGGGAGCTTGGACATTTGCCACAGTGATGAGTTTGGATCATTGCTAAGCCTGCCATTGAACTTTCCTTCAGATCAGAATTTATGTACTTGTCCTCACAGTGAGCCTCAGAGAGGTGCGGGATCAGAGTATCAGATTCCCAGCTCTCTCAGACATATTTATGACACACCCAGGAGTTTGTTACAGGCAGCTGCTAAAGATGTGCAACCGAAGAGTGCAGATTCCATGCTACCCAAGGACCAGCCCCTGCCACCTCATGGTGCTAGTGACCCGAAACTGCTACTACCACGCTTAGAAGCCCAGAGGGCACCTGAGCACAGCCAGGACCGAGGGAGGCCTTCATCCTTACTCCCAGAAAGCAGCAAGGACTCGAGTGATGAGACACACGTGGATTTTGTTTCAAGGTGGTCAGAATCAAAACCACAAGGACAGGTGTCAGACTCCAAAAGTAGTGAGTTGGCACCACCTAGTGGAGTCTCAGCTGACCCCTATGACACTTGTAGCCCCCACCTTGGGATGACAAGAGCTCTTTTTTCCGCTTGTCCAATCTGTGGTGGACTAAAGGTAAATACCTAACACTGAGCAGATGCTAACAAGCCTTACTTAATAATACAGCATGATTAATTTAAAATGGCTTAACTTGCAAGTCATAAATATTATTATTTCCTTTATAATTGTAATAGGTATTTACTTTTGTGTCGTTTATGCTCAAGTTGAGAGGCGTGGTACACAAGTTCCTCAAAATCTGTGCCTGATCAAGAAAACACTGAATAATATAGGCCATCAATCATTGCTTTTAAATTGGCCAGTTTTGTCTTTGAGTGTATGTGAGTGGCTTGTGGTGACAGAGATGGAAGCTTTACAGGCACATGAGAGGGCTGAATTTGTCATATAACAATAGATTAGTATGGAGGTCATTGATATGTCTTGCTGCTGGCACTTCAAAAGAAGAAAGAGGGGAGGCATGTGCTGCTCTTTAGGGTGGCCATAGTGCATATTTTTATTTTCTTAGTATTTCTCTTTTCTTAATAAATGCAGTTTGTGAGCGTGTCTTGCACAAGAAGAAGCCAGATTAGTGAAGCTTCTTACTGGGGAAAGAGAAGATAGCCCAGTTAGAGTGGCACTCCATCCCAGATCACTGAATCCAGTATGGTATTTATAACTGGCCTCTGATAGATACTTTGAGGATGTATACAAAAACAGTGTACTTGCAGGGAAAGTTATTTTTGATCACCAATCACAGAAAAACTTAAAACCTGAAGCATGGAGATTCATATACCTTTCTAAACGTGTTTTTATCTTTATCACTTTCTGTTACTATGACTTTGTTCCCGAAAGTTTTCTGAACCCTGTTAAATTCTTGGCTTTTTATGACAGTAAGCTTTATACATTGCATGAAGAAAATACTTCTGTTTTTATCCACTCTGGAGAATGCTTTTCTCTTTCTTGATAAACAAGAAGAAGGTAAAGCTGTGTTTGTGAGCTCTTGAAGTGGTGGTAAAGTCAGAGGCAGTGCTTAAATTAGGAATGTGTGAAGTCAGGATTCAGCAAGAGACCTCTGTATGAGGAATTAAATGCTGCTGTTGAAGTGTGTACTTCTTAGTTCAGCATGTGGGATTACGTAAATCACTGCTGTGAAAAGGACTTGAATGTAGGGTAAGTTAAGAAAGAAATTAAAAGATTATAAACTTGAGGGGCTGTTTTCTTCTCATGTGGTGTTTCATGTATTTGCATCATTGGCTTCCTTCGCATCTGAGAACTAGAACATCCTTTGTGCCCAACGTGCTTGTGTGGTTCTGTAACAGCAGTGTGTGAGCACCTTGGATGTTTCTTTGTTGTGTACTTGTGGTGTTTGGAAGGAAGGGAAATGCTGGTGTAGGAGGCGGAGGTTGTGTCCGTGCTGCTTTTTACGATCAGTGCTCTTCTGAGGCCATCCAAGCCAGCTATCTGCAAGCCCTCTAGCCTAATTTTGAAAGGTTGGCTGGATGCAAGGGCCTGAGACTCAGCCTCCCACTCTTTTCCACAGTGTGGGCAGCGAGGTGTATAGCAGCATTCCTGTTGCTGCTTTCCTCTGCTCTTGTGGTAGAAAAGAAGTTGGGAAGAATGCATGGGGCTGATTCATAGCAGGGCCCTGCTCCAGGTGATCAGGCTCCAGCTTGGTGTTGTTGGAGGCATCAAGGAAAGAACCAGTTGGGCTGGGGTTAGCTCATGTGGTCTAAATCTTTATGGGTGCTCTGAATTGTCAGTTTAGATAAGATTTTATCAATGCTTTCCCTGGACATCTGTGACAGGCAGGCAGTTGAAAGTAAGCATTCTGTTATACGTCTTCAATGCTATTCAAGGCTAAATTGTGCCACTCCTTCTTTAACTGCCTGGTCACCCCTGTGACATACAAACCCACATCTTTTATTTGTTTGTGTGTGTATATATATATTTAAATGTCTGTATATGTATAAAAAGATATATATTATCGTGAAGGGCTGTCAGGTTTCACAGTGACTCTACTAGCCCTAATGATACCAGTTGGCAAGAATCTCAGGAATAGTCAGTAAGCAAATTCAGTGACACAGAAACGCTGGTGCAACACTTCTAACTCTTGTTTTAGCATCATATGTACTTTTTTTCCTTACCCAGTTGAAAGTATTTGGGAAAGAATTTATATTAAATTGAATGATTGATGGATTTTTTTTTTTTTACTTTGGAAAGAAAAAATAACCTTTTGATACATCGTCAAGTTATTTTTAGCAGTATTTAATGGGTACTGTGTTTGGCTTTCCTCATGGCAAATGCATTGAAAGCAGAAATCCATTGCTGTAACTAAAAATTATTATTTCTCATGTTCTGAACATTAATTGAGATACAGTTAGGGCCAAATGGAGTTGATTTATGAATTAATGAAGACATCAGGTTTTCACATTTATTCGAGTTGATGTTTAAAAGGCTTTAGTGTGCCAGTGTTTGGAGTGCCTTTGCAATTTCAACTTAAGCTGTTAATTAAATTGTGTTGATGATTTTTTAAATGCCTCCTATTTCAAGTGAGTGGGTGGCCTGAAGAGAGGAAAGCCTACAGCAGTAATAATGTGTGGAAGCATTTATCTTCTGCCCTGTATGTAAACTTTGGCAAATGGAAGCTAGATTTGGGGATGTTGTCTTTGTGTTGGAGCTCAGCATGTGAAGAGCTGGAGACAGGGTGCAGGACGAAAACATGCACACGTGGAAGGGCTGGTGGCATTCGGGATGGGGATTGACTAGGTTAAGAGCCACCTGCTCCCCTAATGACAAGGCTGATGAGGAACACAGGGAGAACATAACCTGGGAGAGCGCCGGGGTTTAAACAAAACGGGGGAAGGAAACCTTTCAGTGTTACTCTGGATGAAGAACAGAACCAGCATGAATAAAACCACTAAATATTGCTTCTTTAATTTCTACATTGTATTTCACATTAGACATTGGGGATTAATAAGCAAGCATGCAGGGTGATTTGCTTTCTATTTCATGTTATTGTAGTGTGCACAAGATGTCCCTCATTATAAACTTCTCAAGGTGTGCCTTTGCTATGTAATTTTTGCCTAGGTGATTTCAGTGCTATAGATTAATGCAGAGATGAAATCTGTGTGTATTGTAAGAATATTTTAAGTTCAGAATGTTGAATTGTGGGATTTCTAAGTAAGGTGTAGAGATTTATTAGACTTAATTTTCAGCTTCTTAGCTGACACTAATTTGAGGAATGGCATTATACTGTAAGTTTGTTGCTCTGTAACTTCATTTGACGCTGTAGTTTGAGAAACTGTCAACGTTTTTTTTTTTTTTTTATAGGGTGTCTTTTTTTACACCACCACTGTTTGTAAATTTTCTGAAAAATAAAATTATTTTCCAACTGGTTTTGTCCTTTTCCATCTGACAAGTATTGCTTTTATTTTTGCTTCGCTTTTTGTCCCCTGACCTTCATCTTCATTCGATTTGAATTAGTATGGAGTGACTCTGGCTTTCCCTTCATACTGCTTAGTGTTGTACTCGAATCACTGTTGGCAGCTCGGAATGTGTCTATCAGTAGGAATTACCTTTATGCATTTCTGGTTCCCCTAAACTCATACCTATGTTATGAGTACTTATGTATGTAGAAACATAGGCTCGATTGCAGCTTTGGTAGTTAACCTGCCACCACAGAGGATAAAAGAAAGCATCAATTTGTATGTGTCTGTTGTCATCAATCCTGTATGGGCACTCAGCCACCTATTTTAGTCGATCATTTAAAAATACCAAAGCCTCTTCGGAGACAATGGTCCCAGATTAGGAGCAGATCCACCAAAGCCCTCTGTGGGGGCCCTACGTACTCTTTATGTAGTTCCTGCTGCCACAGTAACTGTGTGCCTCAGACTTTGAATCACCCGGCGTATCTGTAGCAAGCTGAAACACGGGGATGCTGTGGTCACCATGCACAAAGGAGCTTAGGGACTCTGTCAGGTAGCAGAGTCACAGCTCTGAGTGGCTGAGAACCTCTCTGTACACAGCACAGGGAGACCTGGCACCTGCCTCAGGGGGCTGGGGGGCATTGCTTACATGGGGAGTTGCTTTGATTAGCTGATAGGAAATTCATCTCTGTTAGTCTGTGCTGTAGAACTGCTTTATTTTGCACTATAGCTTTTAAGAGAGGGCATGTGCATGGCTGTGCTGTGATCTTGGAGCAGGCACTTCATGCAAGGTCCCTGCAGAGCTTCTTAAACAAATGCAACCTTCTGTGAGTGCAGTCTCTCTTGATAGCTGTAGAGCTGCTGTGCATACCTCTGTCTCCATCATGCTCTGCACACCAGAGAGATGAAGCCTAGAGAAGTCCAGGCCCGCTTTGTGGTCTTGCCTGGCCTGATTTAGCCAAGGTCACGAGCAGCCTGTAACTGGGCTGGGAATATAGCCTCTGTCTTCCAAATCCTGTATGCAGCCCCAGACATGGATTCTGATGCTGGCGCGTCTCTCTTCACTGTAGACACTACTTCTGGAAGGGGTAGAAAAGAAGGCCTGTAAGGTGTAAGCTCCTGCGGTGGGACTTGGGATACAGCAGCTGCAGCCTACACTGTCACATTCATGTAACAGCAAATATTTTCCTTTTTTTGGCTTTTAATTGGGTACTTTTCTAAAGCAGTATTAAAATAAAGGAACCACAGTAGATCATTATATATAACTTTATTGTAGCTACTTTCTCCTATTGGAGCCGTTACCTCTTTCCCCATGAGATTCGAACATTTTTTGTTTATCTTGTAGTGTGTTTATTTCCTTATTTTTCTCTTAATGCATAGGAACATGAGTATTAGTAGCTACATGCCTTTTACATTTCTTTTCAAAGGTTTTATTATTATTACTATTTTATATTTCGTTGATGTGTGATGCTGTAACATCTGCTTCCTCCCACCTTCCAAAAAGCTCCAGGCTGTCTAAATCCTCAGCTGAGAAGGATGCATTTGCCATCTTCTGTGGTGCTCTTCCTACTTGTCTTCCCATTTTAATCTCAGAGCTCTGGGCAGTTAGGCATCACACTCACTGTCAAAACAAAAAACAATAAAAGGAACAGTTCACACCTCAGAAATCTGGAAGTCAGTAGAAGTAGGTATCATGATCTCAGTAATGATGTGTTTGTGAGGTCT
This sequence comes from Oxyura jamaicensis, assembly GCF_011077185.1. NCBI lineage: Eukaryota > Metazoa > Chordata > Aves > Anseriformes > Anatidae > Oxyura > Oxyura jamaicensis. Next base: position 86,517,138 of record NC_048896.1, on the reverse strand, counting down.
CTTATGCTTTGGTGAGTCCTGATTCTGGGTACTATTGGCTTTTGGCATGAATTAGAAAACTTGCATTTGTGCTTTCTTCTTTTAAGATTTAATTCCACTTGTTTTTCTTTAAGTCCTGACTGTGACACTTAAATGTGCAGTGAGGTGCATCTGCCATATAACATGTCACCACTTAATGAAGGAACTGTATGCACTGGACAATGATTTGACAGTTGTTTCTATTACAGTTGTAAAAGGCTCAGAAACTTTTACGGTAAAGTATTGTTATTTTCTGGACTTTTCATAGATTTAAACAAATCTTTAAAAACACTGATTTCTTTTAAAACACATTTTTCTGAAATAGAAGAAATCCATGATCACTGCTGTCCTTGACAATGAAGTGCAGTCATTTTTAGAACTGGTTTTCGGTCCTGACAAACACATACAGCACTATGCAACCAAGAATTGGAGGAAAAATATGTTCTCCAGTTGAAACTGGAAGAGGAAAGGGGCATAAAACATGTGAGGGGAGTGTCAGGCCCAGAGCTTTTGTTTTGTTTTCCCTTTTCTGGTTTTGGCCAGGACCCCAGGTATGCTATGGAGTTAACAGCCTTCATTTTACCGAAGTGCTGTTGGGTCTGCTTGTGCGCTGTTTTGAAATGTTCCTTAGAAGCAGTTCATAGGGGAAGGATGATTTTTTTTATTTTTTTATTGTACAAAATAATGGCAATAGAACAGTACTATAACACTTATTGGCAACAGGCTTCACTTCCATATAACCAAGAAACCAAGCTTCCTTTTTACTTTGCTCTTGCTGGTAAAGGCTCATATAGATGACCTTTAGAAAAATATTTTTTTAGAATAGAAATTTCTATTTTAGAAAATAAATTTTCATGTAGGTGTCTTTGCTTAAGAAGGTCACTTAATGGGTACAACTCCGGATCTGAGATATCACAGTGAAATAGAAGATATATGCACCCTACAACAATTGTGCAGATTGCTTTTGCCACTTACCTCTTATCTAAAAAATTACACTGGAGATACTCTCCATCTCATCTATCACAAAAGAATCTCCAGCATTTGTGCTAGGAGTAAAGATTCAAATCTGAATTCAGAATAGCAAGAATTAAGCTCTTAGCACTTCGTGGGTTCAGGCACTAAAGTGAAACAAACACACTGTGGTCTGCAGTGGGAAAGGAGGTACCTGCCAGAGAAGCGCTGGTAAGTGAAATGGCATTAATAATCTCGAGAGAAGAGAGCATCTTTCCTACATGCTTGGAATGTAGACAACGTAGCTCAGCAGAACTCATTCTTCTGTACCAAACGGAATTGTTGCTGGATTGCTTTTCTGTCAGAGAGCCAACAAAGATACTGATAAACCACAGTATTGACCTTTCATACCCATCAGAATGAACAAATGGGAAAATCTACTTCTTCCCCTACCTACAATCGAGCTGGATAACAGCTTTTATTATTACTACAGCTGATGACTACTTCTTCCTCTGTTGGGAGCAATAGCTTATTTGAAAAGAGAGATAAAAAAAAAATGTTTTGAAGGAGGAGGAATCTGACAACAAAAGCTGGAAAAAATAACTCCTTTTGGAATGTAGGATTTGCAGGGTTTTTGTTTTTGATCCAGTTGTAGAGAGACTCATCAGATTGCTGGGAATGTGGCCAAAATGGAAAAGTGGAAGATTTTTTTTTTCCCTCTTTTTCTTTCTTTCTTTCTTTTTCTTTCTCATATACATCCCTTTATTTCTGGAAAAAGTCTAGAGAATCTTCTAAAATGTTAGCAGACAACATTTTCCATCTTCATTTTCTAAAAGGAGAAAGTAGAATTCACCTGTGGAGGCAGATACTGCAAAAAGATTGGGAGAGGGTGGATTAAGTTGCACCATACTCAGAGGGAAGTGAATAGCTCCAGTGTCAGCCCCAGACTGATTCCTAGGTTTGATTCCCAAGTGGTTCCTTTCCTTCTGTAATGTCGTAAAAAAAGTAAAAAAATCTCAATTACTGACTTGCATTTTTCTAAATTGATTGTAATTTCTGTCAATGTTATATTTTTAAGATCATGGATTGAAGGCTAAGCAGAAACTACTGTGCTTTCATTAAAAGTTAGTGATACTAAAGCATGGCACAGAGACAGAATTGGTGAGTGTCAGCTGGATAGCAATCGTTCAGATGGGATGTCTGGAGGTTTGACAGCAGCTCACTGCCAGGAGATGGGAGGAGTGCAAATAGATGCTCAGTATGTGTAGGGCCTTTCCTACCAACTCTTTTTCTCAGAGCCACTTAAAATGGGAAGTATGGAAATTAAAAGGATAAAATGTGTTCCAACAAAATTACACAAACTGTTTACATTCTTCCATGATCCATGACAATGCATCCGAGGGGAATTAGTTTTGGAAATTCAAGATGCCTGATACACTAAATACTTCATGGTATCTGTGGAAATATTGTCAAGTGGGCTGATGATATCTGACAGCACCAGTACAGGCTGGGTGGAGAATGAATTGAGAGCAGCCCTGAGGAGAAGGACCTGAAGGTGTTGGTTGATGAGAAGCTTGACACGAGCCAGCAATGTGTGCTTGCAGCCCACAAAGCCAACTGTGTCCTGGGCTGCATCACAAGCAGCGTGGCCAGCAGGGTGAGGGAGGGGATTGTCTCCCTGTGCTCTGCTCTCCTCAGACCCCACCTGGAGCCCTGTGTTCAGCTGTGGGACCCCCAGCACAGGAAGGACCTGGATGCAGAGGAAGGTCACAAGGGGGATCAAGGGGCTGGAGCACCTCTCGTATAAAGACAGGCCGAGGAAGTTGGGGTTATTAGGCCTGGAGATGAGAAGGCCCTGGGGACACCTTCCACTACCTAAAGGGAGCTGCAGGAAAGCTGGGGAGGGACTCTTTGTCAGGGGGTGCAGTGATAAGACAAGGGGGAATGGCTTTAAACTAAAAGAAGGTATATTTAGATTAGATGTAAGGCAGAAATTCTTTACTCAGAGGGTGGTGAGGCACTGTAACAGGCTGCCCAGAGAAGCTGTGGATGCCCCATTCCTGGCGGTGCTCAAGGCCAGGCTGGATGGGGCTTTGAGCCGGGTTTAGTGGGAGGTGTCCCTGCCCATGACAGGGGGGAGGGAACTAGATGATCTTTAAGGTCCCTTCCAATCCAAACTGTTTCATGATATAGATTTGTAGTAGTCAGATTAGATCCATAAACTATCTGTCATGTAAAGGTTGTGATATAAGTAAATTACTGTTTCTAATAGAAATGTTCAACCCTATACCAAATCATACTACTTGGCTCATAAAGAGCAAATAATGTTTTCTAATATTGGCTTAGCAAATTTTAATAATATGGTAACAACGTATGGGCAATGTGATTTTTGCATTGGTTAGCAAAATGATAGCAGTTGTGCCAACAAACCTACTGAAGATGACATTATTACCTGCTTCACAAAAAAATCGACTGCCACCACCACCAAAAAATATGCACTGAAATGAATTTGAAGAATGAATCATTGGAGTATATATGATCATAACAGAAGGAATACTTTCCTTAGGTAGAACAGACAGAAAACATGGGTAAGCCATTCTAGTATAGGAAGAAAAGCAATACATGCCCCGACTGTTTTCAAGATGGACTGTTTTAGTCTTGCAATTTTCTATATTGCTTTGTTATCACAATTACAAATACTTCTGCTGAAATGCTAGGGGATGTGCCTACAGGAGAAAAGAAAGGCAGTTCTTTAAAATTCCACATAGCAGAGATTAGACAGCTGGGGTCTATTGTTCCATACCTCAGGAAACACAGAAGAAATCCATTCTAAAGTTTGGTGTTTTGCCCTGCCTCGCTTAATGTTTGATGTGTTTTATGAACTTGGTAGCTATGCTGTAAAGCCAGGGGTCTAAGGCATACTCCTGGTAGGAATTTGTGATGGTGAAGTGCAGAATACAGTGTTTTAGGTTTTCTCTCACTTTTAACAGGAGGGAGATCCCGGAGTGTGCAAGAGAGAGAAGAAATTTGAGATTTGGACTGATCTAGGAATTTTGCATTATGGTCTTATTACTGTGGTTCTGACCACCTTCAGTCTGTGAATCTGCACCTGGATAATATTTGCTTACCAAGACTATTGTCAGGTTTGATCAGATGGTGTTTCTACAGTGCTTTGAATATAGACATTTCTATCTGAGTGCTAAATCTATTATTAAATGTGATGTTTTCCAGGCTGCAGTGAGAGAGCCAGAAAGTTGTTTGCCTTTCATGTGAACTGTGAACAGAGAAGGAACTCATTAATAAGAGTTACTAAAGAAGAAAATCAACCTGCCAAGATGGAGCAGCTGCTCTACATTTTTTTTTTTTTTTTGACATGCTGGAAAGTCTATCACTAATTTTAATAACTTCAAGAAATAGTTCAAAGCCATTTTATAGTAAATGAGAAAGATCAGAGTAGTGGCACCGAATATATTAACTCCACAGAAAATTTTTTTGTGACACAGAACTTGAAGAATGGGGTCTTTCAAGAACTGAAGAATTACTGGGAAGAAGTTATTAATGCAGGAACCTTTGCACTCAGTGGATTTAGAGTCCAAGGACATGGCTGTTGAAAAACAGTTCTTTATAAACATGGGATTAACTAGAGGGTTGAGGTATTTTTTTAGCATTTAGAAAGGTCTAAGATGTCAAGAACATGCTCGAGAAGAGGACTAAAGTTCAAGCAAAGTTGCAACAATAGAGGAAGAAAAGAAAAACATAAAAGCTGGCAACATCCTTATCCAATAAAGAATTTCTGTGTTCTGGAGAAATTTGTCTTTTCAAAATCTAGAGGTGCATGCCCTTAAATGACTATAATGAGAGGCATATTGCATCTTTTTTTTTTTTTTTTAAATAATTATTTTTTTTTCTTTGAGGTCAAAAGACGTTTTGCCTGACTAGGGAATAGGTAAAACTCCAATGTGTGAGAGCCACAGGGAACTTGTGGAGCAGTTCAAGGTGTCTGAGGATCTGCAGTAGAGTATTTCAGCTAGTCAGCTTGACCCATCTTAAGTACGTAGATACTTACTGTTGAGTTTCTTTGGTGCTGGTTAAACTCAGATCTAAGTCAGAACCAAGGTGACACAACAAAACCTTAAATTTACTGCAACTGAGCAAATCTGTTTACAGTGTAAAAAATACTATTTACCCACTCTTTACTAGTTGCACACAGACTTTCTGTACTGTTCCTAAATGGTGTTTTGGAGGGATGGACTTCCCTAGCCAGCCTTGCTAGGATAATAACATCTTAAGTGTTGAAGGATTCCGTGAAAATCCCGAACTTGCTTCAGGGAGTAATCCCACCCACAGGCATAGGACAGAAGTACAGGAAAAATGTTATGTGGAGAAATTATCATTTCTTTTCCATCCTATCTTCTTCAGCTCCAGTGAAGGTCGGTGCATCAAAGTCTGTGACAACACATATTTTTTTGTGTGTGTGTAAAAGTTAGGCTGAGCTTGCTGGGGTAGGTTCGGGCTATTAAGATCAAAACGTGATGGTTAATGGGATCCATGTGATATATGACAGCCAGGATGGGGTGAGTGAATGCCAGAGTGTTAGGTACAGATTCTAGGCTGCAGTAAAGCCTCTCTGTTGCTCTGCGTTTATGCCTCCCTTTGCTTTAGCTTTTATGTGCTTCCATGCTGCGTCTCCTAAACCATGGCAGATGAAAGAAAGCAGTCCATGAGACTTTGTCTGATGCAGCACATTCCCACATGAGTCCAAAGGGTGGATGGAAAAGGGGCTTTGAAAGGGACTTTGTGCTCCTAAGTCTTGTCACGTGAGGATATTGCGCTATTCACAGCATAAACTGCAGAAGCCAGCTGTCAGTCAACTGAAATGACTGTTTCAACAGCTGGGAATCAGTGGGACATGAGCGCTGGCCATGTTCCCTCTCCCCTAGCCACATCCTTTGTAGTAGTTTGGATTCTGTGGAATCCTCTGCTAATTCAATGCTGATTGGAAGCAATTTTGAATGCACAAGAAATTCGAGACCGGAAAATATTAAGGAAATATAAACCTGTTCCAGAGCCGGTTTATTGCAAGGACAGAGAAATGTTAAGTGGGCTATATCAGTGCTCGTAACTGTATACCTGAATCCTCTGCAGCACTGGCAAAACTTTTCCAGATGAAGTTTGCAAATTCAACTCGTTCCTTGAGACTGAAAGTTAAGCAGAACACATGTGTTATGGAGATAACTGCTATAGAAAGCTTTGGAAAGCTACAGAAATAATTATACCTAATAATTTATAGCAGTGCTTTCCGATGTAGGAAAAGCCTGTGAGCAGCCCCCATGCATAGTTAAGTATCTGTATCCTTTGAAGCTGTGCAGTTTAATTATAGTTTCATTACCTTTGACAAACCATAATTTCAGTGATGGCTGGGCTTGTCTTAATCTTACTATTTTGAGCTTTCTCTCCCTTGTTTGTCCTTTTAGTTCCATCCATTTCTTTCTCGTGTTGATCACTGATTATCTTGTTAATCATTTTTCTGGCAGAAGTTGACTAACCTTAGCTACAAATGTGGGATTGCAATTGAAAAAGAAGGAAAATGAATGCAAAGATGGTATGCAAGGCTTTAATCTTTATTCTTCATAGGTTCATAATTAAGCCCACTCTAGTTCTCTCTTTGTGTGGAGCAGGATGCACAGGTTATAGCAAGGATTCTTTTCTTCATGTCTTTATGTGGAATGGGCTGAGAGGAAGGAATCAAATAGCTAGTCTAATGCAACTTGGCATGGTTCCTTTGCCTACAGAACAGGCCCAAGTGTATTTTTAGTGCAAGCACAAACTAAGCTCTCACTGTCGAACACTTTGAGGGAAGTGGAAGAAGCAACAGAGCTTTCTTAGGGCAGTCCCTAGGTGAACATTCCAAAATGGTAATTACAGCTTAAAATAAACTTTCTCCATCTCTAAGAATCAGTGGACATAGGTTTAATTTGTTATAAATGTTTGAGTTTATACTTTGCTAGCTGTTGAAATAGTTCCATATTCCAGCCCTTCTTTGTTTATCATTTGTCACTGTAGCTGCGGTGCTGTAGTTGAATCCATGAGTTCCCTTTATTTGCGAAAAAAATATGTTTTCTTCAAGGACAGATGACTGGGTTTAACAGTCTTTTTGCAAGCAGAAAGCTTTGTAAAAGGAAAACCTTCTGCAATTTTGTATAATATGTGGAATTAATTTTCTGCTAATCAGGAACTTCTTAACAAGCATAGCTGTGGTAAGTTAGAATGCTTCTCAGTACAATTGCATAAGAACTACTTTGAAATATGCACAACGTCTTACGCATTTTGGTTGAGGTCATCCCCCTTCCTCATCAGAGAAGGAATGGTTCTGGGTCAAGAAATGAATGAATTATTAGAGCTTTTGTTTTATACATCTCTTCCTGTGTAAATTTGCCATAAGACACCCTTTCCTAATTGAGAAGGCAAAAATATCTGAATTCCTTTGTGTGTGCATGGGTGTGTACGTTAATGCCTGTCCTTTGCATTTATGTTCAGTTGCTGCAAGCTTCCTGCTAGGCAGTGCTTTTGTATTGACTTTTAAAATCTTGAAATGGGCTAGTGTACCTGCTGCAGCAGAGCTCAGTTATTTCTGGGATGTGCTATTGTAAGAAAATGTAGAAAAACACTTTCTGTTTGTCAAGCTGTCCACATTTCACAGGTATTTCTGCGCTACTGATATCCACAATGGTGGAACTGGTAATCTTGTGAACTTCAAAATACAAAAGATATGGATCGTGTGAGGTGCTGCATCCCGTCTGTGTACACCCTGCCTCTTCTGTGTTTTCAACATATGGAGCAAGAAGAATGGGGTTAGGAAACCGAAGTGCTTATTACCTGAGCAGTAAAATCTGCTTTTACTCGGATCTACTTGGGCCCCATCTGAGGCTTATTTTCAGTGGTATAGTAGTTTTGTCCGAGCCTCTACCATGAGTGGATTTCATTTTGTACAGAATGAGTAGAATTTAACATATCTGTTGTACAAGGAAGCTCAGACCAGCAAATGTGGGGAAATTGAATGTATTTTAAATATAAAATATTCTTGTAGTAGTGTAATGCTACCCCCTGTTGGAAATTAGAATATATGAAATTTAAACTGGAATACAAGGAAGTGAAGCCTGTTTGACTTTGTGTATACAACTTTTTTTTTCTATTATACTTGATAGGACTTTAGAAGTGCGAGTCTCTATTTATATATATATGTGTGTGTGTGTGTGTGTGTATATATATATATATTTGGCATAAATAGAAAAGATTCCCCCCCAGCCGCATCAGAACCGAATCCTTCTTGTAATAATCTTTTCATATTAACATAGGTCTTTCTGCATGGCTGAAGTTACTATATACACTATAATTCAGTTGCATTATGAATAACTGCACTCATGTTCATCCATGACTGTGTGAATGGTTAAAGCAATGCTGTGGGTGCACTGCTGAACCTTCAACAGTGAGAACAAGTACATATTTGAACTCTTTTGCTTAAACATCACAGCTGGAGTTTCTGTATGTGCTTTAGGAGAGTGGCTTAACTAACAAGAGTCTGGCTGAGCAAGGCTCTGAAAGGGGATAAGGAAATGTAATGTTATTATGAAATCATCCCTAAAAAGTTGACAAAACTATTGCAAGTTAGAAAAGCTGCTGTCTTATGCTTAAATTAAAATTTGTTCTTTCTTATAAAATTCCAGAACAGGTCTTCTGCTACTCTGAATCACCACAGCTCAGCTGAGAAGTCAGGGGGAAGGCAACACACCCGATTTTTACTACCTTGAAGAATTTGCTATATTTATTTTGGCTTTAGGAATATATTATATGCTGAATTTAAGACTATATCATGAGTATCTGCCCTGAATCTTAGATCTGAATCTTAGATCTGAGAGGAATCTCATAGCTTGAGAAAAAAAGTTACAATTTCAGAGCTTGAATGTCCTTGATGGTTTATTTTTTTAGCAATTGTGTAAGTAGTCTTTCTTGTCCTGAATGGCAGAATGATTTTATGCAATGGTGAAAGACGAGGCAGTAAGGACTGATATTAATGCAGTTTATTCTATATCTAGCATCAGTTCATAGGTGTATTCATTCAGGGTACTGTGCTCTGAAATGAGGCGATCAGTACCATGCCCCAGTTGTTGTGTTTGATGAATATACCTTATGACATTTGCATATGGTGTTTTTATTTCTTATGAAGAATTGTTTTTAGTTCCTGCTTTCTAACTTCTGCATCAATTCTAGGCATATTTGTCACATACAGAGAATGAAAATTATTTCAGAGGCAATTTGCGGTCTCTTACTTAGCCATTTCTTCTCATTGGTTGAATTTTACAGCCCACCCATAGTTCCTTCTATGAAAGCCCTCCTCTGAGGTGAAAGGTGTCCTGATCGTACTCCAGTGTCTTTGTGATGTGAGGTCTGTCATGAAGCTTAGATGAGATCCTCTGTTCAGGGACACTCATAGTGTCTGGCTTCTGAATGGAATGGCTTATATAGATCCACCCTGAGGATTTGCTACTGCAGTATCTCTCTCAGCAGCTTGCCACTGTACTCATCATTGTAACACCTAAGACAAAGAAGTGCTTCTACCTGCATAGAAATCAGTGCTTCTGATTTTTCCCTGTGGTTAAGGATCAAATTCCCAGGGGAATTCAATCATCTGGAACCAACACAGTTTTTTTTTTTTTTTTTTTTTTTTTTTTTTTTTTTTTAAGTACTGTGAGAAAAATGAATCTTATGAAATTAGTTAAAAAATGTAAGACTAAAAATACCCCAAATCTCTGTTTGAGGGAGGTGGTGGAATGTCTTTATTTACATCTCTAAAGCTGTTGTGGTTTGGGGCATTTCTCTATAACCACAAGCACAGAAAACCATCTAGCTGATACTGGTGCTAGGTCCATTTCTGATGGTTTAGTGTTGTGTGCCTTCAGACTCTGCTCGGGGTGAGGTTTATTGGTTTGGGCCAGCTATTCATGCCCTTGATACTTTTGCATTTAATGTGTGATGTTAAAAGGAAGTTATTTAGGTTGAAAAGCTAAACCCTTTACTGTTAAGGAATTGACAGATTTACAGTTGCTCCTGCTGTCTTGATGCTCCTGCTGTCTTGATTTTACCAACATGTGTATCTCTTAGGCAGTGAATGGGGCAGATGTCCCATGGAAAAGATAATGTGGCCATGTAATTAATTGCATTACAGTCCAGTTTGGCACAGGACTAGTGTAACTCTTTGCTATATACTAATTCTAGGTCCATCAAACAAGAACAAAACACGTTATTTGTTGCTGTGTCAGCTTCCTCGTGCCAGTACCATATTGGTAGCAGGGCATGAAATTTGATCCTTCAGCATTGCAACCCAGACTCCTACCATCTGAATTGCGGGGCTATGGCCACCAGCTGGAAGCGGCTTTCATCTCTGAGTGGAAGCTGGGCAGCTGGGTCCAGGTACTGGCTTTTATGGTAGCCATGGCAGAGGGCTCAGCCCAGGCTTTCTTACTCTCTTAAGTGAAGAGGATAATAAAGGGAAGGTTTATGTTGTCCCGCTGGACTGTTGCACGCTGGTGACATTTCCTTCGTGGGCCTCATGGCGGCCTGCAGCTCCCTCACGAGGGGAGCGGAGGGGCAGGCGCTGAGCTCTGCTCTCTGGGGACAGCGACAGGACCCGAGGGAACGGCATGGAGCTGGGACAGGGGAGGGTCAGGCTGGGGGTTAGGGAAAGGTTCTGCACCCAGAGGGTGGTCGAGCACTGGGACAGGCTCCCAAGGGGAGTGGTCATGGCACCAAGCCTGCCAGAGTTCAAGAAGTGTTTGGACAATGCTTGCAGACGTGGGGTCTGAGTTTTGTATGGTCCTGTGTGAAGCCAGGAGTTGGACTTGATGGTCCTTGTGGGTCCCTTCCAACTTGGGATATTCTATGATCTTGCAGCACGTTATTTTCAGAGCCACAGTATGATGTCAATGGTCGTATTCTGGCAAATGTCTCACGGCTGCGGGTGGCTGGGAAGCCCACAGCAAGAAGAGGGCCCCTCTCAACAAAGGCCTGTGACTGGCACAGTAGTTTGAAGTCACCACTGAAGTGTTCCTTTGTGAAAATACTACACAGATCTGGACTAGCACTAAACAATACTTTTAATTCTTTCTCATCTCTTTCAGTTTAAACAACACCTCTAACCTGTGGGTTAGTTGGGCTGTGACTATTCCTCAGGTTTTAAGAGGCACATTTTAATGTGACACCAGGCACTGCTTGCCGGTGCCACTAAAATCATTAGCTTCATGCTTCAGAAATTAGCTGATGTTTAGGTTTGGCTGAGCAAACTGAGATGTTTCTGAACTGACTTCAGCAATCCTTCTGTAAGCCAGCAGTTGGCTTGCGACAGATGAAGCTGAGTAATCAGAAGTTTGCAGCTGAAATTGGATCCCTGCACCTGAAGCATGCCATGGTCCGGAGTTTCTGTTTCATTTGGAGTTGTTATGAAAGGCTCTTGCGTTTAATAATTTTGTATTGTTTGTTCAGAACCTGATCAACTGCTGGGCATTGTGATACAGCCCAGCAAAGCAGATGACCTTTAAAGGTTGCTCTGTGTGTCCATATTTATTGACCTTTCCTGGGAACTCTTTATTTCCCGTGGCAGCCTAGGCATTTCAGCTTTAAACTTTTATTTTGGATTGCTGCAAGAATAAGTCATAGCCTTTAGTCCTCATGACAAAAGTACATTAGCTGTGAGTTTCATTAGGAACTGATTTATTTTTACTGAAGTATCTGAATTTTGGACATGTTCGAGGCATTTTCTTTTCAATTTTCTAAAAGCAGTTTAGAATTTTGTATTTTTGTGATGCTAATTTCAAAATCCTCACTCAGGATTTCCCATTGAATCCTTTGCTTCCTTTTTGAAGCTGCTCACAGCTCAAGATGCTATAGTCATAAACATAACTGCAATCTGCTGCCTCCCTCTACGTACAAACTATGTGAAGCAACCAGAGGAGGGCCATCAGCTATATACAGCAGGCATAAGAGTGTTTATTCATTGTTAGAGAAGTCTGCTTTGTTTTTCTCTTTTCAGTGACCATCCTATGGATTCTGAGTCATGATTTTGATGGTCTTCTATTGAATAACTGGATGTTTTGCATGGCCTTGATAAAGCACAGTGGCTTCAAAAATAGGGGGAGGGAGAAGAGAAAAAAATATAGATCATAATCTTCCTGAAAAGTAAGCAGCTGGACAGTGTTGCAATCCATCTTTTCCAATTATGAGTATATTTTTGATATGTGCAGGATAAAAATGAGTGCAGATAATTGCTCCTATCACTGTTTCCTCTTTCCAAAAAAGAAGATGGGTCTTCTCATTTACGTTGAGCCTTTCTTCCAGTCTGAGGATCCAGGCTGTGGCAAAGCTTCATAGATATGCATAAAAAAAATGAAGATGACACTTATACCCTTGTACATCTAGCTCTTACTAGGTTCAGAATAACGGGGCTATAAAAAACTTAGATGAGCTGAAAGCAAAGCTTTAGTTCCAAAGATACACAAAGGGAATGACATAAGCTGTGGCTGATGAGGTGTGTCTGAAATGTTGACAGTAATCAGGCAAATGGCATTTCATTTCTCTTGCCAGTGATGATGGAGACCAGCTCAGCATTGCAGACTACAGAAGGTGATCTACTCTTTCTTGGAAGCGTGGCTTCCTCGTTTTTTATCAGCCATGTTTAAAAATATGAAACAAAAATATTTTGGCTCTTTGAGAATATATGTGTTTTATACCCTCAGAGCCAGTAGTAGGAGGCATTAGCCTTAAGAGTGATTTGTGTATGCAGAGAAATGGAGAAATGTAGACATGTTGCTCTTTAAATGGGACAGTATTTGTGTCTGCTTTTTTTTTTCTTTTTCTTTTTTTTTTTTTTAAATGAGGACTGACTTAGAAAAACATGATTTCATTGAATATAAAGTGAATCAAACTTTGAATAAAATCAAATGAAAGAAAAAACAAAGAAAAAAGAAGAGAGATAAATCAAATATGCATAAGAAAAAAAGAAAAAATAATCCATTTTTGATTGTAAAAATAATTGTGATAGTTATTTGCACACACACACACAAATAAATGCCAAAGCTTAGATTCTGTTCAGCTGTTTAGGGCAACAGAGCTAATCTATGAATAATGATCCAGCGTATCAAACTAGTGGTTCTCCTAACATCTATCATTGAACCCTACCCAAGTTATCTGGAAGCAGAACATCAAAAATGAATGTCATCTGACAGCAGCCAGATCACTACCAGAGTTAAAATAGCCCTGGACATGTAGTTCATGATGTGTGATATACAAGTGGTACATATCCGTTTACTGTGGGTGTTGTAGTGGTGAGGTTGTTTGAACTAACAGCCTTGCATCACATATTTCAGCACTCAGCCCGTGGGTCACAGATAAAAGAATCCACATTAGAATGATGTTTAACCTAAATTATTTTATGAGAAGCTGTAGATTTCCAGGATTTAGATACTCTCATCATTAGTTATTGTCTGAATATCATATCAGGCATAACAAAAGCATGTTATATGAGTGAGGTCACTTACTCATTTTTTTCTTTGGCTTATTGGTAGTTTGAGTTCTGTATTATACTCTGCATTTGAAAACCATGCGCTTACACCTGTACATTATGCCATAATTTAAATTTTGTTTCCTACAGACAAAAGCATGTTGTGGTTTTGTTATGTAGAATTAAAAAAAAAAATTAAGTCTATAATCTCATTCCTTCTACTGGGCTGCCTCAGCAGAAGCCACTATAAGTTAGTGGAAGCTCTCTCTTATTAAGGATTGTGGCAGGAGGCCTCGTAGTTGCAGAGATAATAGAATAAAGGAAGTGAAATGAAAATGTTAACAACTTTATAGTCTGGAAAAATCACTTGATAACAAAAGATTGGTTTTATTTTTTGTTATTATTTTGACTCTTTTTTTTAATCTAATCACATCTCATTCTTCTGTTTATTTCTTGTCTTCCATCTATTCACTATAATTCCAACAATATTTTATCAGCGTTTCATATCTGATGAAATTTCACGCATCTAACTTCTGCCAGCCTTTTTGCATCTTTTTTTTCAGGCGTGATCTAATCTTCTAATAATGAGTTTGAAGTTATATTTGTTTGATATTATTTGTCTAGTCTTCATCAGTTTTCTTATCTTACAGACCTAACCCATATATTTTTATGAAAAACTATTTAGAATTTATAAGAGTGACTAGGAATTCCAGTCATGAAATAAGACTCTATTGTTGAACAAAGCGTACATATGTTAACAAAGTGACATCTCTTTAATTTTTGGCTATTTCCACATAATATATGATGTGCAGAATAGACAGAAAATGATGGTTTGAATGCTGCACTCACATTCAGAGGTCTGAACTCCCTGTTGAGTTTTTAATTTTGTTTGGTATTGTGCTGCTTAATGTGAGTTAAAAATCAAAGTTTCTGCAGATGAAACATTCAGCATTGCTAATCCTTCAGCATTTTAATCGGTCTGTTTCTTGCAGAAGTGCTATACTTATGCAATGCTTAAAGGAGGGAAAAAGAGCAAAATTTAATTTGCAAGTAAATCAAGTAGTTACAATTTGGATTTACAGGGGGAACAGAGCTAGTTAGCAAGTAGGAGCCAATGGTATTTTGCAAATAATAATTTTGCTATAAATTGAGAAGAAAACCAATTCTAGTAAAAATATTCTGCTTGTTTCTTTGCTTCACTGTTGCTTGTAAGGTCTGTACTGTTGAAAGTGTTCTCCTTTCTGGGAGGCTCAAAGAATTACCAAAGGCTCAAAGTAACTTATTTCTTTAAAGAGCTTGCCAGCTCCTTGCAGGTTTTCTGCTTTCTATCCTATATTTCTATCCATGTTTTTACCATAATTTATGATATTCTGATGTGCAATGCATTTATGGGAAAAAAGTTAAAAATATTTTTCAGACTTGCTGTCTAGTTTCATGCATCAAGCACAAGCCCTGAATGACAGCAAGGCTGTGCAGATAACAAGTCTAGAGGAAAAAAGGGAGGAAGATAAAGACTTTTTCCCCCTCCCCAAACAATTTGTGATTGACTATGTGAAATGATAAACATACGGTTCTCCCCTACCCCACCAAGTTACAAAACACTCCTTTGTTTCTAAAAGCAAAAAGTTGCAAGAAAGTTGTGAGCTCCTTTCTCATTAGCAAAGTTTGATAGTTTGATTTTTATGCATTTCAACTCTGCAGCCTGCCACTTTCTATTTCATTAACTAAACTAGCAGGTATTACCTTGAACCTTGAAGACAACATAATCCATTTTACATTCACAGACACAAAGTCTTTTTTTTTTTTTTGCATTCTATATTAATATACCCATAATAAATTATTGGAGGCAGGAGAAATGTATTTTTGAAGCCTGATATAAAAAACAGACAAAAAATGTAGAAATTCTGTTGTAACAGGAAAATATTGCTACCTAAATATACACGATATTGCTCACATTGGATTCCAAAGTCTTCTGTATGTTACCTGAGCGGATACGTATGCATACTCCCCTGCTGAAAACAGCATCTTCTATGCTGGCATACAGTAACTATAGAAAGAAACAACATCCAATATGGTTAAGTTAGTAAGTAGTTTTTTTTTTTTTTTTTTTTTTTTTTTTTAAATCTGAAATACTGCGGGATGATTTTTCCTGTTTCAGAAATGAAATCTTGGCTATGTTTCTGATCTCTCTACTTCCTTTCTACTCTGAACAGTTGCTCACATTCAGTGTCTCTTATGTTTAAACATACTGCTAGCACTAAAGCTCCATAAACAGGCTGAGGCTGGAGATTGATGTCTGCAATAGGATCAGGCTGGTCTGTTGTCTGATGTGTGCTGTGCTACTATTTCAGGCTGGATTGCATTGCAGATATCAAAATGGCATTAAAAAAAAGATCCTTACACCCCCAGTGGTCCAGTAAGTTGTTTAAATGTGTATTTTATTGTCTGAAGCAGAATCACTGTAATCTTTTCTAATCTTTTTTTCACTTCAATGCAAGTTCCATCAAAGCCAAAGAGTCTTTCCACTTGCATTAAGTGGAGTTCGATAGAGTTGAAAACTCTGACAGTTTTTCTTGTATGTCACATTTATAGTTTCTGAAAAATGGAAGGCAGCTCAGAAAAAGAGTTTTTGAAGTAGTAAACAAAAGGAAGCCTTAAAGAGATTAATATACCATCAAGAAATCTCTGATTCTTGAATCAGAAGCTACATCACCACTTGAAAGCATCCTGACACATAATTTCCCAGAAAATATTGCTTCTGGGAATTTCTGTGATTAGATATTTTTTTTTATTTTATTTTTTTCAGGTGGAATGAATCCTGTGAAATTCTTTTCCTTTCATCTTACTGTTCAGTGGTGTCACGTTCTGAATTAAGCAATGCATTATGTAATAAGCTTTACATCTTAATACGTTTGCTCTAAGAAGACCTTGTGCAGGAATTAGTATGGCTTGAACTTTTTAGTACATAAATAAACTATTTTGTTTTCTACTGAGAAATTTTTGGGGAAGTTAACACAGTGCTTGTACAGAGGCGAAGACAGTTAGTACATATAAAGTCCTGATAACTTCTCAAAAGCTACCAGTTCATAGGAAAGCACAGGAAACATATCAGAGGTCACAAGAAAGTCTGTGTGTTTAGATTAAGAAATCGATGTCCGGTGTTAACATAAAATGGAATTTTACTGCTTTGGAATTGAGCAGTGTTATTGTTCAGCTCTGGGAAGCATATAGTGTTTTTCCACTTCACAGTCCAAAAGATGCATTTATTAATCAAAAAGAATAGATCATGATGATGAATTATTGCTCTTGCCAATATCCCAGAAGTAAGAGATGTCCTTGGCAAAATGGTGACCTGCAGCATAGAGCAGGCTGTCTTCACAGCCTACCTTGATGTTTTACTGTAGGAGCAGCCTTGATGCTGTCTGGAGATCAAAGTGCCAGACCATCCTCCAGATCATCTCTGAATGACGTAGCCTAGTTGGGAAAAATCTGTCCTGCATATTTTGGAACATGCTTACTGTTGGGTGTGGATGGGCACTGGTACTCAGGCTGCCTGCTTTGATGTGCCTCTGCTGCTACTCTACAGATACCAGTAACGTAAAGTAGCTGAGATGGCCCAAAGCTTTTCTCGAAAGACCTTGAGGTCTCTGGAGGGATCTGTAGGCAGTCTGAAGTCAGTCTGATCTCCAAAATAAAATGTGCTGGTTTTATGCAGCTGGGACAAGCACACCCAACTTTGGTCTGCTCACAGCACCTACCATTTTAAGCAGATATAAATACAGACATGACCTTAATTAATCTGTTAATTAATTTATCTGTTACTCCAACTCAGTTCTAGCTGTGTCTGAATACCAAATTTTGCTGTTTTTTTGTGGTTTGGTTCGGGACTGATTCAATTGTGCTAAGCCTTATTGTGCTTGCTCCAGCTGTTGCAGCGCAACCAAAGCAAAGTTAGTTAGCTTTTACTAAGGTACGCGAGGGTTTCACAACTTATGCCTGTTCTAAACACCTCCAGGTATGAACACTTTTGCCTGTGTTCCGGATTTGAACAGCATGTGTTAAGCCTTTGTGATGGTGAAGTGTTTTTTTCTGCCACTCTTCCTATACTTGGTATACTTTTTATTTCATATAAAGATATTAATTCTAAAATTTTCTGTTTTCTTTAGGGATCAGCGATATTACAGTCTGGAGTCTTACCAGCTATACCAGGTAGGAGCCACTTAGTTATTTATTTTGTTAAAAATTGATGCCTAAAACGTGCAGCAAAAAAGCAGACTTACAGAAGCAGAACTAAAGACTGTATTGAGAAGCATCCTGCTTGCGGTGGGTTTTGCTGCTGCTATTCCTGAGACTGACATTTATGAAGTACATGTAATCTGTAGTATCTTCTGTTGCAAAGATTAATGTATTTGATTGTTCCCATCATTTTATAATGTAAAGGGGTTCAAACTTGTCAGTTTCTATAGAAAGTTATTTATTGTTTTTTTTCCTGCTTACATTCTCAAAGTCAAGATGAAGTTATTTTAGGCTATATTAACATCAAAGGCAAGCTTGATGTATATGTTTTGTGTATATAGCCACTTTTCCAAATAACACAAAACCACAGGAACGGGTCCTTACCAGAGGCAATATGGAGTGGCTTCTCTTATGCCCTTGAAACTGCTGACTGACAGACAGTAAATTATATCATCATTTTGCTTCATACTTAACACTTTGTAAGGCTTTAAGTATGCTTGTTTTTGTGTACTGTTTCCATTTAATTCTTTGAGAGATCTGTGCAGGGAAGTTGTTTAGTTTCTTAAAGATCTTTGTATTCATTAACTATTTACTTGATAATTCAATAGATCCACTAAATTTATCATGTACCCTATTTCCAAAAGAACACTACTTTGTGCTTAGGTTTCTTTATTAATTTTAAAAATCTTGGCAAATACTTAAAAAAAAGTAGCTGACTGATGCTTGTGTGAACAAATCCAATAAGATTCCTAGGATCAGGAGGTGTCTTTGGAGAAGGTCATAAGTAATTCTATTCCTTTGTTTGCCTTAGCAGGAGAAAATCCAGAAGCATGTAGCAGATCTTATTCCTAGTTATTCCACTCGAGTCAGTGGAATTACTCTTGATTTATAGAGGTCTAAGTAGAAGCACAAATTGGATCATTACATCTAATTTTATTTTTCCATCTAATACTCAGGTTTCTAGTCCTTTAATCAACTCAAGGAAACCAGAGCAATTCTTATGATGTGTATGTAAACACAGGGGAACTTGCATCTGTAGCTAGGTGTGGTGGGTACAATATTATTTCTACATTGAGGTCAGTGGCAAATTAAGTGTGCATGCATGAAAGATCTGCTGAGAACTTAATCTCAGACTATTCATGCAGATGAAGGAGTTAGCTATTTTGAAGAAACTTATCACTAAGCAAACTGGAAATGCAGATAGAGGACAGATTTTAAGATCAACAGAAAGGGAGGATGCAACACATGAGACAATGCAAACCGTGAGAAAATGGTTTCTCTCGTTGTCTCATTTTTATTAAATGTTCAATTTGGAAGTAATGTTCTTATATATGTGAACATTTCAAGTGTAGTTAAACTTGGTGTTGCAAAGCTTTCAAAATAATACTGTAGTCTTTCAGTGTTTTGCTTAATTCTAGGCATGTACTGAATGTCCCTTTGTGCTGAGCCGTAATGCAGTTATATTGGACTAAAGGAGCAGCATTAGAACTTTTCTGTCTCTCTCTCTCATGTTCTTTAATCAATTTCTTTGTGGATAACATAGGAACATATTAATTTAATTTTTTTTTTTTTTTTTTTTTTCAAAAAACTGGCTTGCACATGTACATGGCAAGGTACCTTTACTAACGTGCATGCACTTTTATGCTCTGTTACATATGCTGGGCAATAGACTAATCTACTTCAGAGAAATGTGTCTAGTTCTAATGGCAAGCTGGAAAGTGTTCATAAGTATGGCAACAATTCTGAATTGCATTACTAGATAAAAAAAAAAAAAAATCAGGGTGAATCATTAAAGCCTGATTTAAATAATTCTGTTGCCTTTGTTATAAATAACTTCATAAAGATTGGTTAGAAAGAGAGACTGAATTAGATTTCCTGCATTTGTAGGAGTAAAGTGTTCCCATTGTTATCATAACTTTATAATAGAGATCAAGATAAGAGATGCTTTGGACTTGTATGATGTGGATATGCCTGCTCTTAAGTATAATAGGCTGTATTTATGGTCATTATGGACATTAAAATACCATGACAGGAGATGAGAATTTGATTCAGATTTCCTGATTTCTAAGAATGCTGGATTGTGGAGACACCAAGATTAAGTACATTTTGGTCTAAGCTCTCAAGAGGCTATACAGAGTTTCTCATGATTGCTTAAGAAATTTTGATCTAGTGGATGCAATGTCAGAGATATATATGTAGGTCATTTTCTCAGGTTCTCCATATGTATTTTGAATTAAGGGATCATGAACGAAGTGCACATTCAGTGCTGAGAGCTGGAATCAAAGGACAGCACTTTCCTTCACAGGATGGTGAGCTGAAGAGCTCACTGTTTTCTTGGTTGTCCTTCTGGTGGTATAAATCACTGTGATGTGTTTTACAGGGAGTAGGAAAAACAAGGCTCAAGTGCTTGTCTAGTTCAAATCTCTGTCCCAAGGCTAGGATGTGCTTCTGAGCATGTGTCTGCTAGGTGTTTGTTTAGCATGTTCTGCAATGAGAACTCTTAATCCATCTAAATTGTCTGAAGTCAAATTGTCCTTTACTGTGCTTACATTTAGAATGTATTTCTGAATAGTTGAGGTGTTTATTGTTGTAACTCAGGTCTGTCAATTAAATCGTGCTCTTTTTTAGTTCATAGTAATAACTTAGATGGGAGCATTCATCCCTTACGTCTGTCATCTTCATGCTCTTATTTAAAATATTTGAATTTTCTCAGCTGAGTAGAAGTCAGCCACAGATCTGTTTTATCAATTGAGTTTTCACCACTGGGTTATTCTGTGGAAGAGAAAAAAAAGGCCACTATTTCTGTCCTTTGTTGCCAACCTTTCTAAGTCAACTGAGCAGTCTGATTACTGAGCAGTCTGATTACTGAGCAGTCTGATTACCAAGCCTCCTATGCAGAGAAGCAAAATTGAGAACGGGAATGGGCTTGCAGATGTGCTTAGGGATCCTCTGCAATTCCTGGAGAAGGCATTTCATGCAGGCTCTGTGCATTATTTTTCAGAAACTTTAGTCCCTTCTCATTAACACCAGGGAGTCTGGATGTCCAAGGATTCCCCAGAGCTAGACCCAACCTCAGGCATTTTAACACACAGATTAAATATCTGAAGTGGAAACTCTGGTCTCCCTGTTCTGTGCTGCAGGCTCTGGTATTACAAAAATCAATAGCTGAGTGGGAAAATAAATCAAAAAAGGTCCTCTCTTGGAAGCTGTATACTTGAATATTGTAAAGTTTTGCGACTCTTAAATTTCTTTTTATTTTTCTTTGGCTGCACGGTTCCATTTTTTTTCCATATTGTAAATGAGCAAATTCATCAGCATTGTGACAGACGCTCTTGCTATCTGTCCGCCTCTTAGCTGTAATACCTACACAATGCTTGACTGAAGATGTTCTGAGAGGCTGAATTAAGGAATAAACACAAAACAATGCTGTGGATTGGAATTCAGCTGAAAAGTCAGGGTGTTGATTATGAACACAGCATCTCTATTACATTATTCTTAGGCAGATAGGGAGTCAAGGTAGGGAGATTAGAAAAATGAATAAAATTAAATATATAATGGGTGATGGATGCTGAAAATGAACTTGTCTGTCTGACAGCTTAGCTTTTATGATGGAGTAACAGGCTTTCTCCCAGGCATTTTTAGTATTTTTATTGCAAACATATTCTGCTTGATGCTTCTATTCCAGGCTTAGGAGTTTCAAGGAATTAATTGAGAGTGGCAAGAAAGAAGGATTTGGCTTATACTGAGCTGGTTATTGTTGCTTAGTTTGGAAATAACTTATAATTCACAAACATTACATAGGATATATGTTATCTGTTCTTCAGCTGTAAAAAAATAATATCCGCAATGATAAATTTATTGAGCCAGTAAAGGGCTGTGTGTTGAACAGTGTCCACCACATATACGTTATATCTCGCAGGGCTAAGCATTATAAGAGCAATTTTCATGGCTGTTTCTTGTGGTATGTGTGCTGTAGGTTGTGCTTATTTTTGAAGAGTGAGCATAAAGAAATGAATATGCAGTTGGCAAAAATTTTCAATTAGTGGTTGTCTTCACTGAGCTACGCTGGATTTTTAAGTCTAATCATAGGTAGGAATGCAAAATATTCTCGGAGGAGGCAACTTATTTTCATTTTTTTACATTTTGAATATCATTGTCTCCTTATACATTGAAGGAAGTGGAATACAAATAACTTTCTTGATGAACTATTCAGTTGTAACAAAGACATGAGCGAGTCGGCCACACAGAATGGGATGGCATAGGAAACTGCAGAAATTTATTCTTAACAATCCCTTGTAAGATGAGAACAGTGATGGAAGGGATTGTCTGTCTCCTACTGGCTGCTTCATATGTTCAGAAGGGTATCTTGCTAGTTTTTCTGTTCCTGCAAGTGTTATCCTAGGATTCACAAATGAGAAACAAGCCAGAATATGTGGTAGCTGTAAAAAAGAAGGAAGAATATAGGTCAAACTCTGTTGACGTCTGTTTATACAGTGCAGTTCAAAGCTTCACAAGAATTCCATGAGAGATTTGACTATGTAAATATTTGTTAGTTGCCAGATTTGAAAATGAGGAAAATGCAACAGGTCAAACCCTGAAACATTAACACGACTGTTTTAAAGCAACTTCAAATTGTAAAATTTCAGCTTGACCATAAATGGACTGGAATATTTTATGGTTGTAAATTTCCTTTCCTGCTGTATGTGCTCTTCACAAATCCTAAAAATGTTGCTTAAAAATCCATATTTCCTGTAGAATGATTTCTATTGAATTGCATAAAGTTTTTGAGGGGAAAAAAATAACAGTTTTGTGATGAAGCTGCAGTTAGCATAAAGCTGTAGTCTTCTTCTCAAAGTGAGATGAGACTTTCAGCTGCATGAAATATATTCAGATATACTCAATAATGCAAGGACAGAATGTTCCGAGGTGAGAAAAAGGAAAATCAGTCACTGTGAAAATACAAGTAAATCAGTTAGTCCAGGATGTCATACTTTTCTGTCCTACTTTTGCATTTATTTATATCAGCACTCTTGTTAAAAACAAAAGTTCAAACAATATTTTTTAGTGCTTAAGCTCTCTTCAGGATACATAAAGATTCTACAATCTGATCTCATTAGTTAAATATAAAATCGTTTTTTCAGGATGGCATGCTTAAAAATTCTTGTAACCTTGGATTATCCTAGATATGACTTTGTGTACAAAGAAAAAAAGGTAAAACCAAAGTTTATAATTCAGTCATGTGCTTTTGAAATATGTTCACTATTTTTTTTTTTAATCTATTATCCTCATTAAATGAAATTATGTGTACTTTATTTAGTTTTGTTTTATAGTAGTGTAGGAATAATTTCATAACCATTAAATAACCATTCATAATTTCATAACCATTAAAATGATTAGAATTAGAAAATAAAATCCATGAACATATGCTTTATGCAGGGAAAAAAAAAAAAGGAATTGCCATTTTCTTTAGGTTCCTAGGTCATGTAGATTTCTTAGGCACTTGAGATTGTATTTATCTTGCTGAATTTCTTCATGTTGCATATGAATTATGTTAACTTTTGGATGCTATTTTAAAAACAATTTGCAGAGAAGTGTCTAACCTGCTCAGAGACTATTCATCAGTTTTGAAGACAGTGTTAATTTTATACCTGATCCCAAACACCCAGCAGCACATGGCACAGCTGCCCTGTCACCAGTGGCAGTGTTACTCATAAGCACAGCCTCCTACCTCATTTTTGTTAAGTACCACTTACTTGCATAAGAAGTTCCCTTCAAATTATTCATGTCAGGAAGTAAATGCCACTCACCTTGATTAAGGTGCCCGTTGTAAGAACAGCAGAGAGAAGAAATTCATAGCTGGATAACAATAATGCTAACTGAACAGGAAGGTATAGTCATGATTAGTTTGCTGGTTGCCTGAAGAAGGGATATGGGGATGCAGATAAACATGTACCACTTTGTATGTTTCCAAGCTGCTAGCTCATTTTCCCTCAAGTTCCCTTATCTAGAACTGTGTTTGGGACATTCATGATTATCTGAATAGGGCAGAAGAAAGAAGACAGGCTGAGCCATCTGACGTGCCCTTGGTAAAGCTTTCCTGGCTGTAGCACTCCAAAGCTAGATCCTTCACCTAGCCTTCAGCTTGCCCTAGTTCATATATTCTTATATCGCTGGACAGTGGACTACTGAACTGTGATTTAGTTCTTCATGTTAATTTTTTTAGGTTTTTGATCCAGTCTGGTGAAATTTTAATGACAGCTTTAACTTTGTGGTTACCAAAGCTATGTTATGGGTTGCAAAGGCAACTTCTCAGTTTCTTACTGCCATTTTACTTCTTGGTTGAAGATGACCATCTCCGTGAGTATGGTCACCGTGAATAGGGAGGCCAAATATCTCTAAGTTTTATAGAAGGCATTCTCTCTTTCTAAAAACCAACCAACCAACCAACCAAAAAAAAGAACAGCAAAGCTAGATTATAATACCACAATCATCTCAGGATAAATAATTTTGCAAAAAAAAAGGAAGAAAAAATATTACTTGAAGGAAGAACAGAGACTTGTAATTTTTATTGGAATTTTTCTTGATGTTTCAGAAACACTAAGAGTGATGATGCACCACAGATATCTAATAATAACAGCAGGTATTTAGGTTTAATGTGAATATCTCTCCGAAAACAGGTACTTCTTCTGTCATGGCAGCTTCTGGGTCTCTGAAACTACATAAAGGGCACAGTCTCCAAGCTGGTAGGTACAACTGGTTACGAGGTATGTATGTGCATGTAAGTTTACATTAATCAAAACTTAAAATATTTTAAACTTCAGAAAATGTTAAAGGTAATGTATGATTTGATTCCCTATTGTAACACTTATGTATCTTTGGATTTTTTGCTTTGCAGGTTTTTGTTAGAAAGGCATTGACAGATGGGATAAGTTTAGAAGAGGCAGTGACAGATGAGATAAGTGTCAGAGCATAGGCAGTAATTTTATTCACAGCAGTAAAATGTTGCCAGCACTTTAGCAAAGGGCACCCACAAAAAAAAAAATAACAAAAAGCCAAACAAAATAAACCCCAAAATAAAACCCCCAAAACAATACAACAAAAACCCACCTCAGGCCATGAGATATTCTGTACCCTAGCAAAGAGATGCTGGGAAAAAATAACACACCACCACTCATTTAAAGATACTTCATGATAATGGAGGAAAAAACTACATTAGCGGGTAAAATTGTGAGCATTTGTCATTCAGAACTAACACCATTATATTCATACTACAGGCAGAGCTTTTCAGCTTGCCTTACTTGAACTGG
Organism: Oxyura jamaicensis; assembly: GCF_011077185.1. Taxonomy (NCBI): domain Eukaryota; kingdom Metazoa; phylum Chordata; class Aves; order Anseriformes; family Anatidae; genus Oxyura; species Oxyura jamaicensis. The sequence continues at coordinate 86,492,076 of NC_048896.1, read as the reverse complement.
GGTGGAGACTGAGATCATGATGGAATATGGGCATCTTTTTTCAGCTTAGAGCTCTAGAAGAACCAATGGTGTTGTGCAACTTGGCTTCTTGTAAAGATGACGATTTGCACTTGGAATGAGAAGTTATCTTTGGAAGGGCTAGTTTAGGCACTTTCTATAGAGCTTTGTCAGAAATCAAGAAGTTATCCATCATACTGGAGGTGGAATTTTAACAAGAGTCTTCCAGATGCTCCCAAGATCACCCACGCACTTCTTCCTGATTCATGCATTCAAGACAGCTTCGCTCCCACATCGATGTATAGCAAAACACGCTGTTGACTTTAGTGGCCTTCAGTGTGAATACTTTTAAAAATGCTCTATTGTTTATTTCTTTGTTGTTGCACTCTATAGAAAATTCTGACATCACCATCACAGAAAAGTCAACACTAGCCACTGTTCATCCTTTCTCAGATTTTTTCAGTATGACTGTTTAGATTAGAAGGTTACAAGTCTAAACCAAAATTGTGTGTTCATTAAGCAAATTTCCACATTTGAAGCCATTGATGGTGTTCCTATATTCTAGGTCCTAAAGGTGGTTATGAGATGCTAACACTTCCTTCAGAACCTGGCACTCCTACCAGCCCTGAGGAACCTGGTGAGTAAAAGATCTTTGCAACCAGTTGCATCAGGGAACATCTCCTGTTTCTTTTTCCTTTTTTGCTTTTATGTTGTGATCTCTTCTAAGTGTTTTTTTTTTTTTTTTTTTTTTTTTTTTTTTTTTTTTT